>NC_134471.1:80585597-80650597 GCF_964194025.1 Convolutriloba macropyga | reverse complement strand
CCCCCCCCAAACCAAACCACGTCGCTCCGCGCAAACGTTACCGTAACTCCGTTACCCCCCCCCACCCCCCACGTACACCCCACTCTATCAGTTCTAATCAGATTTGAGCAATCAGATACGTTTCGCCTTTGGGGGGGGGTCTGGTGTGTTATTGGTCGGAGGTCGGAGGTGCTACTGCTGACGAAGGTGGACGTGGGCCGACCTCGTCTGGCCTGGAATGTCGGGTGGACACACCTGGAACGCTGCTGTCGTGTTCGTCAGCGTGTCCACGTGTAGCAAACGATAATATAACGAGTTGTTTCAATGAATGCGAATGGGGAAAAGAAGCAGCGCGGAAAGTTGAATTAATTAAGCAGCGCGTGACTAGGTCAAACTATAGCAATTAGTGAATGATAGCTCAAACAATTCAGAGTTAATGCAGAATTAGATCAATGCAGAATCATCAATGCAGAATTAGATCAATGCAGAATCATCAATGCAGAATTAGATCAATGCAGAATTAGATCAATGCAGAATCATCAATGCAGAATTAGATCAATGCAGAATCATCAATGCAGAATTAGATCGACTACTTGCTAATGATGCTGCAGCAGTTCTGGTGCTCTGGTTAATTTTATCTTCTAGTCTATGCTGCTGCTCATGTTGTGTCATCAGTACTGTTTATGTCATCTTGAAGCATTGGCATCACTGACGAAAAAGTTACTCATTTTCTTCCCCTGCAACAGACGTGGAGCTGTCAGGACATGAAGTCGTTCGACTATACGATTCCAACTTAGTAGTTGTGATCCGTCTCTTGGGGGGCTGAGGTGCTGCAGCTACTGCTGTTTCGTTACTTAACTTTCGGTTTCTGTTGCAAAAATCGCCCAGTCCTCTTGATTCGGTTTTTAATGACACCGTTACTTCATTCGCGATGCTATTACGAGACTGTCACTACTGCATAATCACTGTCACTATTACGTAATAGGCTTCCTTCAATGCACGTTTCACCAAATGCGTAGTTCAATAATGCGTAGGATGAATCACTATAATTTTCTCTGCAGAACATGTTGTAAATTGCAAAGTGGGACATGTTCAGAAAGCTGGCCTGGCTAAAATCCAGGCTGTAAAAATTAATGTTCCAGCTCTGATTTTAACTGACTAACAGATCCGGGCAGCTACTTTTCGATTTTACACAGTTGGTCATAATTGGAGCGGAAAATATATAAAAGTTACAGCTAAACCTTGCTTCCGGTGGAGTCTCTGCCATCGTTTAGAGTACGCTTCTTTTTCCGCATGTACTAACCTCAAAACGTTTTGTAGATCATTACAGCTTGATGGAAGGCGCTTTTGTTGTAATTATCTACAAGCTTGCTTTGCTGTTAGACAATGTTAAACTACTATCATAAAAACAACATATATGCTGCAAAGATACGCCATTACGCTGCTTTGGCTGATTGTTGAAGGAAAATTATTGTACAGTTTGCATTCAAAAATAAGTTAGATTTGAATTACTCGACTGATGTTATGGTTGTGAGGTATGGCATCCATGATTTGTTGAACATGCCTCGAATGAGGGAAATGTCAACTGAGCTGGGTGGGTTGTTGAGGAAGTTTTGCCCGTCTTACAGTGCAGTTATTTGCCATTCCATTCAGGGTTAGTTCACAATTTCACAAGTGCACTAATTGAAGTTACTTCACAATTTCAATGCAAAAAATTGAGGTTAACTACGATTTTAAGGTGATTTAAGCCTATTTCGTCCAGATTATCAATCGACAGAATAAGACCAAAAACCATGAGATGTTCTCTGCACGAACTTTGCGAATTGCCAAATTTTGTACAAAATTCTGCGAAGAAATAAACCTGAGCTGTAGACGTAATGGTTAAGTGCTGTTGTGATATAAGTTGAACAATAGAGACATGCAAAATAAAAGACTGCTGTCGAGATGGTTGTTTACCAAGCACTCAAACATTCCAGACCGACTGGAGTAACTTAAGAAGACAGGATATTTATTGATAACATTCGACGGTTTATTTTCGTAATCAGATATGATCTGTGATAAACTTTGGTCAGTAACTGGCCGGATGTTATTGCTCCAGAGCAATTCGGCAAGATGCGTTGTGGAAAGCATAGTTTAACCTCATCTGAGTTCTCTTCAAACAGTGCAGGGTAACATACAGGGTAACACAAACAGTGCAGGGTAACACATTTATTTTCCGTTCCGTCATCCTTCATAAAGCAATAGACTAAGTGAGTTAAGTGAGTTGTCTACTGTGAAGTAATCCAAGTAAAGAAAGTAAAAAACAAGTATACAAAAACAAATAACTATAACAAGGTAACAGTCAAACTCAACTCAACTACATCCGCCAAAAACTGTTCACCGACCCTATCTCCAACAGATCAACATTGTCCCTTTCGCTTGATGTTCCATTGTCACTTGATGTTTCCCGAATAACAGTCCTTCGTGTTCTGGCCATGATACAACTTGATTCAGATGACATTTCAACATTGTGGTGCTGTCTATCAACGTGCCTTTTGATGCTATACGGGTAAATTGATGTGAAATTACATAACTTACACTTAAGCTTCTCCGCATTCTCATGGATTCGTCTCATGTGGCGGTCAATCAAGTATTTAGCATCCGACTCGTAGTCGCATTGGTCACATAAAAACACCTTCTTCACGTTACTACTTCTGGTCACCCTCTTTCGCTTCCTGATTATTTTTTCTGATGGTACTACCCTTATAATATCAACAGTCCCGTGGCAATCTTTCGTCTTCTGATCAACAATAGCAAGCAACAAATCGACTTCTTCGCACGCCTGTATAACTGTTTCGTGGAAAACAAAATTAAACACAATATCACTGGCCATTTCACGGAGAACAAATTCAGGTAAACAAAGGTATCAAAAACAAAGCAACAATCAAATCTGAAATACACAACATATGAGTCTACCATTGAGTCTACTATTCAGACACTGGAAAAGATAAACGGAAACACACTGATGAACACTGGGATTGACACCCCACGGGCGAAGCCCGATGCTTGCACTACTACTTCTACTTCTACACAAATAATTCTGACTCGCACAACGACCTCCGACCTCCGCCTCCGACCTCCGCTACCGACCTCCGCTACCGACCTCCGCTACCGACCTCCGACCTCCGCTACCGACCTCCACCGACCTCCGCTACCGACCTCCACCGACCTCCGCTACCGACCTCCGCCTCCGACCTCCGCCGACCTCCGACCTCCGCTACCGACCTCCACCGACCTCCGCTACCGACCTCCACCGACCTCCGCTACCGCCAAACGTTTTTTGGTATTACGAGAGCACATAGAGACCATTTTTACATCGCCGACCTCCGACCTCCGTTACCGACCTCCGCTACCGACCTCCGCCTCCGACCTCCGCCGACCTCCGACCTCCGCTACCGACCTCCACCGACCTCCGCTACCGACCTCCACCGACCTCCGCTACCGCCAAACGTTTTTTGGTATTACGAGAGCACATAGAGACCATTTTTACATCGCCGACCTCCGCCGACCTCCGACCTCCGACCTCCGTTACCGACCTCCGCTACCGACCTCCGACCTCCGCTACCGACCTCCGACCTCCGCTACCGACCTCCGCCACCGACCTCCGCCACCGACCTCCGCCACCAACCTCCGCCACCGATCTCCGACCTCCGCCGATGCACCAATATATGGTTTAGATGAACTCAGCAATATGGTTTAGTTAGAGCTAGAATGGCTGTTCAGAATATCGCCATCTTAAAAATTTTATGCATGACACCAGTTATTCGAAATTTTCAAAATTTGCTATGTTCGTTGTATGTACAGTCTGATGATGTGAAACCTTCTGTGCAGTGTTCACCAAAAATGTAAATTAGGCTGCGAAGAAAAGAGACAGACTGGGATGTTTCTTAATCGACTCTGGGCAGACTGGCAGAAGTATTTACACTTCTATTTGACTGGTTCAGTAATGGTTACAATTGAGAGTCAATGATACAGCGCTGAAACTCACTGTGAGCAAGGTCCGGGTAAACACAGCCGCTTGAACAACAAGTTTTTGTGTTCTCTTGTAAATAAATCATTTTATGATATAATAACAAGAAACTGAGCAATACATCGGAAACTGTTATTTGTTGAAAATGGCTGCGATTTGCGTTTCACATCATTGCGATCAGTGTAAAAACCCAACAAGCGATCTATTTTATTGCACAACTTGCGATTTGAGTCACAAAGTTGAAACATCATCAGAAAAAGAGCTTTTATGCGATATATGTATAGCTTCGCATGTCATCCGCAGTCATGAAATAACTGACAAGAAAGGAACTGAACCCCTGATTTGCCAAGAACACAAAATGCTGGAACAAGAATATTGCCGAACATGTGATACAACTTTTTGCTGGAAGTGCATGAGCAAACACAGTGAACATAAATTTAGCAAACTCGATAAAAGGGGATCCGAATTGAGAACCGAAGTTTTTGAATTGTTGTCTGAATTAGAAATTGGAGAAAAACCATTGCGGGTGAAGAAAGAAAAGTTTTCTGAAGTGATTGAGAAACACAAAAAGCAGCAGTCAAATCTCCTTCAGTTGATAGAAACCGAAATAGAAAAACTTCGAAAAACCTGCTTAACGGTAATTGGTGAGAACTGCGAGATGGCTAGCATTAATTTTGAAAATGTTACACAATTGGTTGATGAAACAGTTGATATGCAGAAAAAATTACGAAACCTTCTGTCTTCTTCAAAAGCTCACTTGTTGAAACAGTTTGCAGAGACTCAAAATCAAGTTTTGGATCACAATGTTGCTCAGATGGAGTTGACAGAAAAGGGTGATCTAGTTGTTGAGGCATGTCAGATGGAAGATATACCAGCTATGTTTGAAATTTTTGGGCAAAATTTGAAAAATTTCATGAAGTCAACGCAAAAGACTGAAAAGGCTTCGATCGATTTAAAATTGAAATACCGCCATAGCCAATCAAATGAAGTCATTTTAAATGGCCGCAGCGGGATTGTTCACAAGATTGTTGTTTCTAACGGTCTGCTTCGTATTGAATATGCAGATGTACGCAAATTAGGAACATCGGAATCCGAGCTAAAATTCTATGGAAAAGAAGAAATGGACTTCAGTGAGAAAGTTGACCGGTGTTTCATTCTTTATAATTTTGCAAAAGCCTCCAATAGAATACTGCTAATATCTGGTGCCAAAAATCACTATAAAATTGAAATATTAGCAGAAAGCAAACTAAGTCGAATTTCGTCGCCTCCTTATAAGCATCTCTTGTGTCCATATACTTTTCCCTCCTCGGATTATGAAAAAATTGTGTGTCAATGCTGTGTTTGTTTTTTGGGTATTTTTCAAATTTTTGAAAGAATTTCTTGGAGTAATGATAAGAAAATTGTCAAATGCTGTATATAAACAAAACATCTATTAATTGTTTTTGGCTTCTCAAAAGCTCACATTTAGATTTCCTTGAACCTACTGTAAATGTCTCACAATTTGACGTTCTGAAAAGAACGTCAACAGTTAGTACGTTCATTTAGGTACTACATTTAGTAATTTGCGGCTGACTGAACAAATTCAAAACACTCTGGTTATGTATAATTTCAATGCTAATGTTGTTGACAAGTTTAGCAAGACGGCAGAAAACTATTTTTTGCAATTTTTCCCAAATCTACCTCTTTCTTTTTAAATTTGAAACTTAGAACTGATTTTGAAAATGTTATACAAGTGGTTGAAGAAACAGTTGATGTGCAAAAAAGACGTAATCATCTGGCTTATTCAAATTTTCATTTGTTGAAACGTTTTGCGGAAGACAAGAAAAAAATTCTAGATCACAATCTTGCTCAGATGGAGTTGACAGAAAAGGGCAATCTGGATGTCGAGACCTCTCAGATGGAGGAGATAGCAGCTATGTTTTACAATTTTGGGGACAATCTGAAAAAGTCGAAGAAGTCGACGCAACAGACTGAAAATTTTCAAGTCACTTTCAATATTAAAGGTTTTCTGATCCGATATTTTGAGGATTCTTATCTTTTGATGGCAAATTGGGAGTTCGCCTGCCATTTTTTCTTTTTTTTCTTTTTCGTTTGATTTTTAATTTTCCTTTTTTATGCTTTTCCACCTATCTGTGTTCTGACTTACCTCATGCAATGTTTCAATTTCAAAAAAATACACTATAGTGAACATAATCAAGGTAAAGCAGTTAGCTGAAAAGAAAACTTTTAAACCGATCAAGCTTGTCATTGCGCTAGATTGCAACAAGTTAGAAGAAAACTTCGTACAAAAGCTTTTGGTTGATGTAAGTGTAAAATCTAACACTAGACCTAAAGATTTCATATTTAGTTTCAAAAAAATCGCCAATAGAAAACTGCAAATTTTTTTGTTCACTCTGTGGAATAAAGGAAGTCAAATTATACCTTATCATCTTCATTCAGTTTCAATCATTACAGATTTCAAGTGTGTAGGTAGCATTAGTTTCAAGCAATCATTTAAATTTGTAACTTACGGAGCTTAATTCAAAAGTGGATAAAGATACGAAATACCATTCGTAATTATGGCGACGAAAGACAGAGAAAATTGATTAGATACTAAAAGTTTTGATTTTTCGTTTCTGGCCTCTGAGTCAGTTTTTTTATTGCCAGCCGATGTATTCATCAAATTAAATTTGAATGAACCTTTCTTTGGCGGTCTCTACATAAAACACGAATTTAGTGAAGGCTGCTGGTATGCTGTTTTGTTACAAAAAACTTCTTTCAAAAGTTTTTTTTATTCAATGTAGCATCATTCTTATGTTACACATTCATAAAAGACTGAGATTTGTGTTTTTGTTTTTTTCTAATTTTGAGTACTTGCATTTTTTGCTGTTCATTTTCTAGTTCAAGGATTGCTAGTTCAAGGATTGAAAAAATATAACACAGCCTGAAAATCCTCTTGTTGTCATTTTGTACCATAATATTGTTGAAGAGCTTGGCTAGACATTGAATTATTTATGAAAGGCTTGGCTCGCTTGTTCGGTGTGTGACACAGAATGTTCCCACAGTCGCATTGGAAGTATAATACATATCAAACCAAAATTTTGAAACTGATATTTGGCAAACATTTGTTTCAGCGTCATGCATTGCTGTGATCCAGCTGCTACGAAAGAGCTAAACATTTTTAGCTGATCTTTGAAACATACACAACAGGTAAAAATTTTTGAAAACTCAGAGGAATCAAAAAAGCTGAGTACGTTATCTTCAAATACAGAAAACTAAGTTGCGTTCACAATATGATATAAAAATATAGAAAACGTTAATTTTTTTGCATTAGTCACGATTTTGCTTGAGTTTTATCAGTACAAATTAAAGATTTTTTGTTAAAAATTGAAGAACAACCGGTGACCTTTGATTCAAAGTTAATTCCCAATGTACTCTATATTTTTCTCAGCGAGAAAGTTTTGGTCGAGAATTTTTGTAAATATAGCTTTGAAAGTAAAAATACTAGGACAACAATAAAGATTTCATGTTCTATACATGATTAAAGAAGCAGCAGCTCCACGTCACGTGCATTCATAGGAATCCGTTTTTTTTAAATTTGCTCCTAGCTGTAACACTGTTTGAAAAATTCTAATTACTGGAAATTTAGGCAGTTTTTGAAAAAATAATTGTCAGAGTTAAATCGGTGATGTTGCTTACATTATAAGCGGGACAAAAACTTTTCATTTTTTCTCAAATTCATTCTTACAAAATCTCCTGAACATTGTTTTGTTAAAACGAAAGAGCTACGCAACTTGAAGAACTGAGCATGAATTTAGGCAGTGGTATCAACAAGTGGCAGAAGCAAGTTGAACGAATCAATCTAGCCGATTAAGCAGGACAAGTCCTGAAATACAATTCAAGCAAAAAAAAGCAACAAAATAAATGCATTTTTGATTTTGTGACTAAAGACGTGTTCTGCTAGCAATAAAACGGATGGGCTACACAACTGAGAAAAAAAATTGAGTTACCAATTGAAACCTATGCATTAAAGTAACCAATATTCAAGTCAAGGGACAGATTGAGCTAAGAGCCTTCATGACGCATGCACACCACATGGTTAAAAACTTATAACAAAAAGTTCTACCGAGAGCAGAAGGGCTGACATAAGTTAGCAAAAGTGATTTGGTTATCCAAAACAATAACGCCTCAACTATATGAAAACATGCTTACTTTTTATAGGTTTAAAAAGAACAAAAAAACATTATGACACAAACAACAAAAAAAGGTATATGAGAATGATTCAGGACAAATTTGCACTAAAATTATGCAGTTTAAGAAAGAAAGAGCTCGGCTTTCTTCTTCGCATCTTGAGCTCTTTAACGCAACCCAACAATGAGGTAGGATTTGGCGCCGTAGTATTAGTTTTAACAATCTGAGAAGGAAAATACTGTATTTGTATGTGCTTTAAACCCAAAAGTTTCAAGTTCTCAAAAAATATCAAATTTGATAGAAACAAAAGCTAAAAACAACAAAAGTAAGAAAAATTTCATTGTACAATACTGCAGAGCATTTCAAATCTCTTATTTTGTTTTGTTTTGTGCAGAAAAAAACGGTCATCAATTGAAAATTTAGCTTCTTTTTTAAAAAACGGTCTTATGCTTAGAAACTGCTTTTGATTGATTGAATCATAGACGACCGAGATATAACAGTTGACGTCCAAAGGATTCTAAATTTTTTTAACATAATACTCACAAAGCTCTTAACAATAGGAAATAATAAGGAAAACAGAGCAGAAAAGAGAGAAAACATATCAGAATAAAATTTGAAAATTTAATGTTTCCGTTTTCAAAAACGTGTTGTTTCTAAACTGGCAACCTCTATGACCATTAAGGAAAAATAAGGACACTAAAAACAGCTTTTTCTCGGCTTTTATTTTAATCAATATTGATAACAAGGCAAGCCGTCTAAAATGAATGTGAATAGGAGAACTAAAATTAGAAAAAAGACAGTTTTATTCCAAAGCACATATTTTCGAAGACAAGTCAAAAAAATTATCACAATCATAAAAACAAAGTCACTCAAAACCAGTTTGAGTGAATCACTGCACTGATGGAAAAAATTTATTGCTTTTTTTATCGATAGTCGTGAGGAAGTCTGACATTGAACAAATGATAACACGAAAAGCCGCAATCCAAGCACGGCAAGTCAGCAAAAACTCACCAAAATCGAAAGTCCTTCCTATCCCAGAAATAGCTGTTTCCGAATCTTAAGGACATTTGTTACCTGTGCTGTCTCAGTGAGATTTTTTTTTTGCTGCCTGCTGATATGACCTCTCAATTTTGACTTCCAATTGAAGTCAAAGTCATCAAAATTGTGAGGAGTTCTTTACAAAAAACTGGACTCAAAAACAATATAAAAGGTATGGAACTCATCAATAGCCAACAGAGCACGTAGAACTTCTCCTTACAACTTATTTTTTGTATTTTAATGCTTAGCACGAAAATGAGAAAAAAATATTAGTGGCTTAAGGGGCGATCAAGATTTTAAAAATGGAAAACAAATTATAATTTTTTAAAAAAAATCTGTGCACTCCAAAAAAAGACAAATGCAGAATGAGTGTTTGTTGATTGGTGTTCAGTTAGTTACGCATAAGGAAACAGTTCATGACATCACAAAATGTTAAATTTCCTCTCAGTTTTTCCAGGTGCTATACGAAATATTTTTTTATAATCTTTGTATTTTTCAAAGAAAAAATTGTTTTCAACCCTTGATAGATAGATCTCAAAAGAAAGTGCCTCATTTTAAAAAAAACTTCAAAAAATAATACAAAAATGCTTAGTTTTTGATAAAAAATTAGTTTATCACATAGGGGATAGGTTAATAGTTGACAAAACAGGTCTTAAAATTGGCTAATAACTTGTCACATTTTTTTTCGTATTTCCTTTTTATATAGAGACATTGGCAAACGAATGAGAGACTTGTTTAAGATACAACCTCAAAAAATTGTTAATTGTCGTAATTGGTTGCCTTTTGACCAAAAATTTCAAAACAATTGATCAAAAATTAGGCCAATTATTGAAAAGGTTAAAATTATTTTTCCAAAAAAGCAGGATTCTTGAAATTTCTTTTTGTTGTTAAATTCTACGCCACAAAATTTGAATTCGATACCACATATGCTAGCCTGGGATGCCCTCAAAAAATGAGAAATTGGGGCTTGCATAAAAGTTCCCCCGTTTCTTTTCAACAAAAATGTTGGAACAAATACTTGATACTTTCTGCTCTCATGGTTTCCTGAGAGTTACAAAGACTTTCTAAAATAATTTAAAAACGAAAAAAAAAACAAACCTGCGCATATATTTAAAAAGATACATGAAAATTTAATTATGTATTTACATATATATATATATATATATATATATATATATATATATATATATATATATATATCTAGGCGTGTGTGTGTATGTGTGTGTGAGCTTGTTTTATATATGAGCCTCTTTGACCTGTAGATAACTGATTAAGTCCGTCTTTGCAGATTGTGTAGTTTAATGAAGTTGAGATTGATGCCTAATGCTTAATTTTATAGTTTCATTTCTGTCATATCTTAAGTGCACCTCTCCTTTATTTAGCCGGAGCCTTAGTTATATAGTCATCAGACCTTTAGAGGAACTAGTTCCAGGCCATGAAGACCAGAGCATTGGTGCTAAGACCGTCCAGCCCTTTGAGGAGTTGCATCCCGTGAGCCACAAGTCTCCATAAACTATTTCATAAGCAAGGTTTTTCACACTTTAAGCGTGAGAGCCGAAGAGGCCGAAATGATTTTGATCCATATTCAATTTTTATACTTGGTCACTGTATCGAAATTGGATGAAGTGTCACATAAACAATTCATCACTGCTGTCAAAATATACCGCAAGAGCTGTCGCGGGTCTGGGCAATGTGTTGGAATATGATTCGACAACTTTTGTCCGAGGAACCCAGACGCTAAATATACGGTCTGAACCATATTTTTGGTCGCATTGTTTCGAATGATAATCATATTTAGACGGGCAATTTTAGTTCTAATGAATAAAGCGAAAGAAGCCCAACCGTTAAAATGCAGTGCTTTAGTTATTAGCAGAAACGTAAAAAGTTTATTGCAGGTCGATTTGAAATTCAGCTGATGGTTTTTTCTCTTTGTAACTGTTGCATTTGTTCATGAAATAAACATGGCCAATTGAACAACATTGTTTTGTTTTTATCTTGTCAATAAAATATTTGTTCAGATAATAACCAAACCGTAAGTAAAACATCCAAAACTGTTATTTGTTGATAATGGCTGATATTTGCTTTTCATATCATTGAGACCAGTGTAAAGCTTCAAGCAGTGAATTAGTTTACTTTTTTTGCAAAACTATCAATTGCATCCCAAATGATGAAACTTTATCAGAAAGAGGTTTTTAATGCAAAATATGTATAGCTTTCGCAGTCCAGACATATTGCCTAATATCAGTCACGATATATAAGTTAGATATATTTATAGTATATACAGTCACGAAATAATTGACGGGAAGAGAAACGAGCCCCTGATTTGCCAACAACAATGCTGGAACAAGAATATTGCCGGACATGTGATACCACTTTCGTTGATGACTTCCTTTTGGTCTTCTAACAAATCTATTTAACTGAGAAAAACGGTAGAATTGCTAAAATGTAACTTTGCTTTGTCATATTTTTTGTTTAGAAGAACGAGCATCATAATCACCAAGTTTTAACTGTTTTTTGTTCGCTTTGTAATGGCAAATTATGTGGACTTTAAAAATTACTAGGCTAGTTTGTTGTGTTTTGTGAAGCACCTGCAACTTTTCATTTTTTTCATTTTTCAAGTCCCTCTGGCGCATTTATTTTGCCTGCAGGTGAAGAATTAAAGTGCTGTTTAATTACAGCAAAAAGTATGCTGTTAACAAATTCTTACAATACGGGCCAATTGGTTGTTCATAGATGCTATGCGTTATTTGCAGCAATGCTTTCTTGCTGTGTAACAATGATAGATTAACAGCAGTGAAAGATTTGTTTTCTACACAACCAAATATGATTTAAAAAATGATGTTATGTTTTCATTTTTCTTTCAATTGCACATTGAATACTCTTTGCTCCAATGAATAATCTCATAAAAATGGAATCGTTTTTCTTGCTCATATACTCATTGTTATTTTATAGAAGAATCTGCCAGTTTTTTCTAATTATAAAAAATAATCCGTTTTGGCAGATAAAAATCGTCGTAGTTAGCTTTTGTAGACCAAATGAGTTAAAATTGGTTTCAAGCAAACTGCTTAGTTTTATATTTTGTGCTCTGTTATTGTATAAGTATAACTCTGCATATCAAAAACAGCAAGTTTGAACAAACCATGTTATTTGTGTGACAAAAAATATAGAAAATTTATCAAAAATGAACGAGGTATCAAAAAAACATCGCTGCCATCAATGTGGAAATTCATCTAATGACTTATTTCATTGTGAGACGTGCAACTGTATCTCCAATGAAACATCAACAGCAACAGTGAAAGAACTTCTCTGTGAAGTTTGCATAGCCTCACACGTCGTATGCAATCATGTGACAACTGACGAGAAAAGAAACGAGCCACTGATTTGCCAAGAACACAAAATGCTGGAACAAGAATTTTGCCGGACATGTGATACAACTTTTTGTTGGAAATGTATGAGCAAACACAGCAAACACGACTTTGACACAATCAATAAAAGGGGATCTGAATTAAGAAGCGAAGTTTTTGAATTGTTGTCTGCATTAGAATTGGCAGAAAAGCCATTGCCGATGAAGAAAGACAAGCTTTCCGAAATGGTTGAGAAACACAAAAAGGAACAGTCAAATCTTCGTCAGTTAATAGAAACAGAAATAGAAAAACTTCGAAAGACCTGCTTAGCGGTAATTGATGAAAATTGTGACATTCTCAGCGCTGATTACGAAAGTGTTACACAATTGGCTGATGAAACAACTGAGATGCAGCAAAAAATACGCAATCTTTTGGCTTCTTCAAATGCTCACTTGTTGAAACAGTTTGCAGTGGCGCAAAATCAAGTTTTAAATATCAATGCTGCTGTGAAGGAGCTGGCAGAAAATGGTGATTTAGTTGTCGAGACCTGTCAGATGCACGAGATCCCAGTTATGTTTCACAATTGTGGGGAATATCTGAAAAAGTTCATGAAGTCAACGCGAAAGGCTCAAAAGCCTACAATCGACTATAAATCGAGTTCTTGTCATGGCCCACCAAATGAGTTCATTTTATCTGACCGCAGCAACATTGTTCACAGGATTGTTGTTAAAAACGGTCTGCTTTGTATCGATCATGCTGATGTTGGCAATTTGGGAACGTTGAATTCCGAGCTACAGTTCTATGGGAGGGAAGAAACGGACTTCAGAGAGAACGTTGAGCGATGTTTCATGCTTTATGTTTGGGGAAAATACTCCAATAGAATACTGCTAATTTCTGATACGAATACCCACTATGCAATTGAACCAGAAGAAAAGCTCAAGGTAAATAAAGTATCTCCTCCTCCCCATAAGCATCCCTTGTGTCCATATTCTTATTCCTCCTCTAATTGTGAAAAAATTGAGTGGTCATACTGGGATGAACAATCAAACATGATCAAATTCACTCACACAGATCAGTTCACAATTGCTTGTGACAAAGTTCCCGCAGTTAGGCAAAACGATATATGTCATATCATGTCACTCTGTTTCATAACAGAACACAACAATATTATTCTTGCAGACGCTCACAATTGTAAGTTTTGGATTATACCGGTCAATATCAGCCACAAGAAAATCAGTTGTGTAACTACAAACAGTAACGTGGTTATAATTTGGTGCTGTGAAGATGAAACTGTCTTTATTGCTATAAGAGAACGAGGTCAGTTCTCACTCCCTGTGAACTACAAATGGGACACAAAATCGCTCTACACTCACGTTGATGTGAATGGTTTGAAAGTTAAACTACTGCCTGGATTGCGTAACATTTCAGCGAAATACAATCCATACTTATTTTTTGTTAATTTTTAATTAAAAACACTAGTAAACTGCTGGGTCATCGAACTCTCCTCCTAAAATAGTCATTTGGCTAATTTCACAAAACACTCAGACACTAACAGCCAGAAATCAAATTTTTTGCAATTATGATTTACAAGTTTTTTATGATTTACAAGTTTTTAAAAATTCTAAAGCTTAAAACTAACTATTTTTAAATTAAATGTTAAAGTATAATTAATAAAACTTAATTGAATATCAAGTCTTAAGTTTTTGGTAATTTGTTTGATTAATTGATTTAGTATGAGATTATAGTATTTTATTATAAATTTGTCAACTTAGTGTCCATTTGAAATCGAAGGTAAAAGTACTATTTTTGAGAAGTATTGCTTGCGCCATGAATGACTAATTGATTGAATTTCTTTAAGCATTAACATGTTAAACTGGTGTACGCGGACATCAAACCTGATGACAAAGAACAAGAAAACTAGTTTCAGAGAAACAACTGTAGATTTTCAATATATTATGTAACCTCAATGAGTGCATTAAACTCAACTGTATCAATAACATTTCTGGTAGAAATTTTAAAAAAACAAGATTTTTTGCATAAAAACAAGAAATAATTTTTTGGTTTTGCAAATAGGCTCAAACATGAGCATGCAAATGTTTTCAATCAAGTAAAATCTAGAATTATTTGAGGCTTTGTTCTCCCAAAATAACCCAATCCGTCGTACAAGAAAACATGGAAATGATTTAACTGATGATATGACCATCAAATTTTTTTACAGCAACATCAAATTAAGACAATTAACAAAACCCAAGACTCTGTTTGCCAAAAATAAACAAAAAGTTAAGAAAAAATTTTTCTTCAAAATCCTCGTGTCTTCTGAATCACTATTCATAACAGTGTTTTCAGGAACTTTGGGTACTAGTCTTATACTTAGAATGAGTACAAAATACATCAATTTATGAGAAACAAGGACAGACGAAGTGGATAAGGCCAAAAATTAAAGAAGTTGGGAGAAATCAGAATAAGTCTGAAGATCAGTGGCGTCAAATTAAAAAACGTCGAAACTACATAACAGAATTCCGAACCACATCATACGATAAAGCTTTAGAAGTCATAATACGTGATAAATGGACAAAAGAACCTATATATATGGAGACAAGATTCGCAAATTCACTTAAATAATTGGAAATTAAACGATACCTGAGTCAATGAAAGCTTTAGATCAGAAGTAGACAAAATGGAATGACCCAAAATTATCCCGCACTCTGAGGCCAATGAGAACAATTGTTTTTCAGATTAAGCGATTGGAATAAAATCACGCAAGACAGATTATTCAATTTTCAAATTTTGAAAAAAAAGTGTCAAAATCATGAAAAGGGTTACCCAGAAATCAAACAAATAACTATGTTCACAATTTTCTTATTAGTAGCTGATGAAACTTGTCATCAATCAGAACAAAAGATAAACCAGCAAAAAAGACAACCATTTTTTGAGTGTCTCAAGAGCTTGATTATATCTTTTGGACACACAAAGTCCAAAAGCACGGAAATTATTAACAATGGACTAAGACAATTATTTTGATTACTTATATCTCTAAGTTTATTTGAGATTAAGCTATAAAAATACAGTAAATACGAGCAAATTAACATCAAACGGCAAATTATACTAGCAATTTAACAGCGTAACAATCATAAAAAACAAAATCTACGAACTTTAACAACTAAGTTACGTAAACGATTAAACCGTTAATAAAACTAAGAGATCAATCACCAAAGTGGACAATGAATATTAGCAAAAATTTGATAAACATTTCTAGAAAACAATTGGTGTCAAAGTCATCAAAAGCAAAAAAAATCTGAACTGAAGAAGTGGAATACATTAATTAAACTACTAATAGCAATCAATGAAACATGTCCCTGATGATTTTATAGGATAATATAAGAAAAGTAAAGAAAGAACTCGCAGAGTTGAAAAAGTTTCCATCAAATTTTTGAGAACAAATAGAACCAAAATCAAGAAAATCAATAGCAATAAAGTTGAAAGTTTAGTAGACAATTTGACGCTCATGACAAAAACTCTTCCCAAAACATGAAAAACTGTTCAAACAGCATTTTTTCACTGCTATTAACTGGACGACTCCTGAATTGCCGCGATGAAGATATTGTTTCAAGCCCCCGCCAACTACCCACTAAATCAGAGTTTTTGAATTACTCTACTGATTCTTCATTATTATTTCGGAACAATAACAGTGTCGAAAAACAATATGATAAAAGAAATCTATAGAAATGTAATACATAGTCCTCAAAAATTGCATCATTTGTTATATTAAATTAACTGCAATATGATTTCTCCAAAGTCAAGAAAATCAATAGCAATAAACTTGAATGTCGATTGAGTTCATGTTTGGTTCATATGCAACTAATCAAACCTGTAAAAGAAAACACTATATGATCAGACAACAAAAACAATAAAAATGAGATCAACATCAAGTTTTCAACAATTGTTTTAGAACAATTGGTGTCAAAACAATAGCGGCCAGTAAATGAATTCAAACCATTGCAAATCGGCGCATCAGCTCACATATGTATCACAGTAAGATCACCAAAGATAAGAAACACTGACAACTGAAGACAATTTGACGCTCGTGACAAAAACTCTTCCAAAAACCTGAAAAACTGTTCAAACTGCATTTTTTCACTGCTATTAACCGGACGATTCCTGAATCGCCGCGAAGAAGATATTGTTTCAAGCCCCCGCCAACTACCCACTAAATCAAAGTTTTTGAATTACTCTACTAATTTTTCCTTATTATTTCGGAACAATAACAGTGTCGAAAAACAATATGATAAAACAAATCTATAGAAATGTAATACATAGTCCTCAAAAGTTGCATCATTTGTTATATTATATTAACTACAATATACAATCTTGCAATAAATAATCGTGTCACCTCTTAGTAACAGTTATTATTAAATAGCCCATGATTGACTAATGAACAAAAAGTACTATTGCAAACACTTCATTAAAAATGACAAAATGCAAAATAGATCGATATATCTTCCTAATTTCTATTTTTTGACCCAAACATAATACTACAAGCCACAATAATTGAGAAAAAACACTTTGCTGAAAAACTTAAAGTTTAAACTAAAAACCGCTTTCCGCTTTCAAAGAAGACAAACATCATTAAAAAAGGTCGATCGCTTCGCGAAAAATTTTTCACAATTACTTTTTTCGCTCTCACAACGCTGCATGAACAAAAACTTGTTATTCGCTTTTTTTGTTCCGATAGACCTAAACACTTATTTTCACGTGCGGCATTTGACTTTGCATCCTGGAAATGTTGTAGTCGCCGATTTAAAAAAAAATGATTACCAAAACTCCTTTTCGAATCGTAAACAAAGAGCGCGCCAATACAATTCAAGTACTTCAGATTCAAGATTCAAGTACTCAGGATTGTTTCAGATTGTAAAAACCAAGTGATTTCTTTCTAATAAGAAATTTCATTGTCTTCCATCTATTAGATGTGAGCAAGTCCAAATTTGGTCCATTTTCTCACCAACCCACCCCAGCATTCCGCGGCTGTCTGTAACACAATGTTACAATTTTTGTATAGTTATATCAAAAATAAGTACGTGCAATTTAGGATATAATTTTTGCGACCAGTAAGCTAAAGTGTAAGATTCTCGATCTCATTAAGGTTAATTTCATAAATGTCTAATTGAAGCACGTGAGTGTCATTTCCATTCGTGTTTTGGAGCGCTCATCATTAACTGACAGCCCGGGCCTAACGACCAGTCAATACAAGTACTGGGCAACGCAACCCTAGTCTAGACCTGGGGTCATTAAAAAAACGTCCTCGACAGATTTTGGGTATGAAAAGAATTTGCCTTTGGACTTTAACTGATGTCCTCGATTTTGACTAGAACTAAAACAACCGTCATCAATTTTAGCTAGAACTAAAACAACCGTCATCAATTTTAGCTAGAACTAAAACAACCGTCCTCGATTTTAGCTAGAACTAAAACAACCGTCCTCGATTTTGGCTAGAACTAAAACAACCGTCCTCGATTTTAGCTAGAACTAAAACAACCGTCCTCGATTTTAGCTAGAACTAAAACAACCCTCATTGATTTTGACTAGAACTAAAACAACCATCATCGATTTTGACTAGAACTAAAACAACCGTCCTCGATTTTGGCTAGAACTAAAACAACCGTCCTCGATTTTAGCTAGAACTAAAACAACCGTCCTCAATTTTAGCTAGAACTAAAACAACCGTCCTCGATTTTGGCTAGAACTAAAACAACCGTCCTCGATTTTAGCTAGAACTAAAACAACCGTCCTCGATTTTAGCTAGAACTAAAACAACCCTCATTGATTTTGACTAGAACTAAAACAACCATCATCGATTTTGACTAGAACTAAAACAACCGTCATCGATTTTGGTTAAAACTAAAACAACCGTCCTCAATTTTGACTAGAACTAAAGCAACCGTCCTCGATATTAGCTAGAACTAAGACAACCGTCCTCGATTTTAGTCTGAACTAAAACAACCGTCCTCGATTTTAGAAAAAACTAAAACAACAGGGGTCGATTTTAGCTAGAACTAAAACAACCGTCATCGACTTTGGATAAAATTAAAACAACCGTCCTCGATTTTGATTACAACTAAAACAACCGTGCTCGATTTTAGCTAGAACCAAAACAACCGTCCTCGATTTTAGCTAGAACTAAAACAACCGTCCTCGATTTTGGCTAGAACTAAAACAACCGTCCTCAATTTTGACTAGAACTAAAACAACCGTCATCGATTTTGGTTAAAACTAAAACAACCGTCCTCAATTTTGACTAGAACTAAAGCAACCGTCCTCGATATTAGCTAGAACTAAAACAACCGTCCTCGATTTTAGCCTGAACTAAAACAACCGTCCTCGATTTTAGATAGAACTAAAACAACCGGGGTCGATTTTAGCTAGAACTAAAACAACCGTAATCGATTTTGGATAAAATTAAAACAACCGTCCTCGATTTTGATTACAACTAAAACAACCGTGCTCGATTTTAGCTAGAACCAAAACAACCGTCCTCGATTTTAGCTAGAACTAAAACAACCGTCCTCGATTTTGGCTAGAACTAAAACAACCGTTCTCGATTTTAGCTAGAACTAAAACAATCGTCATCGATTTTAGCTAGAAGTAAAACAACCGCCGTCCTCGATTTTGGCTAGAACTAAAACAACCGTCCTAGATTTTAGCTAGAACTAAAACAACCGTCCTCGATTTTAGCTAGAACTAAAACAACCGTCCTCGATTTTGGCTAGAAATAAAACAAACGTTATCGGTTTTGACTCGAATTGAAACAACCGTCATCGATTTTGACTACAACTAAAACAACCGTCATCGATTTTGGTTAAAACTAAAACAACCGTCCTCGATTTTAGAAAGAACTAAAACAACCGGGGTCGATTTTAGCTAGAACTAAAACAACCGTCATCGACTTTGGATAAAATTAAAACAACCGTCCTCGATTTTGATTACAACTAAAACAACCGTGCTCGATTTTAGCTAGAACCAAAACAACCGTCCTCGATTTTAGCTAGAACTAAAACAACCGTCCTCGATTTTGGCTAGAACTAAAACAACCGTCCTCAATTTTGACTAGAACTAAAACAACCGTCATCGATTTTGGTTAAAACTAAAACAACCGTCCTCAATTTTGACTAGAACTAAAGCAACCGTCCTCGATATTAGCTAGAACTAAAACAACCGTCCTCGATTTTAGCCTGAACTAAAACAACCGTCCTCGATTTTAGATAGAACTAAAACAACCGGGGTCGATTTTAGCTAGAACTAAAACAACCGTAATCAATTTTGGATAAAATTAAAACAACCGTCCTCGATTTTGATTACAACTAAAACAACCGTGCTCGATTTTAGCTAGAACCAAAACAACCGTCCTCGATTTTAGCTAGAACTAAAACAACCGTCCTCGATTTTGGCTAGAACTAAAACAACCGTTCTCGATTTTAGCTAGAACTAAAACAATCGTCATCGATTTTAGCTAGAAGTAAAACAACCGCCGTCCTCGATTTTGGCTAGAACTAAAACAACCGTCCTAGATTTTAGCTAGAACTAAAACAACCGTCCTCGATTTTAGCTAGAACTAAAACAACCGTCCTCGATTTTGGCTAGAAATAAAACAAACGTTATCGGTTTTGACTCGAATTGAAACAACCGTCATCGATTTTGACTACAACTAAAACAACCGTCATCGATTTTGGTTAAAACTAAAACAACCGTCATCGATTTTGACTAGAACTAAAACAACCGTCATCGATTTTGACTAGAACAATGTCAACCGTCCTCAGTTTTAATTAGAACTAAAACAACCGTCCTCGATTTTGGCTAGAACAAAAACCACCGTCATCGATTTTGACTCGAATTGAAACAACCGTCATCAATTTTGACTAGAACTAAAACAACCGTCCTCGATTTTAGCCAGAACTAAAACAACCTTTATCGATTTTGACTAGAACTAAAATAACCGTCATCGATTTTGACTAGAACTAAAACAACCGTCATCAGTTTCAGCTAGAACTAAAACAAGCGTCCTCGGTTTTGGCTAGAACTAAAACAACCGTCCTCGATTTTAGCTAGAACTAAATCAAACGTCCTCAATTTTGGCTAGAACTAAAACAACCGTCCTCGACTTTAGCTAGAACTAAAACAACCGTCCTCAATTTTAGCTACAATTAAGACAACCATCCTCCATATTAGCTAGAACTAAAACAACCCTCATGGATTTTGACTAGAACTAAAACAACCGTCATCGATTTTGACTAGAACTAAAACAACCGTCATCGATTTTGGTTAAAACTAAAACAACCGTCCTCAATTTTGACTGGAACTAAAACAACCGTCCTCGATTTTAGCTAGAACTAAAACAACGGTCCTCGATTTTAGCTAGAACTAATGCAACCGTCCTCGATACTAGCTAGCACTAAAACAACCGTCCCCGATTTTAGCCTGAATTGAAACAACCGTCCCCGTTTATAGCTAGAACTAAAGCTACCGTGGTCGATTTTAGCTAGAACTAAAACAACCGTCATCAGTTTTGGTTAAAATTAAAACAACCGTCCTCGATTTTAGCTAGAACTAAAACAGCGGTCCTCGATTTTAGCTAGAACTAAAGCAACCGTCCTCGATACTAGCTAGAACAACTAACTAAAACAACCGTCATCGATTTTGGTTAAAACTAAAACAACCGTCATCGATTTTGACTAGAACTAAAACAACCGTCATCGATTTTGACTCGAAATGAAACAACCGTCATCGATTTTGACTAGAACAATGTCAACCGTCCTCAGTTTTAATTAGAACTAAAACAACCGTCCTCGATTTTGGCTAGAACTAAAACCACCGTCATCGATTTTGACTCGAATTGAAACAACCGTCATCAATTTTGACTAGAACTAAAACAACCGTCCTCGATTTTAGCCAGAACTAAAACAACCTTCATCGATTTTGACTAGAACTAAAATAACCGTCATCGATTTTGACTAGAACTAAAACAACCGTCATCAGTTTCAGCTAGAACTAAAACAAGCGTCCTCGGTTTTGGCTAGAACTAAAACAACCGTCCTCGATTTTAGCTAGAACTAAATCAAACGTCCTCAATTTTGGCTAGAACTAAAACAACCGTCCTCGACTTTAGCTAGAACTAAAACAACCGTCCTCGATTTTAGCTACAATTAAGACAACCATCCTCCATATTAGCTAGAACTAAAACAACCCTCATGGATTTTGACTAGAACTAAAACAACCGTCATCGATTTTGACTAGAACTAAAACAACCATCCTCGATTTTAGCTAGAACTAAAACAACGGTCCTCGATTTTAGCTAGAACTAATGCAACCGTCCTCGATACTAGCTAGCACTAAAACAACCGTCCCCAATTTTAGCCTGAATTAAAACAACCGTCCCCGTTTTTAGCTAGAACTAAAGCTACCGTGGTCGATTTTAGCTAGAACTAAAACAACCGTCATCAGTTTTGGTTAAAATTAAAACAACCGTCCTCGATTTTAGCTAGAACTAAAACAGCGGTCCTCGATTTTAGCTAGAACTAAAGCAACCGTCCTCGATACTAGCTAGAATTAAAACAACCGTCCCCGATTTTAGCCTGAACTAAGACAACCGTCCCCAATTTTAGCAAGAACTAAAACAACCGTCCTCGATTTTAGCTACAATTAAAACAACCGTCCTCGATATTAGCTCGAACTAAAACAACCCTCATCGATTTTGACTAGAACTAAAACAACCGTCATCGATTTTGACTAGAACTAAAACAACCGTGCTCGATTTTAGCTAGAACTAAAACAACCGTCCTCGATTTTAGCTACAATTAAAACAACCATCCTCAATATTAGCTAGA
Organism: Convolutriloba macropyga; assembly: GCF_964194025.1. Lineage (NCBI taxonomy): Eukaryota > Metazoa > Xenacoelomorpha > Acoela > Convolutidae > Convolutriloba > Convolutriloba macropyga. Next base: position 80,628,182 of record NC_134471.1, on the reverse strand, counting down.
ACTAAAACAACCCTCATCGATTTTGACTAAAACTAAAACAACCGTCATCGATTTTGACTAGAACTAAAACAACCGTCATTGATTTTGGTTAAAACTAAAACAACCGTCCTCAATTTTGACTGGAACTAAAACAACCGTCCTCGATTTTAGCTAGAACTAAAACAAACCTCATCGATTTTGACTAAAACTAAAACAACCGTCATCGATTTTGACCAGAACTAAAACAACCGTCCTCAATTTTGACTGGAACTAAAACAACGGTCCTCGATCCTAGCTAGAACTAAAGCAACAGTCCTCGATACTAGCTAGAACTAAAACAACCGTCCTCGATTTTAGTCTGAACTAAAACAACCGTCCCCGATTTTAGCTAGAACTAAAACAACCGTGCTCGATTTTAGCTAGAACTAAAACAACCGTCCTTGCTTTTAGCTACAATTAAAACAACCATCCTCGATATTAGCTAGAACTAAAACAACCCTCATCGATTTTGACTAGATCTAAAACAACCGTCATCGATTTTGACTAGGACTAAAACAACCGTCATTGATTTTGGTTAAAACTAAAACAACCGTCCTCAAATTTGGCCGGAACTAAAACAACCGTCCTCGATTTTAGCGAGAACTAAAACAACAGTCCTCGATTTTAGCTAGAACTAAAGCAACCGTCCTCGATACTAGCTAGAACTAAAACAACCGTCCTCGATTTTAGCCTGAACTAAAATAACCGTCTCCGACTTTAGCTAGAACTAAAACAACCGTCCTCGATTTTAGATACAATTAAAACAACCGTCCTCGATATTAGCTAGAACTAAAACAACCCTCATCGATTTTGACTAGAACTAAAACAACCGTCATCGATGTTGACTAGAACTAAAACAACCGTCATTGATTTTGGTTAAAACTAAAACAACCGTCCTCAATTTTGACTGGAACTAAAAGAACCGTCCTCGATTTTAGCTAGAACTAAAACAAACCTCATCGATTTTGACTAAAACTAAAACAACCGTCATCGATTTTGACCAGAACTAAAACAACCGTCCTCAATTTTGACTGGAACTAAAACAACGGTCCTCGATCCTAGCTAGAACTAAAGCAACAGTCCTCGATACTAGCTAGAACTAAAACAACCGTCCTCGATTTTAGTCTGAACTAAAACAACCGTCCCCGATTTTAGCTAGAACTAAAACAACCGTGCTCGATTTTAGCTAGAACTAAAACAACCGTCCTTGCTTTTAGCTACAATTAAAACAACCATCCTCGATATTAGCTAGAACTAAAACAACCCTCATCGATTTTGACTAGATCTAAAACAACCGTCATCGATTTTGACTAGGACTAAAACAACCGTCATTGATTTTGGTTAAAACTAAAACAACCGTCCTCAAATTTGGCCGGAACTAAAACAACCGTCCTCGATTTTAGCGAGAACTAAAACAACAGTCCTCGATTTTAGCTAGAACTAAAGCAACCGTCCTCGATACTAGCTAGAACTAAAACAACCGTCCTCGATTTTAGCCTGAACTAAAATAACCGTCTCCGACTTTAGCTAGAACTAAAACAACCGTCCTCGATTTTAGATACAATTAAAACAACCGTCCTCGATATTAGCTAGAACTAAAACAACCCTCATCGATTTTGACTAGAACTAAAACAACCGTCATCGATGTTGACTAGAACTAAAACAACCGTCATTGATTTTGGTTAAAACTAAAACAACCGTCCTCAATTTTGACTGGAACTAAAACAACCGTCCACGATTTTAGCTAGAACTAAAACAACGGTCATCGATTTTAGCTAGAACTAAAGCAACCGTCCTCGATACTAGCTAGAACTAAAACAACCGTCCTCGATTTTAGCCTGAACTAAAACAACCGTCCCCGATTTTTGCTAGAACTATAACAACCGTCCTCGATTTTAGTTGGAACTGAAACAACCGTCCCCGATTTTGGCTAGAACTAAAACAACCGCCGTCCTCAATTTTGGCTAGAACTAAAACAACCGTCCTCGATTTCAGCTAGAACTAAAACAACCGCCGTCCTCAATTTTGGCTAGAACTAAAACAACCGTCCTCGATTTTAGCTAGAACTAAAACAACCGTCATCGATTTTGGCTAGAAATAAAACAAACGTTATCGGTTTTGACTCGAATTGAAACAACCGTCATCGATTTTGACTACAACTAAAACAACCGTCATCGATTTTGGTTAAAACTAAAACAACCGTCCTCGATTTTAGAAAGAACTAAAACAACCGGGGTCGATTTTAGCTAGAACTAAAACAACCGTCATCGACTTTGGATAAAATTAAAACAACCGTCATCGATTTTGACTACAACTAAAACAACCGTCATCAATTTTGGTTAAAACTAAAACAACCGTCATCAATTTTGACTAGAACTAAAAGAACCTCATCGATTTAGACTCGAATTGAAACAACCGTCACCAATTTTGACTAGAACTAAGTCAAAGGTCCTCGATTTTAATTAGAACTAAAACAACCGTCATGGATTTTGACTTGAACTAAAACAACCGTGGTCGATTTTAGCTAGAACTAAAACAACCGTCATCAATTTTGGTTAAAATTAAAGCAACCTTCCTCCATTTTGACTAGAACTAAAACAACCGTGCTCAATTTTAGCGAGAACTAAAACAACCGTTCTCAATTTTAGCTAGAACTAAAACAACCATCCTCGATTTTGACTAGAACTAAAACAACCGTCCTCGATTTTAGCTAGAACTAAAACAACCGTCATCTATTTTAGCTAGAACTAAAACAACCGCCATCCTCGTTGTTGGCTAGAACTAATACAACCGTCCTCGATTTTAGCTAGAACTAAAACAACCGTCCTCAATTTTGGCTAGAACTAAAACAACCGTGGTGGATTTTAGCTAGAACTAAAACAACCGTCATCAATTTTGGTTAAAATTAAAGCAACCGTCCTCCATTTTGACTAGAACTAAAACAACCGTGCTCAATTTTAGCGAGAACTAAAACAGCCGTCCTCGATTTAGCTAGAACTAAAACAACCATCCTCGATTTTGGCTAGAACGAAAACAACCGTCCTCAATTTTAGCTATTACTAAAACAACCGTCATCTATTTTAGCTAGAACTAAAACAACCGCCGTCCTCGTTTTTGGCTAGAACTAAAACAACAGTCCTCAATTTTAGCTAGAACTAAAACAACCGTCCTCGATTTTTGCTAGAACTATAACAACCGTCCTCGATTTTAGTTGGAACTGAAACAACCGTCCCCGATTTTGGCTAGAACTAAAACAACCGCCGTCCTCAATTTTGGCTAGAACTAAAACAACCGTCCTCGATTTCAGCTAGAACTAAAACAACCGTCCTCGTTTTTGGCTAGAACTAAAACACACGTTATTGATTTTGACTCGAATTGAAACAGCCGTCATCGATTTTGACTACAACTAAAACAACCGTCATCAATTTTGGTTAAAACTAAAACAACCGTCATCAATTTTGACTTGACTAAAAGAACCTCATCGATTTAGACTCGAATTGAAACAACCGTCACCAATTTTGACTAGAACTAAGTCAAAGGTCCTCGATTTTAATTAGAACTAAAACAACCGTCATGGATTTTGACTTGAACTAAAACAACCGTGGTCGATTTTAGCTAGAACTAAAACAACCGTCATCAATTTTAGCTAGAACTAAAACAACCATCCTCGATTTTGACTAGAACTAAAACAACCGTGCTCAATTTTAGCGAGAACTAAAACAACCGTCCTCAATTTTAGCTAGAACTAAAACAACCATCCTCGATTTTGACTAGAACTAAAACAACCGTCCTCGATTTTAGCTAGAACTGAAACAACCGTCATCTATTTTAGCTAGAACTAAAACAACCGCCATCCTCGTTGTTGGCTAGAACTAATACAACCGTCCTCGATTTTAGCTAGAACTAAAACAACCGTCCTCAATTTTGGCTAGAACTAAAACAACCGTGGTGGATAATAGCTAGAACTAAAACAACCGTCATCAATTTTGGTTAAAATTAAAGCAACCGTCCTCCATTTTGACTAGAACTAAAACAACCGTGCTCAATTTTAGCGAGAACTAAAACAACCGTCCTCAATTTTAGCTAGAACTAAAACAACCATCCTCGATTTTGACTAGAACTAAAACAACCGTCCTCGATTTTAGCTAGAACTGAAACAACCGTCATCTATTTTAGCTAGAACTAAAACAACCGCCATCCTCGTTGTTGGCTAGAACTAATACAACCGTCCTCGATTTTAGCTAGAACTAAAACAACCGTCCTCAATTTTGGCTAGAACTAAAACAACCGTGGTGGATAATAGCTAGAACTAAAACAACCGTCATCAATTTTGGTTAAAATTAAAGCAACCGTCCTCCATTTTGACTAGAACTAAAACAACCGTGCTCAATTTTAGCGAGAACTAAAACAGCCGTCCTCGATTTTAGCTAGAACTAAAACAACCATCCTCGATTTTGGCTAGAACTAAAACAACCGTCCTCAATTTTAGCTATTACTAAAACAACCGTCATCTATTTTAGCTAGAACTAAAACAACCGCCGTCCTCGTTTTTGGCTAGAACTAAAACAACAGTCGTCAATTTTAGCTAGAACTAAAACAACCGTCCTCGATTTTTGCTAGAACTATAACAACCGTCCTCGATTTTAGTTGGAACTGAAACAACCGTCCCCGATTTTGGCTAGAACTAAAACAACCGCCGTCCTCAATTTTGGCTAGAACTAAAACAACCGTCCTCGATTTCAGCTAGAACTAAAACAACCGTCCTCGTTTTTGGCTAGAACTAAAACAAACGTTATTGATTTTGACTCGAATTGAAACAGCCGTCATCGATTTTGACTACAACTAAAACAACCGTCATCAATTTTGGTTAAAACTAAAACAACCGTCATCAATTTTGACTAGAACTAAAAGAACCTCATCGATTTAGACTCGAATTGAAACAACCGTCACCAATTTTGACTAGAACTAAGTCAAAGGTCCTCGATTTTAATTAGAACTAAAACAACCGTCATGGATTTTGACTTGAAATAAAACAACCGTGGTCGATTTTAGCTAGAACTAAAACAACCGTCCTCAATTTTAGCTAGAACTAAAACAACCATCCTCGATTTTGACTAGAACTAAAACAACCGTCCTCGATTTTAGCTAGAACTAAAACAACCGTCATCTATTTTAGCTAGAACTAAAACAACCGCCATCCTCGTTGTTGGCTAGAACTAATACAACCGTCCTCGATTTTAGCTAGAACTAAAACAACCGTCCTCAATTTTGGCTAGAACTAAAACAACCGTGGTGGATTTTAGCTAGAACTAAAACAACCGTCATCAATTTTGGTTAAAATTAAAGCAACCGTCCTCCATTTTGACTAGAACTAAAACAACCGTGCTCAATTTTAGCGAGAACTAAAACAGCCGTCCTCGATTTTAGCTAGAACTAAAACAACCATCCTCGATTTTGGCTAGAACTAAAACAACCGTCCTCAATTTTAGCTATTACTAAAACAACCGTCAGCTATTTTAGCTAGAACTAAAACAACCGCCGTCCTCGTTTTTGGCTAGAACTAAAACAACAGTCCTCAATTTTAGCTAGAACTAAAACAACCGTCCTCAATTTGGGCGAGAACTAAAACAACCGTCCTCAATTTTAGCTAGAACTAAAACAACCATCCTCGATTTTGGCTAGAATTAAAACAACCGTTCTCGATTTTAGCTAGAACTAAAACAACCGTCATCTATTTTAGCTAGAACTAAAACAACCGCCGTCCTCGTTTTTGGCTAGAACTAAAACAACCGTGCTCATTTTTAGCGAGAACCAAAACAACCGTCCTCAATTTTAGCTAGAACTAAAACAACCGTCCTCGTTTTTGGCTAGAACTAAAACAACCGTCCTCGATTTTAGCCAGAATTAAAACAACCGTCCTCGACTTTAGCTAGAACTGAAACAACCGTTCTCGATTTTGGATAGAACTAAAACAACTGTCCTCGATTTTAGCTAGAACTAAAACACCTGTCCTCGATTTTAGCTAGAACTAAAACAAACGTCCCCGATTTTAGCTAGAATTAATACAACCGTCCTCGATTTTAGCTAGAACTAAAACAACCGTCATCGATTTTAGCTAGAACTAAAAATACCGCCGTCCTCGATTTTGGCTAGAACTAAAACAGTCGTCCTCGATTTAAGCTAGAATTAAAACAACCGTCCTCAACTTTAGCTAGAACTAAAACAACCGTCCTCGATTTTGGCTAGAACTAAAACAACCGTCGTCGATTTTAGCTAGAACTAAAACAACGGTCATCTATTTTAGCTGGAACTAAAACAACCGCCGTCCTCGTTTTTGGCTAGAACTAAAACAACCGTCCTCGATTTTAGCCAGAATTAAAACAACCGTCCTCGACTTTAGCTAGAACTGAAACAACCGTTCTCGATTTTGGATAGAACTAAAACAAACGTCCCCGATTTTAGCTAGAATTAATACAACCGTCCTCGATTTTAGCTAGAACTAAAACAACCGTCATCGATTTTAGCTAGAACTAAAAATACCGCCGTCCTCGATTTTGGCTAGAACTAAAACAGTCGTCCTCGATTTAAGCTAGAATTAAAACAACCGTCCTCAACTTTAGCTAGAACTAAAACAACCGTCCTCGATTTTTGCTAGAACTAAAACAACCGTCCTCGATTTTAGCTAGAATTAAAACAACCGTCCTCGAATTTAGCCAGAATTAAAACAACTGTCCTCGATTTTAGCTAGAACTAAAACACCTGTCCTCGATTTTAGCTAGAACTAAAACAAACGTCCCCGATTTTAGCTAGAATTAATACAACCGTCCTCGATTTTAGCTAGAACTAAAACAACCGTCATCGATTTTAGCTAGAACTAAAAATACCGCCGTCCTCGATTTTGGCTAGAACTAAAACAGTCGTCCTCGATTTAAGCTAGAATTAAAACAACCGTCCTCAACTTTAGCTAGAACTAAAACAACCGTCCTCGATTTTTGCTAGAACTAAAACAACCGTCCTCGATTTTAGCTAGAATTAAAACAACCGTCCTCGAATTTAGCTAGAACTAAAACAACCGTCCTCGATTTTGGCTAGAACTAAAACAAACGTTATCGATTTTGACTCGAATTAAAACAACCGTCATAGATTTTGACTACAACTAAAATAACCGTCATGGATTTTGGTCAAAACTAAAACAACCGTCATCGATTTTGACTAGAACTAAAACAACCGTCATCGATTTTGACTAGAACTAAAACAACCGTCATCTATTTTAGCTAGAACTAAAACAACCGCCGTCCTCGTTTTTGGCTAGAACTAAAACAACCGTCCTCGATTTTAGCTAGAATTAAAACAACCGTCCTCGACTTTAGCTGGAACTAAAACACCGTTCCTCGATTTTAGCTAGAACTAAAACAACCGTCATCGATTTTATCTAGAACTAAAAATACCGCCGTCCTCGATTTTGGCTAGAACTAAAACAGCCGTCCTCGATTTTAGCTAGAATTAAAACCACCGTCCTCGACTTTAGCTAGAACTAAAACAACCGTCCTCAATTTTGGCTAGAACTAAAACAACCGTCCTCGATTTAAGCTAGAATTCAAACAACTGTCCTTGATTTTAGCTAGAATTAAAACAACCGTCCTCGAATTTAGCTAGAACTAAAGCAACCGTCCTCGATTTTGGCTAGAACTAAAACAAACGTTATCGATTTTGACCCGAATTAAAACAACCGTCATAGATTTTGAGTACAATTAAAACAACCGTCATCAATTTTGGTTAAAACTAAAACAACCGTCATCGATTTTGACTAGAACTAAAACAACCGTCACCGATTTTGACTAGAACTAAAACAATCGTCATCTATTTTAGCTAGAACTAAAACAACCGCCGTCCTCGTTTTTGGCTAGAACTAAAACAACCGTCCTCGACTTTAGCTAGAACTAAAACAACCGTTCTCGATTTTGGATAGAATTAAAACAACCGTCCTCGATTTTAGCTAGAACTAAAACAACCGTCCTCGATTTTAGCTAGAATTAAAACAACCGTCCTCGACTTTAGCTAGAACTAAAACAACCGTTCTCGATTTTGGATAGAACTAAAACAACCGTCCTCGATTTTAGCTAGAACTAAAACACCTGTCCTCGATTTTAGTTAGAACTAAAACAAACGTCCCGATTTTAGCTAGAATTGAAACAACCGTCCTCGATTTTAGCTAGAACTAAAACAACCGTCATCGATTTTAGCTAGAACTAAAAATACCGCCGTCCTCGATTTTGGCTAGAACTAAAACAGCCGTCCTCGATTTTAGCTAGAATTAAAACAACCGTCCTCAACTTTAGCTAGAACTAAAACAACCGTCCTCGATTTTGGCTAGAACTAAAACAACCGTCCTCGATTTTTGCTAGAAATAAAACAACCGTCCTTGATTTTAGCTAGCATTAAAACAACCGTCCTCGAATTTAGCTAGAACTAAAACAACCGTCCTCGATTTTGGCTAGAACTAAAACAAACGTTATCAATTTTGACTCGAATTAAAACAACCGTCATAGATTTTGACTACAACTAAAACAACCGTCATCGATTTTGACTAGAACTAAAACAACCGTCACCGATTTTGACTAGAACTAAAACAACCGTCATCTAATTTAGCTAGAACTAAAACAACCGCCGTCCTCAATTTTGGCTAGAACTAAAACAACCGTCCTCGATTTTAGCTAGAATTAAAACAACCGTCCTCGACTTTAGCTAGAACTAAAACACCGGTCCTCGATTTTAGCTAGAACTAAAACAAACGTACCCGATTTTAGCTAGAATTAAAACGACCGTCCTCGATTTTAGCTAGAAATAAAACAGCCGTCCTCGATTTTGGCTAGAACTAAAACAACCATCCTCGATTTTAGCTAGAATTCAAACAACCGTCCTTGATTTTAGCTAGAATTAAAACAACCGTCCTCAAATTTAGCTAGAACTAAAGCAACCGTCCTCGATTTTGGCTAGAACTAAAACAAACGTTATCGATTTTGACTCGAATTAAAACGACCGTCATAGATTTTGACTACAACTAAAACAACCGTCATCAATTTTGGTTAAAACTAAAACAACCGTCATCGATTTTGACTAGAACTAAAACAACCGTCACCGATTTTGACTAGAACTGAAACAACCGTCATCTATTTTAGCTAGAACTAAAACAACCGCCGTCCTCGTTTTTGGCTAGAACTAAAACAACCGTGCTCATTTTTAGCGAGAACTAAAACAACCGTCCTCAATTTTAGCTAGAACTAAAACAACCGTCCTCGATTTTGGCTAGAACTAAAACAACCGTCCTCGATTTAAACTAAAACTAAAACAACCGTCATCTATTTTAGCTAGAACTAAAACAACCGCCGTCTTCGTTTTTGGCTAGAACTAAAACAACCGTCCTCGATTTTAGGTAGAATTAAAACAACCGTCCTCGACTTTAGCTAGAACTAAAACAACCGTTCTCGGTTTTGGCTAGAACTAAAACAACCGTCCTCGATTTTAGCTAGAACTAAAACACCTGTCCTCGATTTTAGCTAGAACTAAAACAACCGCCGTCTTCGTTTTTGGCTAGAACTAAAACAACCGTCCTCGATTTTAGCTAGAATTAAAACAACCGTCCTCGACTTTAGCTAGAACTAAAACAACCGTTCTCGATTTTAGCTAGAATTAAAACAACCGTCCTCGATTTTAGCTAGAACTAAAACAACCGTAATGGATTTTAGCTAGAACTAAAAAAACCGCCGTCCTCGATTTTGGCTAGAACTAAAACAGCCGTCCTCGATTTTAGCTAGATTTAAAACAACCGTCCTCAACTTTAGCTAGAACTAAAACAACCGTCCTCGATTTTGACTAGAACTAAAACAACCGTCCTCGATTTTAGCTAGAATTAAAACAACCGTCCTCGAATTTAGCTAGAACTAAAACAACAGTCCTCAATTTTGGCTAGAACTAAAACAAACGTTATCGATTTTGACTCGAATTAAAAACAAACGTCATAGATTTTGACTACAACTAAAACAACCGTCATCGATTTTGGTTAAAACTAAATTAACCGTCATCGATTTTGGCTAGAACTAAAACAACCGTCACCGATTCTGACTCGAATTGAAACAACCGTGATCGAATTTGACTAGAACTAAGTCAACCGTCCTCGAGTTTAATTAGAACTAAAACAACCGTCATCTGTTTTAGCTAGAACTAAAACAACCGCCGTCCTCGTTTTTGGCTAGAACTAAAACAACCGTGCTCATTTTTAGCGAGAACTAAAACAACCGTCCTCAATTTTAGCTAGAACTAAAACAACCGTCCTCGATTTTGGCTAGAACTAAAACAACCGTCCTCGATTTAAGCTAAAACTAAAACAACCGTCATCTACTTTAGCTAGAACTAAAACAACCGTCCTCGATTTTAGGTAGAATTAAAACAACCGTCCTCGACTTTAGCTAGAACTAAAACAACCGTTCTCGATTTTGGCTAGAACTAAAACAACCGTCCTCGATTTTAGCTAGAACTAAAACACCTGTCCTCGATTTTAGCTAGAACTAAAACAAACGTCCCCGATTTTAGCTAGAATTAAAACAACCGTCCTCGATTTTAGCTAGAACTAAAACACCTGTCCTCGATTTTAGCTAGAACTAAAACAACCGTAATCGATTTTAGCTAGAACTAAAAAAAACCACCGTCCTCGATTTTGGCTAGAACTAAAACAGCCGTCCTCAATTTTAGCTAGATTTAAAACAACCGTCCTCAACTTTAGCTAGAACTAAAACAACCGTCCTCGATTTTGACTAGAACTAAAACAACCGTCCTCGATTTTAGCTAGAATTAAAACAACCGTCCTTGATTTTAGCTAGAATTAAAACAACCGTCCTCGAATTTAGCTAGAACTAAAACAACCGTCCTCGATTTTGGCTAGAACTAAAACAAACGTTATCGATTTTGACTCGAATTAAGAACAACCGTCATAGATTTTGACTACAACTAAAACAACCGTCATCGATTTTGGTTAAAACTAAATTAACCGTCATCGATTTTGGCTAGAACTAAAACAACCGTCACCGATTTTGACTCGAATTGAAACAACCGTGATCGATTTTGACTAGAACTAAGTCAACCGTCCTCGATTTTAATTAGAATTAAAACAACCGTCCTCGATTTTGGTTAGAACTAAAACAAACGTTATCGATTTTGACTCGAATTGAAACAACCGTCGTCGATTTTGACTACAACTAAAACAAACATTCTCGATTTTGGCTAGAACTAAAACAAACGTTATCGATTTTGACTCGAATTAAAACAACCGTCATAGATTTTGACTACAACTAAAATAACCGTCATGGATTTTGGTTAAACCTAAAACAACCGTCATCGATTTTGACTAGAACTAAAACAACCGTCATCGATTTTGACTCGAATTGAAACAACCGTCATCGATTTTGACTAGAACTAAGTCAACCGTCCTCGATTTTAATTAAAACTAAAACAACCGTCCTCGATTTTGGCTAGAACTAAACAAACGTTATCGATTTTGACTTGAATTGAAACAACCGTCATTGATTTTGACTACAACTAAAACAACCGTCATCGATTTTGGTTAAAACTAAAACAACCGTCCTCGATTTTGGCTAGAACTAAAACAAACGTTGTCGATTTTGACTCGAACTGAAACAACCGTCATCGATTTTGACTAGAACTAAGTCAACCGTCCTCGATTCTAATTAAAACTAAAACAACCGTCCTCGATTTTGGCTAGAACTAAACAAACGTTATCGATTTTGACTTGAATTGAAACAACCGTCATTGGTTTTGACTACAACTAAAACAACCGTCATCGATTTTGGTTAAAACTAAAACAACCGTCCTCGATTTTGGCTAGAACTAAAACAAACGTTGTCGATTTTGACTCGAACTGAAACAACCGTCATCGATTTAGACTAGAACTAAAACAACCGTCATTGTATTTGGTTAAAACTAAAAGAATCGTCCTCAATTTTGACTGGAAATAAAACAACCGTCCTCAATTTTAGCTAGAACTAAAACAACGGTCCTCGATTTTAAGTAGAACTAAAGCAACCGTCCTCGACACTAGCTAAAACTAAAACAACCGTCCTCGATTTTAGCCTGAACTAAAACAACCGTCCCCGATTTTAGCTAGAACTAAAACAACCGTCACTAGTTTTGGTTGAAATTAGAGCAACCGTCCTCGATTGTGACTAGAACTAAAACAACCGTGCTCGATTTTAGCTAGAACTAAAACAACCGTCCTCGATTTCAGCTAGAACTAAAACAACCGTCCTCGATTTTGGCTAGAACTAAAACAACCGTCCTCGATTTTAGCTAGAACTAAAACAACCGTCATCGATTTTAGCTAGAACTAAAACAACCGCCGTCCTCGATTTTGGCTAGAACTAAAACAACCGTCCTCAATTTTAGCTAGAACTAAAACAACCGTCCTCAATTTTGGCTAGAACTAAAACAAACGTTATTGATTTTGACTCGAATTGAAACAACCGTCATCGATTTTGACTACAACTAAAACAACCGTCATCAATTTTGGTTAAAACTAAAACAACCGTCATCGATTTTGGCTAGAACTAAAACAACCGTCCTCAATTTTAGCTAGAACTAAAACAACCGTGGTCGATTTTAGCTAGAATTAAAACAACAACCATCAATTTTGATTAAAATTAAAGCAACCGTCTTCCATTTTGACTAGAATTAATCAACCGTGCTCGATTTTAGCGAGAACTAAAAAACCTTCCTCGATTTTAGCTAGAACTAAAACAACCGTCCTCGATTTTGTCTAGAACTAAAACAACCATCCTCGATTTTAGCTAGAACTAAAACAACCGTCATCGATTTTAGCTAGAACTAAAACAACCACCGTCCTCAATTTTGGCTAGAACTAAAACAACCGTCCTCGATTTTAGCTAGAATCAAAACAACCGTCCTCGATTTTGGCTAGAACTAAAACAACCATCCTCGATTTTAGCTAGAACTAAAACAACCGTCATCGATTTTAGCTAGAACTAAAACAACCACCGTCCTCGATTTTGGCTAGAACTAAAACAACCGTCCTCGATTTTAGCTAGAACTAAAACAATCGTCCTCGATTTTGGCTAGAACTAAAACAACCGTCCTCAATTTTAGTTAGAACTAAAACAACCCTCCTCGATTTTAGCTAGAACTAAAACAACCGTCCTCGATTTTAGCTAGAACTAAAACAACCGTCATCGATTTTAGCTAGAACTAAAGCAACCGCCGTCCTCTATTTTGGCTAGAACTAAAACAACCGTCCTCGTCTATAGCTAGAACTAAAACAACCGTCCATTGATTTTGGCTAGATCTAAAACAACCGTCCTTGATTTTAGCTAGAATCAAAACAACCGTCCTGGATTTTAGCTAGAACTAAAACAATCGTCCTCGATTTTAGCTAGAACTAAAACAACCGTTCTCGATTCTGACTCGAATTGAAACAACTGTCATCGATTTTGACTACAACAAGAACAACCACATCGATTTTGTTTAAAACTAAAACAACCGTCATCAATTTTGACTAGAACTAAAACAAACGTTATCGATTCTGACTCGAATTGAAACAACCGTCATCGATTTTTACTAGAACTAAGTCAACCGTCCTCGATTTTAATTAGAACTAAAACAACCGTCCTCGATTTTGGCCAAAACTAAAACAACCGTCATCGATTTTGACTTGAACTAAAACAACCGTCATCGATTTAGGTTAACACTAAAATAACCTTCATCGATTTTGGTTAAAACTAAAAACACGGTCCTCAATTTTGGTTAAAACTATAACAGCCGTCTTCGATTTTGACTAGAATTGAAACAACCGTCATCGATTTTGGTTAAAACTAAATCAACCGTTATCAATTTTGACTAGAACTAAAACAACCGTCATCGGTTTTGACTAGAATTAAAACAACCGTCATCGATTTTGGTTAAAACTAAAACACTTGTCCTCGATTTTGACTAGAACTAAAACAACCGTAATCGATTCTGACTAGAATTAAAACAACCGTCATCGATTTTGACTCGAACTAAAACAACCGTTTTCGATTTGGGTTAAAACTAAAACAACCGTCATCGATTTTGATTAGAACTAAAAACAAGCGTCATCGATTTAAGCTAGAACTAAAACAACCGTCCTCGATTTTGGCTAGAACTAAAACAACCACCGTCCTCGATTTTGGCTAGAACTAAAACAACCGTCCTCGATTTTAGCTAGAACTAAAACAACCGTCCTCGATTTTGGCTAGAACTAAAACAGCCGTCCTCAATTTTAGCTAGAACTAAAACAACCGTCCTCGATTTTAGCTAGAACTAAAACAACCGTCCTCAATTTTAGCTAGAACTAAAACAACCGTCATCGAGTTTAGCTAGAACTAAAGCAACCACCGTCCTCTATTTTGCCTAGAACTAAAACAACCGTCCTCGTCTATAGCTAGAACTAAAACAACCGTCCATTGATTTTGGCTAGATCTAAAACAACCGTCCTTGATTTTAGCTAGAACTAAAACAACCGTCCTCGATTTTAGCTAGAACTAAAACAACCGGCCTCGATTTTGGCTAGAACTAAAACAAACGTTATCGATTCTGACTCGAATTGAAACAACTGTCATCGATTTCGACTACAACTAAAACAACCGTCATCGATTTTGGTTGAAACTAAAACAACCGTCATCGATTTTGACTAGAACTAAAACAAACGTCCTCAATTTTAGCTAGAACTAAAACAACCGTCATCGGTTTTAGCTAGAACTAAAGCAACCACCGTCCTCTATTTTGCCTAGAACTAAAACAACCGTCCTCGTCTATAGCTAGAACTAAAACAACCGTCCATTTATTTTGGCTAGATCTAAAACAACCGTCCTTGATTTTAGCTAGAGTCAAAACAACCGTCCTCGATTTTAGCTAGAACTAAAACAACCGTCCTCAATTTTAGCTAGAACTAAAACAACCGTCATCGAGTTTAGCTAGAACTAAAGCAACCACCGTCCTCTATTTTGCCTAGAACTAAAACAACCGTCCTCGTCTATAGCTAGAACTAAAGCAACCGTCCATTGATTTTGGCTAGATCTAAAACAACCGTCCTTGATTTTAGCTAGAGTCAAAACAACCGTCCTCGATTTTAGCTAGAACTAAAACAACCGTCCTCGATTTTAGCTAGAACTAAAACAACCGGCCTCGATTTTGGCTAGAACTAAAACAAACGTTATCGATTCTGACTCGAATTGAAACAACTGTCATCGATTTCGACTACAACTAAAATAACCTTCATCGATTTTGGTTAAAACTATAACAGCCGTCTTCGATTTTGACTAGAATTGAAACAACCGTCATCGATTTTGGTTAAAACTAAATCAACCGTTATCAATTTTGACTAGAACTAAAACAACCGTCATCGGTTTTGACTAGAATTAAAACAACCGTCATCGATTTTGGTTAAAACTAAAACACTTGTCCTCGATTTTGACTAGAACTAAAACAACCGTAATCGAGTTTAGCTAGAACTAAAGCAACCACCGTCCTCTATTTTGCCTAGAACTAAAACAACCGTCCTCGTCTATAGCTAGAACTAAAACAACCGTCCATTGATTTTGGCTAGATCTAAAACAACCGTCCTTGATTTTAGCTAGAGTCAAAACAACCGTCCTCGATTTTAGCTAGAACTAAAACAACCGTCCTCGATTTTAGCTAGAACTAAAACAACCGGCCTCGATTTTGGCTAGAACTAAAACAAACGTTATCGATTCTGACTCGAATTGAAACAACTGTCATCGATTTCGACTACAACTAAAATAACCTTCATCGATTTTGGTTAAAACTATAACAGCCGTCTTCGATTTTGACTAGAATTGAAACAACCGTCATCGATTTTGGTTAAAACTAAATCAACCGTTATCAATTTTGACTAGAACTAAAACAACCGTCATCGGTTTTGACTAGAATTAAAACAACCGTCATCGATTTTGGTTAAAACTAAAACACTTGTCCTCGATTTTGACTAGAACTAAAACAACCGTAATCGATTCTGACTAGAATTAAAACAACCGTCATCGATTTTGACTCGAACTAAAACAACCGTTTTCGATTTGGGTTAAAACTAAAACAACCGTCATCGATTTTGATTAGAACTAAAAACAAGCGTCATCGATTTTAGCTAGAACTAAAACAACCGTCCTCGATTTTGGCTAGAACTAAAACAACCACCGTCCTCGATTTTGGCTAGAACTAAAACAACCGTCCTCGATTTTAGCTAGAACTAAAACAACCGTCCTCGATTTTGGCTAGAACTAAAACAGCCGTCCTCAATTTTAGCTAGAACTAAAACAACCGTCCTCGATTTTAGCTAGAACTAAAACAACCGTCCTCAATTTTAGCTGGAACTAAAACAACCGTCATCGAGTTTAGCTAGAACTAAAGCAACCACCGTCCTCTATTTTGCCTAGAACTAAAACAACCGTCCTCGTCCATAGCTAGAACTAAAACAACCGTCCATTGATTTTGGCTAGATCTAAAACAACCGTCCTTGATTTTAGCTAGAGTCAAAACAACCGTCCTCGATTTTAGCTAGAACTAAAACAACCGTCCTCGATTTTAGCTAGAACTAAAACAACCGGCCTCGATTTTGGCTAGAACTAAAACAAACGTTATCGATTCTGACTCGAATTGAAACAACTGTCATCGATTTCGACTACAACTAAAACAACCGTCATCGATATTGGTTAAAACTAAAACAACCGTCATCAATTTTGACTAGAACTAAAACAAACGTTATCGATTCTGACTCGAATTGAAACAACCGTCATCGATTTTGACTAGAACTAAGTCAACCGTCCTCGATTTTAATTAGAACTAATACAACCGTCCTCAATTTTGGCAAAAACTAAAACAACCGTCATCGATTTTGACTTGAACTAAAACAACCGTCATCGATTTAGGTTAAAACTAAAATAACCTTCATCGATTTTGGTTAAAACTAAAAACACGGTCCTCAATTTTGGTTAAAACTATAACAGCCGTCTTCGATTTTGACTAGAATTAAAACAACCGTCATCGATTTTGGTTAAAACTAAATCAACCGTTATCAATTTTGACTAGAACAAAAACACCGTCATCGGTATTGACTAGAATTAAAACAACCGTCATCGATTTTGGTTAAAACTAAAACACTTGTCCTCGATTTTGACTAGAACTAAAAAAACAACCGTAATCGATTCTGACTAGAATTAAAACAACCGTCATCGATTTTGACTCGAACTGAAACAACCGTTTGCGATTTGGGTTAAAACTAAAATAACCTTCATCGATTTTGGTTAAAACTAAAAACACGGTCCTCAATTTTGGTTAAAACTATAACAGCCGTCTTCGATTTTGACTAGAATTAAAACAACCGTCATCGATTTTGGTTAAAACTAAATCAACCGTTATCAATTTTGACTAGAACAAAAACACCGTCATCGGTATTGACTAGAATTAAAACAACCGTCATCGATTTTGGTTAAAACTAAAACACTTGTCCTCGATTTTGACTAGAACTAAAAAAACAACCGTAATCGATTCTGACTAGAATTAAAACAACCGTCATCGATTTTGACTCGAACTGAAACAACCGTTTGCGATTTGGGTTAAAACTAAAACAACCGTCATCGATTTTGATTAGAACAAAAAACAAGCGTCATCGATTTTAGCTAGAACTAAAACAACCGTCCTCGATTTTGGCTAGAACTAAAACAACCGTCCTCGATTTTGGCTAGAACTAAAACATCCGTCCTCAATTTTAGCTAGAACTAAAACAACCGTCCTCGATTTTAGCTAGAACTAAAACAACCGTCCTCAATTTTAGCTAGAACTAAAACAACCGTCATCGAGTTTAGCTAGAACTAAAGCAACCACCGTCCTCTATTTTGGCTAGAACTAAAACAACCGTCCTCGTCTATAGCTAGAACTAAAACAACCGTCCATTGATTTTGGCTAGATCTAAAACAACCGTCCTTCATTTTAGCTAGAGTCAAAACAACCGTCCTCGATTTTAGCTAGAACTAAAACAACCGTCCTCGATTTCAGCTAGAACTAAAACAACCGGCCTCGATTTTGGCTAGAACTAAAACAAACGTTATCGATTCTGACTCGAATTGAAACAACCGTCATCGATTTTGACTAGAACTAAGTCAACAGTCCTCGATTTTAATTAGAACTAAAACAACCGTCCTCGATTTTGGCTAAAACTAAAACAACCGTCATCGATTTTGACTTGAACTAAAACAACCGTCATCGATTTTGGTTAAAACTAAAATAACCTTCATCGATTTTGGTTAAAACTAAAAACACGGTCCTCAATTTTGGTTAAAACTAAAACAGTCGTCTTCGATTTTGACTAGAATTAAAACAACCGTCATCGATTTTGGTAAAAACTAAATCAACCGTTATCAATTTTGACTAGAACTAAAACAACCGTCATCGGTTTTGACTAGAATTAAAACAACCGTCATCGATTTTGGTTAAAACTAAAACAACTGTCCTCGATTTTGACTAGAACTTAAACAACCGTAATCGATTCTGACTAGAATTAAAACAACCGTCATCGATTTTGACTCGAACTAAAACAACCGTTTTCGAAATTAGCTAGAACTAAAACAACCGTCATCAATTTTGGTTTAAAAAAAAGCAACCGTCCTCGATTTTGACTAGAACGAAAACAATCGTGCTCGATTTTAGCGAGAACTAAAACAACTGTCTTCGATTTTAGCTAGAACTAAAACAACCGTCCTAGATTCTGTCTAGATCTAAAACAATCGTCCTCAATTTTAGCTAGAACAAAAACAACCGTCCTCGATTTTAGCTAGAACTAAAACAACCGCCGTCCTCGAATTTGGTTAAAACTAAATCAACCGTTATCAATTTTGACTAGAACTAAAACAACCGTCATCCGTTTTTGACTAGAATTAAAACAACTGTCATCGATTTTGGTTAAAACTAAAACAACTGTCCTCGATTTTGACTAGAACTAAAACAACCGTAATCGATTCTGACTAGAATTAAAACAACCGTCGTCGATTTTGACTTGAACTAAAACAACCGTTTTCGAAATTAGCTAGAACTAAAACAACCGTCATCAATTTTGGTTAAAAATAAAGCCACCTTCCTCGATTTTGACTAGAACGAAAACAACCGTGCTCGATTTTAGCGAGAACTAAAACAACCGTCCTCGATTTTGTCTAGAACTAAAACAACCGTCCTCAATTTTAGCTAGAACTAAAACAACCGTCCTCGATTTTAGCTTGAACTAAAACAATCGCCGTCCTCGATTTTGGCTAGAACTAAAACAACCGTCCTCGATTTTAGCTAGAATTAAACCAACCGTATTCGACTTTAGCTAGAACTAAAACAAACGTCCTCAATTTTAGTTAGAATTAAAACAACCGTCCTCGATTTTAGCTAGAACTAAAACAACCGTCCTCAATTTTAGCTAGAAGTAAAACAACCGTCCTCGTATTAAAACAAACGTTATCGATTTTGACTCGAATTGAAACAACCGTCATCGATTTTGACTAGAATTAAAACAATCGTCATCGATTTTGGTTAAAACTAAAACAACTGTCCTCGATTTTGACTAGAACTAAAACAACCGTAATCGATTCTGACTAGAATTAAAACAACTGTCGTCGATTTTGACTTGAACTAAAACAACCGTTTTCGAAATTAGCTAGAACTAAAACAACCGTCATCAATTTTGGTTAAAAATAAAGCCACCGTCCTCGATTTTGACTAGAACGAAAACAACCGTGCTCGATTTTAGCGAGAACTAAAACAACCGTCCTCGATTTTAGCTAGAACTAAAACAACCGTCCTCGATTTTGTCTAGAACTAAAACAACCGTCCTCAATTTTAGCTAGAACTAAAACAACCGTCCTCGATTTTAGCTAGAACTAAAACAACCGCCGTCTTCGATTTTGGCTAGAACTAAAACAACCGTCCTCGATTTTAGCTAGAATTAAAACAACCGTCCTCGACTTTAGCTAGATCTAAAACAACCGTCCTCAATTTTAGCTAGAATTAAAACAACCGTCGTCGATTTTAGCTAGAACTAAAACAACCGTCCTTGATTTTAGCTAGAACTAAAACAACCGTCCTCGAATTAAAACAAACTTTATCGATTTTGACTCGAATTGAAACAACCGTCATCGATTTTGACTACAACTAAAACAACCGTCATCGATTTTGGTTAAAACGAAAACAACCGTCATCGATTTTGACTAGAACTAAAACAACTGTCAACGATTTTGACTCGAATTGAAACAACCGTCATCGATTTTGACTAGAACTCAGTCAACCGTCCTTGATTTTGACTAGAACGAAAACAACCGTGCTCGATTTTAGCGAGAACTAAAACAACCGTCCTCGATTTTATCTAGAACTAAAACAACCGTCCTCGATTTTGTCTAGAACTAAAACAACCGTCCTCAATTATAGCTAGAACTAAAACAACCGCCGTCCTCGATTTTGGCTAGAACTAAATTAACCGTCCTCGATTTTAGCTAGAATTAAAACAACCGTCCTCGACTTTAGCTAGAACTAACACAACCGTCCTCGATTTTGGCTAGAACTAAAACAACCGTTCTCAATTTTAGCTGGAATTAAAACAACCGTCCTCGATTTTAGCTAGAACTAAAACAACCGTCCTCGATTTTAGCTAGAACTAAAACAACCGTCCTCGATTTTGGCTAGAATTGAAACAAACGTTATCGATTTTGACTCGAATTGAAACAACCGTCATCGATTTTGACTACAACTAAAACAACCGTCATCGATTTTGGTTAAAACTAAAACAACCGTCATCGATTTTGAATAGAACTAAAACAACCGCCATCGATTTTGACTCGAATTGAAACAACCGTCATCGATTTTGACTCGAATTGAAACAACCGTCATCGATTTTGACTACAACTAAAACAACCGTCATCGATTTTGGTTAAAACTAAATTAACCTTCACCGATTTTGATTAGAAATAAAACAACCGTCATCTATTTTGACTCGAATTAAAACAAACGTTATCGATTTTGACTCGAATTGAAACAACTGTCATCGATTTTGACTACAAGTAAAACAACCGTCATCGATTTTGGTTAAAACTAAATTAACCTTCATCGATTTTGATTAGAACTAAAACAACCGTCATCTATTTTGACTCGAATTGAAACAACCGTCATCGATTTTGACTAGAACTAAAACAACCGTCCTCGATTTTGGCTAGAACTAAAACAACCGTCATCAATTTTGACTCGAATTGAATCAACTGTCATCGATTTTGACTACAAGTAAAACAACCGTCATCGATTTTGGTTAAAACTAAATTAACCTTCACCGATTTTGAATAGAACTAAAACAACCGCCATCGATTTTGACTCGAATTGAAACAACCGTCATCGATTTTGACTCGAATTGAAACAACCGTCATCGATTTTGACTACAACTAAAACAACCGTCATCGATTTTGGTTAAAACTAAATTAACCTTCACCAATTTTGATTAGAAATAAAACAACCGTCATCTATTTTGACTCGAATTAAAACAAACGTTATCGATTTTGACTCGAATTGAAACAACTGTCATCGATTTTGACTACAAGTAAAACAACCGTCATCGATTTTGGTTAAAACTAAATTAACCTTCATCGATTTTGATTAGAACTAAAACAACCGTCATCTATTTTGACTCGAATTGAAACAACCGTCATCGATTTTGACTAGAACTAAAACAACCGTCCTCGATTTTGGCTAGAACTAAAACAACCGTCATCAATTTTGACTCGAATTGAATCAACTGTCATCGATTTTGACTACAAGTAAAACAACCGTCATCGATTTTGGTTAAAACTAAATTAACCTTCATCGATTTTGAATAGAACTAAAACAACCGCCATCGATTTTGACTCGAATTGAAACAACCGTCATCGATTTTGACTCGAATTGAAACAACCGTCATCGATTTTGACTACAACTAAAACAACCGTCATCGATTTTGGTTAAAACTAAATTAACCTTCACCGATTTTGATTAGAAATAAAACAACCGTCATCTATTTTGACTCGAATTAAAACAAACGTTATCGATTTTGACTCGAATTGAAACAACTGTCATCGATTTTGACTACAAGTAAAACAACCGTCATCTATTTTGACTCGAATTGAAACAACCGTCATCGATTTTGACTAGAACTAAAACAACCGTCCTCGATTTTGGCTAGAACTAAAACAACCGTCATCAATTTTGACTCGAATTGAATCAACTGTCATCGATTTTGACTACAAGTAAAACAACCGTCATCGATTTTGGTTAAAACTAAATTAACCTTCGTCGATTTTGAATAGAACTAAAACAACCGCCATCGATTTTGACTCGAATTGAAACAACCGTCATCGATTTTGACTCGAATTGAAACAACCGTCATCGATTTTGACTACAACTAAAACAACCGTCATCGATTTTGGTTAAAACTAAATTAACCTTCACCGATTTTGATTAGAAATAAAACAACCGTCATCTATTTTGACTCGAATTAAAACAAACGTTATCGATTTTGACTCGAATTGAAACAACTGTCATCGATTTTGACTACAAGTAAAACAACCGTCATCGATTTTGGTTAAAACTAAATTAACCTTCATCGATTTTGATTAGAACTAAAACAACCGTCATCTATTTTGACTCGAATTGAAACAACCGTCATCGATTTTGACTAGAACTAAAACAACCGTCCTCGATTTTGACTGGAACTAAAACAACCGTCATCGATTTCGGCTAAAACTAAAACAGGCGTCATCAATTTTGACTAGAACTAAAACAACCGTCATCGATTTTGGTTAAAACTAAAACAACCCTCATCAATTTTGACTAGAACTAAAACAACCGTCATCGATTTTGATTAAAATTAAAACAACCGTCATCGATTTTGGTTAAAACTAAAACAACCGTCCTCGATTTTGACTAGAACTAAAACGACCCTCATTGATTTTGACTAGAACAAAAACAACCGTCATCGATTTTGACTGGAATTGAAACAACCGTCATTGATTTTGACTAAAACTAAAACAACCGTCATCGATTTTGACTAGAACTAAAACAACCGTCATTGATTTTGACTCGCATTGAAACAACTGTCATCGATTTTGACTAGAAATAAGTCAACCGTCCTCGATTTTAATTAGAACTAAAACAACCGTCCTCGAGTTTGGGTAGAACTAAAACCACCGTCATCGATTTTGACTCAAATTGAAACAACCGTCATCAATTTTGACTAGAACTAAAACAAGCGTCATCGATTTTGCTTAAAACTAAAACAACCGTCATCGATTTTGACTTGAACAAAAACAACCTCATCGATTTTGGTTAAAACTAAAACAACCGTCCTCAACTTTGACTAGAACTAAAACAACCCTCATCGATTTTGGCTAGAACTAAAACCACCGTCATCGATTTTGACTCGAATTGAAACAACCGTCATCAATTTTGACTAGAACTAAAACAACCGTCATCAATTTTGGTTAAAACTAAAACAACCATCATCGATTTTGACTTGAACAAAAACAACCGTCATCGATTTTGGTTAAAACTAAAACAACCGTCTTCGATTTTCACTAGAACTAAAACAACCCTCATCATTTTTGTCTAGAACCAAAGCAACCGTCATCGATTTGGGTTAAAACTAAAACAACCGTCATCGATTTTGATTAGAACTAAAAACAACCGCCATCAATTTTGACCAGAACTAAAACAACCGTCATTAATTTTGATTAAAACTAAAACAACCGTCATCAATTTTGACTAGAACTAAAACAACCGTCATCGATTTTGACTAGAACTAAAACAACCGTGATCAATTTTGATTAAAACTAAAACAACCGTCCTCGATTTTTGACTTGAACTAAAACAACTGTCATCGAGTTTGGTTAAAACTAAAACAACCGTCCACAATTTTGGTTAAAACTAAAACAGCCGTCATCAATTTTGACTAGAACTAAAACAACCGTCATCAATTTTGGTTAAAACTAAAACAACCGTCATCAATTTTGACTAGAACTAAAACAACCGTCCTCGATTTTTGACTTGAACTAAAACAACTGTCATCGAGTTTGGTTAAAACTAAAACAACCGTCCACAATTTTGGTTAAAACTAAAACAGCCGTCATCAATTTTGACTAGAACTAAAACAACCGTCATCAATTTTGGTTAAAACTAAAACAACCGTCATCAATTTTGACTAGAACTAAAACAACCATCATCGATTTTGACTTGAACAAAAACAACCGTCATCGATTTTGGTTAAAACTAAAACAACCGTCTTCGATTTTCACTAGAACTAAAACAACCCTCATCACTTTGTCTAGAACCAAAGCAACCGTCATCGATTTGGGTTAAAACTAAAACAACCGTCATCGATTTTGATTAGAACTAAAAACAACCGCCATCAATTTTGACCAGAACTAAAACAACCGTCATTAATTTTGATTAAAACTAAAACAACCGTCATCAATTTTGACTAGAACTAAAACAACCGTCATCGATTTTGACTAGAACTAAAACAACCGTGATCAATTTTGATTAAAACTAAAACAACCGTCCTCGATTTTTGACTTGAACTAAAACAACTGTCATCGAGTTTGGTTAAAACTAAAACAACCGTCCACAATTTTGGTTAAAACTAAAACAGCCGTCATCAATTTTGACTAGAACTAAAACAACCGTCATCAATTTTGGTTAAAACTAAAACAACCGTCATCAATTTTGACTAGAACTAAAACAACCGACATCGATTTTGACGAGAATTAAAACAACCGTCATGAATTTTGGTTAAAACTAAAACAACAGTCCTCAATTTTGACTAGAACTAAAACAACCGTCATTGATTTTGACTAGAACTAAAACAACCGTCATCAATTTTGACTCGAAATGAAACAACCGTCATCAATTTTGACTAGAACTAAAACAACTGTCATCGATTTTGGTTGAAACTAAAACAACCGTCATCGATTTTGACTAGAACTAAAACAACCGTCATCTATTTTGACTCGAATTGAAACAACCGTCATTGATTTTGACTAGAACTAAAACAACCGTCATCGATTTTGACTAGAACTAAAACAAACGTTATCGATTCTGACTCGAATTGAAACAACCGTCATCGATTTTGACTAGAACTAAGTCAACAGTCCTCGATTTTAATTAGAACTAAAACAACCGTCCTCGATTTTGGTTAAAACTAAAACAACCGTCATCGATTTTGACTTGAACTAAAACAACCGTAATCGATTTTGGATAAAACTAAAACCACCATCATCAATTTTGACTGGAACTAAAACAGCCGTCATCAATTTTGATAAGAACTAAAACAACCGTCATCGATTTTAGTTAAAACTAAAACAACCGTCCTCGATTTTGACTAGAACTAAAACAACCCTCACCGATTTTGACTAGAACCAAAGCAACCGTCATCGATTTGGGTTAAAACTAAAACAACCGTCATCAATTTTGATTAGAACTAAAAACAAGCGTCATCGATTTTGACTAGAACTAAAACAATCGTCATCGATTTTGGTTCAAACTAAAACAACCGTCATCGATTTTGACTAGAACTAAAACAACCGTAATCAATTTTGACTAGAACTAAAGCAACAACAATAGTCATCGATTTTGACTAGGACTAAAACAACCGTCATCGATTTTGACTAGAACTAAAACAACCGTCATCGATTTTGGTTCAAACTAAAACAACCGTCCTCGATTTTGACTAGAACTAAAACAACCCTCATCAATTTTGACTAGAACTAAAGCAACAACAATAGTCATCGATTTTGACTAGGACTAAAACAACCGTCATCGATTTTGACTAGAACTAAAACAACCGTTATCAATTTTGACTAGAACAAAAACAACCTTCATCGATTTTGACTAGAGCTAAAACAACCATCATCGATTTTGACTAGAACCAAAACATCCGTCATCGATTTTAACTAGAACTAAAACATCCGTCATCGATTTTAGTTAAAACTAAAACAACCGTCCTCGATTTTGACTAGAACTAAAACAACCCTCATCGATTTTGACTAGAACTAAAGCAACCGTCATTGATTTGGGTTAAAACTAAAACAACCGTCATGATTTTGATTAGCACTAAAAACAACCGTCATCGATTTCTTGACTAGAACTAAAACAACCGTCATCGATTTTGGTTTAAACTAAAACAACCGTCATCAATTTTGACTAGAACTAAAACAACCGTCATCGACTTTGACAAGAACTAAAACAACCGTCATCAATTTTAGGCAAAACTAAAACAACCGTCCTCGATTTTGACTAGAACTAAAACAACCCTCATCAATTTTGACTAGAACTAAAGCAACAACAACCGTCATCGATTTTGACTAGAACTAAGACAACCGTCATCGATTTTGACTAGAACTAAAACAACTGTCATCGATTTTGACTAGAACTATAACAACCGTCATCGATTTTGACTAGAACTAAAACAACCATCATCGATTTTAACTAGAACCAAAACATCCGTCATCGATTTTGACCAGAACTAAAACAACCGTCATCGATTTTGACTAGAACTAAAACAACCGTCATCGATTTTGATTAAAATTAAAACAACCGTCCTCGATTTTGGCTAAAACTAAAACAGCCGTCATCGATTTTGGTTAAAACTAAAACAGCCGTCATCGATTCTGACTAGAACTAAAGCAACCGTCATCGATTTTGACTAGAACTAAAACAACCGTCATCGATTTTGGTTTAAACTAAAACAACCGTCCTCAATTTTGACTCGAATTGAAACAACCGTCATCGAATTTGATTAGAACTAAAACAATCTTTTTAATGGTTCATTCTGTCCACAATTAGTATGACTAGCTTGGTAAGCACTATAAAAGGTCTATAGTGATTTGACTGGCCGAGCCCACGGAATCTTGATCTGTTATATCTCAGGGTCCTGCCATGGCTCAGTCTGATACGGAGCAAGAAATCGGGGTCTGTTCGATTGGCCCAGGGTATCGTCTTGAACCAGTAGATACCGGTCCACCCATGCTTCTTTTTGGTCTGGCAATTGGAATGTATGCTTGCTTGATCTGTCACAGGATCTGGCGTTAGATCTGTTACTTGTATGGCCCAGAGTCTGGCCTTGGTTACGTCTGGTCCTGCCAACGTTTTATTGCTCAAGATCTGGCATAGTCGCGCCCGTGTCTGGTCTAGTATCAGCTTAGGTCAAACATGAGAAATCAAAGTCTTCTTTGTTTTGGTCTGTTTGTCCGGGACAATTGGTTTCACCAACAATTGGTTTCACCAACAATTTTCTTGATCACTGATCTCATCCTGAGAAGTGATTTCTTTGACACTTTGATTGCGCTATTGTGCTCCTCTGATCTGCCAAGAAACGGATGGGAGCATTTATCTTGAAATTGTTGGTGGAAATTGTTGAATTGTTGGTGACACCAATATCAGAGGAAATTGTTGGTGAAACCAATTTTCCAATTAAATTGCATTTTCAAGTGTTTGGCGTGTTAATTACTCGGACTTATTAACGGCAAGTCAATATCAGTACTGCGCACGTCTAATTGCAAGTCTTATATCAGTACTGATTCAGAGCTATGATCATGTCACTTTTACACTTGTCAGTATGAATGCAAATCTTGGCAAAGATTTGACAAGTCTAAGAAACGTCAAAATTGGCAAGCGTTAATAATGCAGCTAAATATATACAAGATACTATTTATAACGTACGGCGCAGAAGCTTTAAGGAGTGATGGTGTTATTTGATCATAAGAGTTGGCACCACATTTAGTTTGTGATATTTCATCTAGCACATCTTTTGCGTTGAATGTGATATCGTCTAGAAAGATCTCTGGTTGAGCTGTTTCAGGCACAACAATGTCAGAATTATCTTCGATAAATACTGAAGAAAAATGCTAGTTGAAACTTTCCGCAATTTGCTGAGAACCCATTATATCTTGGCCTCTGTATTTCAATTTCTCGGGGAAAGTTTGTTCTTGGTTTAGTCTTCGCAAAAATTTGTATGCATCATTGTTTGTTGAAATACAGAAACCCTCAATAAACTATTGTTTGTCCTTAAGCAAGGATAAATATAACTCCATCTCTAAATTTCTAATTTCCTCTGCTCTTTTGTTTGTTTTCCTTAGCGTCTTCAGCTTGTTTTCTATGTGTACACTATGGGAAGACATATACGATGGTGCGTCAAGCCGGCGTTTTGTTATACGAGGTATTGACTTTTCACAAGCATTGTAAAAGCAATGTAGCAAGTCATTGGGACATCTGTTTGACATAGTGGGGATTTCAAAATGAGAGATGAATAAGTGCCAATCAGCCTTGTTGATGTTGAGTTTCTGGAAGAGAGGCTTTTGTTCTTTTCTTGTGAGTCTGACAGAAATTTCTGCTATGAACAATTTGTGATCTGAGAAGGAATTAGCCTCAACCACGAGATTACATTGCTCCAGATTATTGCATAAAAAGATGTCCGGACAACAGCTGGATTTGAGGATTGAGCAAAGGTTCAGAGCATCTATTTCTTTCATGAAAGCTTTTTCATATTCATTTAAAGCTTTTTCATATTCATATTTCATATTCATATTTCATATTTCATATTTCATCATTTTCATATTCATATTTCATATTCATATTCATATTTATCTTGAAATTGTTGGTGGAAATTGTTGGTGACACCAATATCAGAGGAAATTGTTGGTGAAACCAATTTTCCAATTAAATTGCATTTTCAAGTGTTTGGCGTGTTAATTACTCGGACTTATTAACGGCAAGTCAATATCAGTACTGCGCACGTCTAATTGCAAGTCTTATATCAGTACTGATTCAGAGCTATGATCATGTCACTTTTACACTTGTCAGTATAAATGCAAATCTTGGCAAATATTTGACAAGTCTAAGAAACGTCAAAAATAGCCAAAAAATTGTCAAAAAAGCCAAAAAAATGTCAAAATAGCCAAAAAATGTTAATATAGCCGACACAACGTCAAAAATGCCGGAACAAAAACGTAGAAATTAGCCCACGAGACGTCATGAAAGGCCGGAAACGTGGATAAAAATAGCGTAGGAAACGTCATAAACAGCCAAAAAGAACACAATCAGTGGTCAAATAACGCTGCAAGCAAACCCGTCAGCTTGGTCTAAACTTCGTATCTAAAATTCTACTTTGAAAATGCTCCTACAACATTGTAATGATAGCAAGCGACCAAAAAATTTCAAAAATAAAGACAAGTTTTTTTTAAAAAAAATGAAGGAATATAGGCATTTAGAGTTGATTTAGAGTCGTTTTTGACCACATGCAAGATTATAATAGTTACTTAAGACCTGATTAACTATCATTTAATTATTTGGGTCAAATCAATTTAAAACGTTAAAGAAAACGAGAACGTACCCAAGAAACATAAGAGCATCATATTTGAAATTAAAGAGCATCGCGTTTGAACATAGGAATTGAATTTTTTCTCGCTTTTGACCCCAAGCAGGATAATATAAACTTTAGAGACAAAATTGACTATGATTTAAGTTTTTTGTCGAAACGAAAAAGAAATCAATGAATCATGAGAAAATATCAAAAAAATAATTAGCATCTTATTTAAAATAAACGCATCGCAATGTTTGGAAATAAAGGCATCGGAGTTGATTTTTTTTCCGTTTTGACCCCAATCGAAACAAAATTGTTTTTAAGGCCAAATTGACTGGGAGGGAAGTATTTTATGGTTAAAACGAAAATAAATCAGAGAACGAGTAATCAAAAATCAACAAGCAGAAAATTTTGTAAGAAATATTTTATTTTTTTCTGATTCTGCTTTTAAATTCTCGATACTTTTTTCGCAAAAATGATTTTGATCGTTATATCTTTCTTTGCAAAATTTGTTTTCTGTAGATTTGATCTCAATATCTTCTTTCTAAGAAAATTTCCATCGCAATATCTTTTGTAAAGCTTGTTTGCAATAAATTCAATCGCAATATCTTCCTTCGTAAACTTTGATCGCATTGATTTAGATGGCAATGTTTTTCGCAAAAAATGCCAACGCAATATCTTGTTTCACAAAATTCAATTGCATTGATTTCGATGGCAAAATCTTTGGAAAAAATTTCGATCGAAATATCTTCTTTAGCAAAACATGGGAATGCAATATCTTCCTTTGCAAAACTCGTGTGCCAATATTTTGATCGCTGTTTTTTCGATCGCTATATCGTCTTTTGCAAAACTCATCTTCAATAAACTTGATCGCAATATCTTCTTTCGAAAAAAAAATTCGATCAAAAAATCATTCCCAAAGTTCCTTCGTAAAAATTTGCTCGCAAACTTTTCTCTCACGAAATAGGTTTGCAAAAATTTAATTGCAATATCGTCCTTTGCAAAATTCGATTGCAATGATTGCAATATCTTCCTCACCAAAGACCAACTGCAAAATCTTTTGCAATATCCTTTTGGATCGCAGGACTTCCTTGTGTCATATTCGTTCATAAAGAAGTTGGTATCGATACCTTCTTTTGAAAAAAATGATCGCAATATCTTCTTTTGCAACTTTCGTCTGCAATATCTTTTGCAATAATTTCGACCGTAAAATCAACTTTCGCAAAATTCGTTTGCAAAGAAATCTGAGTGCAATAACTTTTTTCGGAAAGTTCGTTCTCTATGAAGTCGATCGTAAGATCTCCTTTTGCAAAAAAAATTTAGCGCGATATCTTCTATCGTAAAAAAACGGATCGCGATATCCTCTTTCGCAAAATTAGTTTGCAGTAGTTTTGATTTCAATACTTTCTATAGCAATAGTTTTGACCATAATTTTTTTTGTTTTCTTCCCTTGCAATAAATTGGACCGCAATATATTTCTTCCCAAAATTCGCTCACAATGAATTTGATCGCAATGTTGTTCGCAATTATTTCGCTCGCATGATCTTCTTGTGCAAAATTGGATGGAAGAAAGGTTTGATCACAATATCATCTTTTGCAATGATTTCGTCCAAAATATCTTGCACAAAATTTGTCGGCATCTTGCGCAAAAATCGTTCGATCGCAATATCTCTCGCAAACTTTTACCTTATGAAATTTGATCGCAATATCTTCCGTGAAAAAATTTTATTGCAATATCTTTTTGCAAAATTCGTTTACAAAAAATTTGATGTTAATATCTCCTTTCGCAATAGTTTTGCTCGCAATATCTTTTTTCGCAAAATCCGCTTGCAATATCTTTTGCAACATTTTGGATCGCTGGACCTTCTTTTGCCAAATTAGTTCGTAATGAAGTGGATCGCAATAGCTTCATTTGCAAAAAAAATGATAGCAAAATCTTCTTACGCAAAAGTCATTTGCAATAATTTCGACCGCAATTTCTTCTTTCGCAAATTTCAATTGCAATGATTTCAGTCGCATTATCCCTTGCAAAATTGTAGATTACATTATCTTCTTTTGCAAAAAAAATTACAACGCAAAATCTTTTTTTTTGCAAAATTCGTTCGCAATAAGTTCGATCACAATATCTTCTTTCGCGAACTTCATTTTCAAAAACTTAGATTGCAATATCTCCCTGAGCAAAATACTATTGCAATATCTTTTTGCAAAAGTTCTGATCGCAAAATCTTCTTGTGCCAAATTCGTTCTCAATGAAGCCGATCGCAATACCCTAGTCGAGACAGGATGTTAATCTTGCAAGATCTTGCAAGATTCTTGCAAAAATACTGTTAACCTTTCAATATCTTGCAAGAGGATGTTAATCTTGCAAGATTTTAAAGATGCTTTCAAGATCTTGCCTTCATTGAATCTGCCTTTTTTGTGTAGGATAGGTTAAGGAGCAAAAAATTCTGCAAAATATGCTGTTAATCTTGCATTATCTTGCAAGAGGATGTTAATCTTGCAGGAAAATCTCGCAAAATATTGTTAATCTTGCAAGATTTTGCAAGAAAATCTTGCAAGATTTTGCATAATATTGCAAGATCTTGCAAGATTCTTGCACGATTAACATCTTAAATCCACTAGGGTATCTTCTGCAATGTTTGATCTGAAGCCAATAAATTGATAAAATTGATAATATGATGGAATTGATAAATCCTTGTTGTGTTGGAAGAGCAGAACGAAAGAATTAGACAAGAACAACTTTAGTATCAATTATATTTTCTAAACAATTAATTGAAAGTTTTATAATTAACATTACTAAACTAAAATACTAATTTTTGCTTCTAAATATTGCTTGTTACAGCTTGAGCAGAATATGTTTGTTTGAGTTCCTTTGTAAAGTAAGGGTGAGATGTTTGTTTCAATTGTGCTGCCACCAGTTTGGGCTGCACCAATCCCTTGATTTTAGTTAAATTAACTGATTCGTAACATTCCTTTAAGTACCCTTGCGGAACAGCCAGCCGCCATATCAGGGTTATCCAGATAAATTGACGGCAAAAGGCCTAGTCTAGTTACCCAGGTTGAGGTCCCAGACCAAAGGTCCGTATGTCCAGTCCGACCCAGACAAAACCTGTCTATGTCCAGACCGCCCCCAGACGGAACGTATTAATGTCCAGAATACCCTTGTGCGTTCA
Source organism: Convolutriloba macropyga (assembly GCF_964194025.1). NCBI lineage: Eukaryota > Metazoa > Xenacoelomorpha > Acoela > Convolutidae > Convolutriloba > Convolutriloba macropyga. The sequence goes on along the minus strand of NC_134471.1, from coordinate 80,595,530 downwards.
TTTTGGTCTGGACATATCGACTTTCGGTCTGGGACCTCCACCTGGGTATCCTTATATATTTTTTCCAAAGTGTTCCCGGTTACCATGTATTTGCTTGGGAAATTAGCCAGGTTATCGTTGTCATTTTCTGGAAAAAGGCAGATTATGATGGAAATCCTCTGGAATCATGCACGTTTATCTTGTTGATTTGAAAAGTTGCAAATTTTTCCTGTTAGTTTTCTGTAAGATTGCCTATTTGTTCTATTTATTTCTTGAAGAAAATTTCTTCTTTTTTGGTAATGTTCTTTAATGTGGCCCGCTTATCCTGGTACTTTCCGGGAAAAACATTCCATTAACCTCAAATGCCCAGTAATATTTTATCTTGATAATTTCCTGTGAAAATATCTGGCTGTGCTTGTAATTTGGCGAAACAAAGCCCGACTCATCTGATTTTTATTCAAAAAAATTTCTGCAAGTCCCGGTACCGACAACGAGAAATTCACCCTAAGTTTACCAATAAATATCATTATCCTCAAAATTCCTAGTAATTGTTCCATCCTGAAAATAGAGAACGAATGAACGAATTCGCAATGAGTTTGACATAACTTCAAAAAACAATTTTAGCATTTTTGTTGAATGTTTCTTAATGAGCCGGCCGTATTTCCAAATAAAATGTTATGATCCTCTGGGTCGAGGAGCTGTTCAATGTTACCCCCAATATTTCGGTAGCATAACCTATCAATAACGATTTTGAAAAAATGAGAAATGTTTTGCTTTTAGTCAACCAAAAAGTAGCTGCGTAAAATTTATGCCCAGAACGCATAAGTTTCATTTTATTCAGAGTTTTGTGTTTTTCATCATTTTTGGTTTAAAAACAGTAATTGAAACTATCTTGGTCAAAGTAATAAAACAACCTGTGTTACCTACAAGATCGTGCCTTTAACAATTTCCGCAAAATTGACCACGATGAAAAGGGAAATAAACACACGTGATAGTAACAACGATTTGATTCGGTAGCTAAGCCATGATTTAATAAAAGTAATAGTTATTCAATTTCTCAAACCGACTACTGGGCTTTCACCACAACCTGGTTTAAGACAACTTTAGCTGTGGGATATGATTAGTTTATCGATAAGTGAAAGATAATTTCAAGTATTGAAAATTCATCAAATGATTGTCTGAAAAATGGTCGTATTTAAAAAAAATTTTCTTCGATATTTCCTCAAAAATGTGAGGTCACAGAACTTCCAATTATGACAAAGTTTTGCTCATAGAACTAACCTTTATCACAAAGTAGTAGTTTTTTTCAATACTATGTAAACTTTCTAACTTATGATGTCAATGTTCATTGGAATGAAATCTGTAAGACGAGAACTTTTTGTCGACCTGGTTCATAAATTGTAGTTTGTAAGTGAAGCTTTGAAAAGATTGAAACAGGTAAAAGTTATAATTGCAATCTGATATTAGATACAAACATTGAATCAAAACTGTACAAAGCACAAAATATTAATTTATAAAATTTTATTCGATAACGTTATTCGTGCACTAAAATTGACGTTTCAAAATCTCTTGACGCGCTTACAGTTAGATTTGACTGCTACATTCAAGGGACAGCACAAAAAACGCCAAAATATTAGAGGAAAAAGGAACAAATTGAACAATAAAACGTAATTTGAGCGTTTTTATCTCATACGGACTACTAAAACTAGTAAATTTTTGTACATCAGTTCATCCTAAAATTTAAATATTTAATTAAAAAAAGTTTTATTGCTCTAGCTTGGGACCATTTCACTGCCTTCATTTTTGTTTCATAGTCAAACACACCGCAGGGGGGAAATAAGGGCGGTTCAAATTCGCTTACTAATTTGAAGTTATCCATCACCAACAAGAAGTTATACAGAGTTCGAAACTTAACGCACTTCAAAATTTGTCCAAAAGACTGCATCGTTTTTGCATTTTGCAAACCAATCTTCATCAGTTAGGTCAATAAGGATAATTTTCCGCGAATCAGTTTCAAAACTAATCACTTGCAGTTCGGGTTGCGTTTGTAAAAAGTTCGAGAGCTGTCTCAGTATGTGTTCGTAATCTTCAAATTCGACGCTTTCTTTGAAATGTAGTTCTAGGCGATTCAAGTTGCTTGAAACACGTGTGGTTGCGCTGAGTTGGAACCTTGTTTTGGAGGCGACATGAACGTTCAACTTCGTCACCCGAGAATTTTGCTCAAAATTTGACAAAAGGTCGCAAGATGTTGTTAGTTCCTCACAGCTGTTTGGTAGACAAAAATTGGGATTATTTGAAGGTAAATTTTCGGTTTTGTCGCGAAAATATCGTAGAGATTTGAGGTTCGGAAAAGTTCTGCTCCAACAATTTGGTGTTAAATTATCCAAACTTGGTTGATATTGAAATGTGACCTTTTCTAGTTGAGGTAACTCGATAGCAGAATTTAGCATGACGCCTCCAACTTTGAGATTGGCAAGATTTGAGAACGTTTTTAGCAAATGTATATTTGAAATTTCGGTAATTACGCGCAATTCAAAAACCCAGGGTGATATAATTTCAGGTAAATCTAAATTGTCGACGTAGTTTTCACCACATATAGCTTTCAAAACGCACACAAATTTGATAAACTCCTGGATAAAAGAATTGAGGGAAAATAATTTCAAGTCAAAGCAGCGAAAAAGAGAAAACGTTTCCGAGAAATGTAAGTCAAGTTCGAATCTGCATTCGATTTGTTGTAAAAGTTCAAACCACGAAAAGTTGTCGTTGGTGGTGATTAGCTGCTGGAAAAATTGTTTCCTTTTAAAAAAACATTGTGATCCTTTTTGTGAACAAACTACTTCTGATGAGAATTCCGTTTCTTTTAAAAACAATAACAATAATAAAAATAATAATAATAATAATAATAATAATAATAATACTAATAATAATAATAATAATAATAAAAATCATCATAATAACAACAACAACAACAACAACAACAACAATAATAAAGATAATAATAATTATAATAATACTAATAATAATAATAATAACAAAAATAATAATAATAATAATAATAATAAAAATAATAATAATAATAATAATAATGATAATAATAATAATAATAATAACAATAATAATATTAATAATAATAATAATAATAATAATAATATTAATAATAACAATAATAATAATAATAATAATAATAAAATAATAAAAATAATAATAATAATAGAAATGATAATAATAATAACAATAATAATAGTAAAAACAATAATATTAATAATAATAATAATAATAATAATAATAATATTAATAATAACAAAAATAATAATAATTGTGGTACCCATATCACACCCCATCATTTATCGGTGCAGTGAATTAATACTACTTAAATCGCAGTACATATTTAGTATCATTGTTACCCATACTCTCAATCGTCCGACGATTGACTATTACTTCAGTGACAGGTAGTTCGTGACCTTGGTCACAACTAATACACTAACTGCGAATTGGCTTAGCGCAGTTCTGCCTTAACGTTTGAATTGAATAGTTGTCACTGACTCTCTTTCATTTAACGACTTTCTTGAATATAGCTATAGGCTTTATCGATACGTCCATCATCATTATCATCGTACTAACGCTAGGCCCCTTAGTAGTACGACATGGCGCAGTCAGATTCAAAAGGACGTACAGCACTCGGTCTTAAACCATTTTGGGATAAACCCAGCAGCAACCCGCCCATTCCATGGGAGAAGTGGGGAAGCCAATTGAAAATGGCTCTAGTCGCGAAGACAAACATCGAACTGGACGAACTACTCCACGAGAGACCGACAACAGTCATCTACCCCCCGAACCGGTTGAGGAACAACCAGTCCACAACCCTACGCAAACGATGGAAAGAGAGAGACAAACACGATACAACCAGGCGATAGCCAAATGGAAAAATGAGTGTAATCAAATAGACAGAATAGGCGTACTATGCGGCGATAAGCCATGGGACACGGCAGACAGGAAAGCCAAATCACTTATTTACCTAAGCCTAGGCATTGAAGGACGAAAAATGCATGCCAGGAAGTTCCCCCACACAAATGTAGAAAACAAAACAACACAAGAAATCTGGGAGGAACTCGAACTAACATTCATACGCCCGAGAAACGTAATATTCGACCGTTACCTACTATTAACCCGAAAGCAACAACGCGGACAGACAATGGAACAGTTCCACTCAGCCCTAAGATCTTTAGCAGAGCATTGTCAGCTAGCCCACCTGGAGGACGAATTATTACGCGACACATTCACAGCGAACATGATCGACCACGAAATACAAAAAGAACTGTTAAAAACGACACTCACCCCAGAAAAGGCCCTCGATTTAGCAGTTAGCATAGAGTTAGGATTCAGAAGCCAACTAGCCATACACTCAAAACAACTAGCCGACCCTCACCAAAACGCTTTTGTCGGACGCGAGGAAACGATCTCAGAAAAATCAAGCGCAAAGTTTCGCGGTTCCAATAGAACGACAACGCCCCGAGGACCATACAGAGGGAACAACAGGCCAACATTCAACAACAGCAGAAATACACCCCACAACTGTAGAAACTGCGGACAAACATGGGACATCAATCACAAAACAAAATGCCAGGCAATAGGACAAACGTGCCGCAGATGCAACAAACCAAACCACTTCGCAAAAGTATGCAGATCAAATCTGAACAGGCCACCAACACAACGCTCCGTAAACGAAGTCGACAATCAGAGCATGGAACAATCGTCCGAAGGAATTAACATGATATCCCTACAGGCAGAAATCCACTCAACGTACGGGAATTCAGACGGCGATTACTCCGTAAACATGATGGACACCTCAAACGACCCAACCACTCCGTCAAAACTCCACGTACAATACGGACACAGCAAGTTTTGGGTAATGGTAGATTCAGGAAGTTCGACCAGTTTAGTTACAGAACAGATGGCGAAGGACATCGAAGCAAGAGACAGCAACAACTGGTGGAGCCGAACGACAAATCCAGTCCAACTGAAAAGCTACACCAACAGCCCCATCAAAAATCTGGGCACTCTCTACTGTGACATCGAATGTAATGGGTGGCAAGCAGGACGAGCAGATATCATCGTGGTCCCCAACAAACATAGAGCCATCGTGGGGAGAGATCTATTCCAACCCCTAGGAATACACCTCAAACAAAAAGACTTCCCAAATGCACAAGGTAAGAACCTAGATTCAATAGAAATAACGTCAACATGCCCCATTAAACGAGAGGTAGCAACAAAATATAAAAATTTAACAACCAGACTGGGGCGGTCAAAAAATCATAAGGTAAAATCCAAATGCAAAAGCAACTTCACCCCGGTCCATCAAAGGGGAAGACGCGTACCCCTACACCTAGAAAAACAAGTCGAAGAAGAACTCAGAAGATTACAGAACATCGGACATATCACAAAATTAGAAAACTGCAGCGACGAATTCTACATATCACCGATAGTCATTACAGTCAAAAAAGACAAATCAATAAAACTAGCGATGGACTCAAAAAACGATTAACAAAGCAATCCATAAAAACAAATATCAAATGCACAACATTGAGTGCCTCATGGATAACATCGCCCAATCAATAACACAATCGTCCAACGAAGGACAAATACTATTTTCAACAATAGACCTACGTTACGCATATAGCCAACTACCACTAGATGAAGATACAGCTAACCAATGCAATTTCAACATAATAGGCGGTCAAGCCACAGGAACATACAGATTCAATACTGGTTTCTACGGACTCACAGATATGCCTGCAGAATTCCAAAAGGCGATAGACAAAACATTATTTAACTTGAAAAACACATTTAGCTTCCTAGACGACATCATCATCGTTACAGGCGGAGGTTTAGAGAACCACAGGAAATACCTATTTAACTGCCTCGACAGACTGAACAAGAAAAACTTTGCAATAAATTTAGACAAATGTCACTTTGCCAAAAGCAAAATAACAATGGTTGGGACACGAGATAACAGAAAAAGGAATAAAACCCGTCATTTCCAAGACACAGGCAATAATAAACCTAAAGCCACCAACAACTCACAAACAACTTAAATCATTTGTTGGCAGCGTACACCATCTCACTAAATTCATACCCAACCTAGCAACACTATGCCGAGGCTTCAGAGACCTACTACAGAGAGATAAAAAATACGTATGGACGGAAAACCACCAATCAGATTTCGAAACAATAAAAAACAACATCAAAAACTTAACAGAAAACAATCACTATGACGTCAAACGAAATACAAGAGTCAAAACTGATGCCTCACGATCAGGTCTAGGAGCAGTACTAGAGCAAGAAACATGCAACGGATGGGAGACAATATTTTACGCATCACGGTTCCTAAACAAAGCAGAAGAAAACTACAGTATCAACAAGCTAGAATTACTAGGTGTCGTATGGGCACTACAACACTTCAAACACTATTTACAGGGACACCACTTCTTAGTACAAACCGACCACCGAGCACTATTATCTATACTTAAAGAACGAACTAGTAAAATACATCAGAGCCGCGTAACACGATGGTACGATAGACTAATACCATTCAACTTTAACATCGAACACATACCGGGCACAAAAATGGGACTAGCTGATTACATGTCACGAAACCCATCAGAACCCGCAAAACCACCGAACGAATACGACGAAAATTTCATAATAGCAACAATAGATATTATACGCGAAACGTTAAACATACTGAGAAAAAGGGGTAGACCCAGAAAACTACAAATTCAACTAGCAATGAACAACCAAACGGAAACGTCCAACGATTCCACAATAAACAAAAATAATAGAACGAAAACGCCCAACGACTCCAAATTAAATAAAAACAACAACACGGAATCACCCAACGATTCCACGCACACTAACACAAACAATAAACACACACGACAAACAGGCAGGCCAAGAAAAGCCATAAAGGAATTACAGAACAACCACAAAAAATCACAAAACACAAGTCAAAAACACGTCACAAAGACAATTAAACCGTATACGGTAAGTAATTACAACTTGCGCAGTGCACAAAACTTAAATAACACGGATTTCAACACAGCAAATCATGACGTCAGAACAAACCAACAATTCGCTCACAACACAATAGCACAAGCGCATTTGCCATTTATCTCGCCTAACACACAGCAGCCCCCTCTAAATACACTCAAAAACTCTGTTCAACAAATGGACAACCCCGCCAACGAACAAACAAATCAAACTACGGGATCACCCTCTCCTAAAAAGACCTTCTCAATGACCAGTTTCCTAAGCCCACCCCGTAAACAATCAACAATAGGCACAGCATCAGTAATAGAGGAACAGCTACCAAAACCCCCCGACGACATCTTCAACACCAAACTTATAGCCGCCATGACCAACCGCGATACCGTACTTCGTGAAGTACGCGACTGCATCCAATCTGGGGACGAACAACGATGCAAGAAACTCAGCAAACAAATCCACGCCAAGTGGAGGAGTCTAAGCGTACACAACGGCTGCGTACTATTAGACAACAAACTCGCTATCCCCAACAGCCTCAAAGAATCGGTCATAGATTTTTTACACTCCACACATCCGGGAGCTTGGGGCATGACCGAGTCAGGACAACGCATATGGTGGCCCTTCATTAACCGAGATTTGATAAACAAATCCAAAACATGTCGACCTTGTACAGAATTCGGTAAGAATTTAAAAAGCATAAATCCCAAAAACCACTGGGCACCTTTACCACAATGCTCAGAACCAAACGAAGAAATTCAATTAGACTTCGGGGGACCAATATTTGACGGACAGGCGAGAGAAGTGTATTTCCTCGCATGCATAGACCGCTTCTCAAAATTCCCCACTCTGAAACTAGTAACACATGCAAACGGCCCAAACATAGAAAAATTCTTAAACAAATACATTGCACAACACGGTGTACCAGGCAACATTAGACTCGACCAAGCCCGCTGCTTAAAGGGTAATAAAGTAAAACTCCTTTGCGCAAAACACAACATAAACCTAATTTACGCACCGACCAACGATCATCGCCCCATCGGTCTGGTAGAACGCCTTATACAAACCGTCAAACGACGACTAGGATGTATTAAGCTTGACCCCAACCAACGACCATTCAATATTAAAAACGCCCTAAGAGACATATCTTTCGAACTACGAATTTGTAGGAAGAAATACTCTAAACTATCACCCTTCGAAGCTTACTACGGTAGAAAACCAAATACAACCCTATTGAACATAACAACAAAACCAAACAAAAATAATCTAAGTTGGTCAAACACATTTAAATATTTAGACGACAACATCATAGGCGACGAGGAGCTGATATCAGAGGAAAGATGGTACGACGAAGATCTAGACAGCGAGGCAGAAGTACAAGAGGCCAAGAGGCAGAAACTCGAAGACGCTAAGTGCGACAACAGTGAGATACCACGAATCTTCACGCTACCATCTACCAGCATCCAACAACCACTCGCCCGACAAAGTCCACGCCTCCAACTCGCCCGTCGAACACTAGCTGCCCAGAGAAACAAAAAACAACTACAAGGCATATATGAAGCCATACCGGAAGGAGCCGCCCTAGTAAAGACGACCGACACAACTCTCACCATAAAAGTACCAGGACAACAGGACACTGTACTCAACAAATCAGACGTCGCAAGATTCGGGACAGCAGACCAACGAAAGATACCCCTCACAAAAGATACTGGGACAACGCAACATCAGAAAGAGAGACACTCAAGCTACTAAAGCGGACAGACATATCAAGTCAAACCTATCAAAAGTCAATAGAATCAAGATCTCGAAAAAGAAGTCATACACTCCATCACCACAAAAAAGCTCCCCCAAGAAACGAAAAGATTCAACAGCCTCCTCACAAGACTCCAACCAGGAGGACAACATGTACCAAGAAACGGACGACAGCCAAGACATGTACACGGCCAAAAACATAGGTCAACCTCCATCACCCTCGGACCCCAACGTCAACATCGTTGCTGATCAACAAACACACGACTCTAAATCAGGCAAGGACAAGACCCGCAAAAGCACTAGACCAAAGAGAGAAACAAAACGCTACGGAGACACTACAAATCTCGACTTCCTTGATTCGTCCGACGAGGAGCAGCCACCGCATAGGAGGCACGCGGCAAGCGTCGCATCAGACTCACCGCCGAAAACAACAATGGGGGACCCGCCAACATCACCAGCCAATAGCACAATTCCAGTAACCTCAACCAGCCGCAACAACATAACAACCGGACCAACCCTCCAGGACGAAATCGCAGGACAAAATAAACATGGTGTACACCGGCGATAACGAGGCCCAACAAAGTAGTGATGACAACGAACGTCACCTCCAACCCCACGAGCTCTAATTCATTATGAGCATACAAGGAAGTACATCTCAGAAAACTCAAAACAAACTTTGCTTTCACAAAAACTTTAGTAGAAACTTGATGATCTATATATATTATACTTCCATTTATTCAATTCCATTGTTAACATATGTACCCTAGTTAACCAACCTTTCTGTTAACCTTTCAAAATTCTCTCTACAGGGGGAAATGTGGTAGCCAAATCACACCCCATCATTTATCGGTGCAGTGAATTAATACTACTTAAATCGCAGTACATTTTTAGTATCATTGTTACCCATACTCTCAATCGTCCGACGATTGACTATTACTTCAGTGACAGGTAGTTCGTGACCTTGGTCACAACTAATACACTAACTGCGAATTGGCTTAGCGCAGTTCTGCCTTAACGTTTGAATTGAATAGTTGTCACTGACTCTCTTTCATTTAACGACTTTCTTGAATATAGCTATAGGCTTTATCGATACGTCCATCATCATTATCATCGTACTAACGCTAGGCCCCTTAGTAGTACGACAATAATAATAAAAAAACTATA
>NC_134471.1:80578097-80583097 GCF_964194025.1 Convolutriloba macropyga | reverse complement strand
AAAAATAATAATAATAATAACAATAATATTATTAATAATAATCAGAATAATAATAATAATAATAATAATAATAATAATAATAATAATAATAATAATAATAATAATTATAATAACAATAATAATAACAATAATAATAAAAATAATAATAATAATAATAAAAATGATAATAATAATAATAATAATAATAATAATAATAATAATAATAATAATAATAATAATAATAATAATACTAATAATAATAATAGTAAAAATAATAATAATAAAAATAATAATAACAATAATAATTGTCGTATAGAATAACTTTCGATAACAAAAGAGCAAGTACGAAGCTTGAATTATCAACTCTTTCTCGTTTCGCTTTAGGCAGATCTGCAGTTTAGCTTTCACGCTCTACGTGATTTAGACGAAGTACCAGTTGGCACTTGTGGTAACAATGTTTAACAAAGCTGTCACTCAAGTTTACAATATGGTTATCACCTATTGGTGATACTCAACATTAACATAGCAACAAAGGAATATAAGTTCATTCCATCAGGAATATAAATATATGTAATATAGTTTAACAGTGTTTATATTATTAGGTGCGATACTTGGTTGTCAGCTCTCCGGGTGGATCCGCCACCACACTTCCCCTCGATGATTTGATTTTTGATTTTAATCAAAAATCTTGTTTAGGGCTTCTATGTCCGCCGTGTTGAGCGACGATATGGAACTTGTTCTTGAATACTCGTCTTCTTGTTCCTCCGTATGGATGTTTTCTCTTTCAGTGTTCGTTTCTTGGCATTCCTCTGGTGGGTCTCTTGATTCTTTGTTTGATTGATCTGGTGGGTTTTTTTGTCTCTTTGTAGTGTTGATGTAGGGTCTATGTTGTTTTGTTGTGTGCTCATGCTTGAACCGGTTGGTTGCGTTGTTCGTTTGTCGATGTTTTGTTGTTGCGTGACTTCGCTGTTACCAAATTGTTGTGGTGGCTGTTTGTCGTCGATGGGTTGTCGTGCTTTTGTTTTATTTCCAATTGGTGTGGATGTTGAAGCTGGGATAATCGTTATGATTTGTTCTTCTTCAGGTTCTGTTGTCGCCTTTTTCGGTGAGTTTGTAATTTTCTTTATTATCTTGTCTATTTTCGCTTCTCTTTTTGATGGGCTGTCGTCCTTGTTTTCTGGTTGTGCATACATGAATGCGTTAGGGTTGTTGGATGTAAGGATTTGTAGCGGGCTTTCTTGTGATGAGTCTGATGCGAGTGATGATTTGCACTGATTTGTCTCGCTGCAGTTTTTTCATGTCCAGTTGGATAAGTGGTGATCTTGCTTTCCCCTTTTGGCGTTGTTTTGCTTTTTCCAATTTCGTTTGTGCGAGAGCTGCCTCTTTTGAGCGTATTTCAAATTCTTTGTTGGGTTTGTGTGCACGTTTAGTTGGGACCGTTCCTTTTCGTCTGGGCTGCTTGGGGGCTTTAGCTGGTTGGGTCCTTTGTGAACCGCTCGGGCCGGGTCGGTCCTTCTGTAGTTTGCTCTCTTTTGCCCTGCTTGGTCCTGGTTGGTCCATATGGAATTGTGATTCGGGAGTGTGGTCGGTTAGTTTCTTGCAGAATTGGTTCTTTTGGTTCTTCTTTTCTGTTAACAAAAATTCTTTTATTTTTTCTTGGTTCCTTTTGTATTCTCGTACGGTTTTACATGCTACGAAGTGCATTAGTCTTGGTTTTGTTTCGTTAATTATAGCTAAATCGTTTTTTCTTACTACAACGTTTTTGCGGTTGTGTGTGTCTAGTGTTATTGTTGTTGGAGAATAGTTTGTAATTGTACCATCTGGTATTATGTTCCATAGTGGTTTAAGTGTGCCTCGAGGTTCTTGTGATCTACGTGCTAGTGTTTTTTGTGCTACTTGCTTTTTTGTTTTAGTGGTGGTGGTGGTTTTGTCCCCAAAAGTTAGTGTTAGTTTATCTGGTATAATCTTAATAGGTGACATGTGCTTACGTTTCACTGCTTTTTTCTTGACATTCTGGAGTGTGGAGTTGTCTGAAGCAGAATCTTCGTCCGGAGTCTCTTCATTAAATCTGATATCGAGCTCGGGTTCCGAGTCGGTCTCGATGTTCCAGTGGATTCTGCGTTCAGCATGGGTTGTTTGAGGCCTCTCCTCTTGTCTAAATAGAAATTTTTTATGTTTTTGTATGACATATTGTTTTGCGATGGTTTTGTTGTTATGTTTGAAAGTTGTGTATTAACTTTTCTTCCGAAGTGTGCTGTGTATGGTGCTATTTTTGTTGTTGTGTTTGGGATTAGTTTGATTTCTTGTATTATTTCTGCTACTTTGTCTGTGAGTGTTACTTGTGACCAGTTGTTGTCGCTATTTATCGCTGATAGGCGTCTTTTAATTGTTTGTATTAGGCGCTCTATCATTCCCGTGGCTCTGTGATCTCCCACTGGAGCTAGTATTAATTTTATGTTGTTGTTTTTACAGAATATTTCGAATTGTCGGGACTTAAATGCTTGTGCTTGGTCGCACCTTATGTTTCTGGGGATTCCGTGGAATTTTATGCACTGATTGAGATAACTGATGGCGGTCTCTGCGTCGCAGTTATGGTATACTTTTGCGTGGGGGTATCTTGAGTATCTATCTACTAATGCTAGTATATATGATTCTTTGTATTGTTCATCAGTTATTGGGCCGGCAAAGTCCAATTGGACTTCTTCATTAGGTTCTACTAATGGTGGTAGTTCTGATATTTTGTTTTTAGGTATGAGTGGTTTTAGATTCTTACCTATCTTAATGCACGGTTGGCAATTTTGCGTGAGGGTGACGATTTCCCTGTGTATTTGCGGGAACCAAATGAGGTTTGCAAGGTGCATCATCCCGGTTTGTCCTGGATGTTTTCTATGTATGGCGTTCATAATTGGTTTTCGTAGCTGTGTTGGTATGAACAGTTTACTGTCGTAGAGGATGCATCCCATTGGTGTCACTCCTAGGTCGCGTTTCAATGAATGCCAGTACCGGCTAAAATGTTTTAGTGTTGTCCAGTCCTTGTCCTGTACTATCTGTAGTAGGCTTCGGCTCTGGGGGTCTGCTCTGGTGGCCTCTGCAATGAATTCCTCTCCTAGCACTTTATGTAAATTAGTGAGGTAATCTGGTAACTTTTCGTTGTTTGTGTTTGCGAATGGGTTGAAATGTTGTTTTGTATTGAGTGGGATGCGTCCTAGTCCTGTGTTGTTTGTTTCCTCTGTCTGTGTTGCTATCGTGTTTGTGTTTGTTTCTGTGGGATTGTGTGGTGTGTCCATCTTCTTTTTGTTTTGTGCTCTGTGTCGTTTTGTTATGGGTATGGTGTTTGTGTCCAGATCTGGTCTTCTTCTTGTTGTAATGTATACTTTCGATGTGGATAAATTTTGTGTAATTTGTTTTGGACGATAGTGGTTGTGTTGTTTTGAATTGTTAATTTGAAAGTTTGTTAATAAAGAAGGCTTAATAAGTAGCGACTGATTGTTAGCGTTAATTTCTCAAAAAGTGTGTTGCTTTTGTTCGTTCCGATTGGAATGGTTTTTGACGTCATTTTGTGCTCTAGTTTTTCGAGCACTCTGATTGGCTAATTTTCTTTATTGCGTTAAGAGAGCGTATTTTAGCGATGTTATTATATTTATGACATGGTTTTCATTCATGTTCTCACCAGTTGGTGGTGAGTTAGGATGGCGGCTTAAATAGTCCGCGAATCCCATGTCCTTTCCTGCGATATGTTCGACTTTGAGGTGGAATGGTAATAATCTGTCGACCCATCTTGTTAGTCGGCTTTGATACGTTTTATTTCCTCTATTATTTTTTAGTGCGGATAATAATGCTTGGTGGTCTGTTTGGAGGGTAAAGTGTGATCCATACAAGTAGTATTTAAAATGTTCCAGAGACCAAACGACTGCTAATAGTTCGAGTTCGTTTATACTGTATCGTTGTTCATTTTTGTTTAGGAACCTACTGGCGTATGCGATGGGATGCCAATTATTGTTTTCTTTTTGTTCTAGGCATGCCCCTAATCTTTTTTTGCTAGCGTCGCACTTGACTCGCGTTTCGTTGTTTATGTTGAAGTGTTTTTGTTCTAATATGTTTTTGATTGCATTTTTTATGTTTTTGAATGCGGCTGAGTGTTTTTCGTTCCATTCCAGTTTTTTTTTGATGTTGATGATGATAGTAGTGGTCTTATTGGTGCTGATAGTATTGCCAGTTTTGGTATGAATTTGATTAGGTGGTGAAAGCTACCCATAAATGATCGTAGTTGTTTCAGTGTTTTAGGGTTATCCAGTTGGATGATTGCGTCCGTTTTTCTTTTGGTTGGCTTTATTCCTTCGGCGTTTATTTTGTAACCTAGCCAAGTGATTTCGTTTAGGCCGAATTCGCATTTGTGTAAGCTAATTGCTAGATTTTCTTCATTTAGTCTATTTAGTGTTTTATCAATTTCTTTTTCGTGTTTTTCTATTGTACCTTTTGTAATAACTATTATGTCATCTAAAAATACGTTTGTTGAGTCTAGTCCGTCTAGCGTTGTGTCCATCATTTTTTGGAAGGTTGCTGGTAGGTCTGTTAAGCCATAGAATCCATTTAAAAACATGTATGTGCCTGTAGCGTTGCCTCCTAATATGTTGAAGTTACAGGGCTTTTGTGTCTCCGGGTGGAGAGGTAACTGGCTGTATGCGTATTTTAGATCAATTTTGCTGAAATATAATTTTCCTTCTTGTGTTTTTAATTCTGATATTTTCATATTTGTTTTGTCCATTAGGTGGTCTATGCTTTGCATTTGGAATTTATTTTTGTGTATTGCGTCGTTTAATATCTTTGAGTCTAGTGCAATTTTGATTGATTGATCTGATTTTACTGTGATGACTACTGGACTTATGAAGTGTTCATCCAAGAATTTTGTTAGTTTTTGAATCTGTTTTTCGTCGATTAATTTTTTGAGTTCTCTCTCGACTTTTTCTGTTAGGTGTAACGGGATTCTTCGTCCTTTGTGTTGTGTTGGGTGGAATTCTTTT
>NC_134471.1:80568097-80573097 GCF_964194025.1 Convolutriloba macropyga | reverse complement strand
GATTTACATATGTACATAGACAATAGTTAGATAGCATAAAGATAAAGTGTTTATAAATAAATATGGTATTCCTTGGTTACAGGTACTGAGTTCTTTTCACTCCTGTATCACAATCCCTCCGCTGTATGAAACTCTTTTTCAAACTGTTTCATCTAGTTCCCTTATGTTCTCCGAGTTCAAGTCTGAAATGTCATCTAAATCTGGTGACACTGGTGGAATTTTGTATTCTTGCGAGATTGTGCTGCTCTTTAGTGAGTGTACTGATGTGGGGATGTCTGGTGGTGAGTTGTTTTGTTGTTGATGTTGGATTGTGTCCTTTCTATTTTGTTCCGGTTGGCTATTTGTGTTTATATCTGCTGGTGTAATTGTAATAATTTTCGATTGTTCAATTCTCATTTTTCTCGTTCTGTTTCTATCGCTGTCATTTTTTCGTTCTGATCTGTTTTGCTTTTCTTTGTTGCCTGTGATTGATTGTCCAAAAATACTACTGTTGGGATGTCTTGTTTAATTGTATCCTGTTTGTTTGATTTGATTTTGTCTACCGTTTTGTCAATTTCAGGTGTCGGCTTGTATGAGATAAATGTTTGTTGGTCGGTTGGATTTTCAGAACCAATTGGTGGATTATCTTGTGAAGTTGTCATGAATAGCGAGGGGTCGTTTATTGCTATGGTATTATGAGTTATGCTGGAGTCAGGTTCGATGTCAAAATGTTTTGCATTTTCCGATTGGAGAATGTTATTTGTGTCGATAGTAAAGAATGACCGGTTGGCGTCGAATTGTATGCTGCTTTGTAATGCTGCGTGTTTAGCTCCTTGTTGAAATTCTTCGCCTGGCTATTTTTTGGTGTTCTGGTCCTTTTTCGTGAAGTTTCCTTTTTCAACCAATTGGTTTCTTTTTTCGGTGTTACTGTTGCCTTTGTGATTGGTTGTTGCCGTTTTTGATTCTTGATGTTAACTTTTCTCACTTTATCTGGAGTCCACTTGGTGTTCTTTTTGGACGATGATGGACTGGGTTCCGTGGTCTTCTCTTGGCTGTCTAAACAGAAATTTTTAATTTCTTATTGGTTTCTTTTATATTCACCTACCGTTTTGCATGCAACCATGTGTATGAGACGTGGTTTTTTATCTATTATTTGTGGTGTTGGTAGTGATTTTTTTCGGTTACAATTGCTAAGTCATTTTTTCTGATTACTGTGTTTTTTCCTAATGATGTGTCTATTGTGATTGTGTGTGGTGAGTATCCCCTGATTGTAAAATCTTCAATAGTGTTCCATTGTGGTGCAAGTGTGTGTCGTGGTTCCTTAGTTTTTCTTTTGAGTGATTTTCTTGCTACGTTTTTTCGTGTTTTCATGTATTTTGTGGTCTTGTCACTTAGTGAAAAGTGTATTTCAGATGGGTGAATCTTACGTGTTGGTGTGGAGTTCTTCTAATTTTTAGCGAGTGGTATGTTCTCTCAATTTTCGCTGTCGGGGTTTAGTTGTAGTGGTTGGTTAGTTGCCACTCTGCCGCTTGCCTGAGACATTTGGGGGGAATCAATGTTGTCCATTTCGTCTTCGCTGTTTCTATATCTTAGCTCCGATTCGTCCTCTGAATTGCCGTCCCTTCGCCAAATCTCTTCCAATGTGAGGGTGTTCTGCGACAGTATCTTTTTGTCTAGACATTTATTAGTTAGATTTTTGTATGCGAGATTGTGTATTGATGGTTTTGCTGTGATGTTAGATATTTCTGTATTCGGTTTTCGTTCAAAATGGCCTTCGAATGGAGTAATTTTTGTTGTGGAGTTTGGTATTAGTCTGATGTTTTCGATGATACTTGATGCTCGGTTTGCTAATGCTACTGATGACCAGTTGGGATCTACGTCGAATACTGCTAAACGCTTTTAATTGTTTGTGTCAAATGTTCTACCATAACTGTTCCCCTATGGTCACCAGCTGGTGCTCGGATTAGTTTTATATTTTTGTTTTTACAGAACAATTCAAATTCTTCCGATTTAAAAGCTTGTGCCTGGTCAAACTTTATAGAGCGTGGTATTTCGTGGAGTTTACAGTAACTCTCAAGATATTCTATTGCTGTGTTTGTGTCACAGTTATTGAACGTTTCCGCATGTGGGAATCGTGATAGTCTATCAACAGTTACTAATATGTAATTGTTTTGTGTGCTGTTTTTGAAAGGGATTGGGCCTGCAAAATCCATTTGGATTTCCTTGTTTGGTTCTCTCAATTCAGTTAGTGCGCCTAAAATGTTTCTTGCAATTATTGGTTTTTTTACCTTTGTCGATGCAGTGCTTGCAGCTCTGTGCTTGGACCAAAATTTCACTATGGATATGTTGGTACCAAATAAGTTGAGCCAAAGCACAAATAAGTCGAGCCAAAGAAAGCAATCTCGCTTGACCAAGATGTTTATTATGGATAGTCTGTAGTACAAGGGGACGTAGCTTAGCGGGAATAACCAATCTATTATCAAATAACAGGCAACCAGTTGGCGTAACAGATAAACTGCAACAGATTTTGTGGAAGAAGGGTTGGCTATTTTCAGAGACAGCCAATCTCTTTTGGTAACCATGTCAATATTAGGGCCTAAGTCTTTTTTAGAATGTTCCTCTAAAAATTTTTCATTAAAAACTCTTATCAAATTTTGTCTATACTCCAGTGTTAGTAAATCGTCAATGACTGTGAAAAATTCAGCGTCTTTGTGATGCCTTTTCCTTTGTTCGAATCTAAGTCTGTTTTGAGTACTTATGTCTCTTGACTGTTTATCTGGGGATTAATAATTATCAGGGGAGGAATGTATATGCATTTTGGATATTTTTTTGTTCGGAGCTTGCTTTCTCTATTTGATTTCAATATCGAAAGCATTTCTGTTCGGATTATTTCTTTTCGTAATAGCAATTAATTTTGTGTCGTTGAGTGAATTAAAATTTTGCGCAGTAAGAAGCGACCTATTCGCGGCAGTGTTAAGGCAAAAAGTGTGTTTTTCGCTTTGTGTGTTTTCTTTATCGTGTGTGACGTCATTTTGTTCTATTTGCTTTCTCTCCACTGATTGGTTGTGATTGGTTGGTTCTACAATGTTGTTTGATTTAAATATGTGTTTTAACCATGCGTGTTTTATTTCGTTTATGGTATTTATAACAAATTTTTCGTCATCTTCGCTTTCTTGTGCAGGTTTCCCGGATGGTTTTCTACTTAGATAATCTTCGAATCCCATATTTTTTCCTGGGATATCTTCAATAGTGAAGTTGAATGGTAGTAATCTGTCTACCCATCTAGATAATCTGCTTTGATAAGTTTTGTTTCCTCCATTGTTTTATCTCTGATAGTAATGCTTGGTGGTCAGTTTGTAGAGTAATTTCATTACCGTATAAGTAATATTTAGAATGTTTTAGTGCCGATACGATTGCTAAAAGTTCCAGTTCATTTGTGCTGTACTTTTCCTCTAGCTTGTTCAGGTATCTGCTAGCGTACGCTACTGGTTTCCATATGGAATTGTGTTTTTGTTCTAGACATGCGCCTAGTCCTTTCCTGCTTTCGTCGCAATTAACTCTAGTTTCTTTGTTAATGTCAAAATGTTTATTTTCTGTGATGTTTTTTATTTGTCTTTTTATTTTTTCGAATGCTGTGACGTGTTGATCTTTCCAGTCTAGTTTAATTTGTGCTTTTGTGTTGTTTTTTTGATAGTAAAGTTTGTTGTGGTTCTGATAATTCTGCAAGTTTGGGTGTGAATTTTATTAAGTGATGTATACACCCCATGAATGATCTGAGTTGTTTCAGTGTTATTGATGTTTATAATTTATTTATTTAATCACATTTCTTTTTTGTTGGAGTTATACCAGTTGGTGTGACTTGGAATCCTAGCCAAATTATTTCCTGCTTTGCAAATTCACATTTTGTAATTTTATTGCTAGGCTCTCTTTGTCCAGTTGGTTTCGTACTTTGTCTATCTCTTTTTCATGGTCGGATAATTTTCGTTTTGTGAAGACCTATATTTTGTCTAGGAATGCGAATTTGTTGTGGCTGTTTTGTAGTGTGGCGTCTATTTATTTTCGGAATGTTGCCGGCATGCCTAATAGCTCATAAAAACCATTTAGGAATCTGTAGGTTCCTGTTGCTTTTCCTCCTAATAAGTTGAAATTGCAATGTTTTTTGTAGTTGCGGGTCTAATGGTATTTGGCAATAAGCGTATTTTAAGTCTATTTTTGAAAAATAGAATGCTCCGTTTTGGTTACTCCTCTCGAAGATGTACGTTGCTACTGCATCTATGAGGTGATCTATGCTTTGCATTTGATATCTGTTTTACGGATTGCATCGTTTAGTTCTTTTGAACCTAATGCTATTTTAACGCTTTTGTCTTTTTTCACTGTTACTACCACTGGGCTTCTGAAATTTTCGTCAGAACATTTTTCTAAACACATTTTTTGTTTGTCCTCAATTAGGTTTTCTAGTTCTTTTTCCATGTGGTTTTTTTGATCTTCCTAGTCTGGTACATAAGTTCGGATATTTTTTAAATATCTATTTGATTATATTTTGTTCTATTATTGTGTCTGAAATCAGCCCAACTGTCTTACACTTTGGTTTTGAAGCTGTCAGATGGATTTCGAGTTTGTATAAGAGGTCTCTTCCCATAATGTGAGGTTGCTCAGTAGTAGGAATTTGCAGTTTGTTGCTCTCCACCTGATTTGAGATTAATGTTAACTACGACTTTTATTTGGATGTCTTGGTTGTTGAAGCATTTGTATTTTGTTTTTGCTGTAAGGTTTGATATGCTTGTCTCTGGGTATTTGGCTATTTGTTCGATTGCGTTTGACTCTTGAATAAACTATCTAGGGCATCCTGTATCGGCTAACCAGTTGATCTCCGATGTCCTTTATTTCGTTTTGACCAAAAATTCCCCGCTTGTGTCTTTGCTTAGTGACACGTTGTTGACCTCTTTGAAACCAGTTGGTCGTACAATGTTGATGAATGACCAATCCTCCATTAGTTCTTTGATATACAATGCTGCTTCACC
>NC_134471.1:80495597-80563097 GCF_964194025.1 Convolutriloba macropyga | reverse complement strand
TAATAGTAATAACAAAATAATAATTGTCGAGAAGGATGTTTGAGAATGAGAGTTGTCGGGTAATCTGTGGATTCAATGTACTCCTAACTGGGTTCGACCACACCAGTTGGCTATCTTTTTCTGCGGTGTTAGGTGAGGTTGAAGATATGGCGATCTATCTATTTCCTGACTCATAGGAATAATCTACTCTTAGAGAATAAAACACTATAGTGCAGTAATACTCAATTGGCCACAATGCGACTGTTTTCTATCGCTATAGTTTATCGTCTGCACTTTCCTAATGTGTGATTGAAACATTTCTATGTTTAACGAACAGGTTGCTGCAAAAGAGCAACTAATACCAATTGGTATACATATTTACAAAGACAGTAATTAAATAACATATGCATAGAGTTTTTATAGGTAGATAGTTTAGTACTTGGTTACAAAGTTTCTAAATACTGTAAGCTCCAGTATCACACTTCCCCTTCTCTAGAATGAAACAGTGTTTCACAATGTTTCATTCAGTGCTTCTATGTCAGCCGAGTTCATGTCAGATATCTCGCTTGTTGGGGATAGTGGAGGTGTACAGTACTCTTGTGAAGTCGTGCTGCTGGTGTACGACTTTTGACATGTGGGTTCGGTTCTTTCTATTGGTTGTTGTTCCAGGCTTGTATCTTGTGTTTTCTTGTTCTTTTCTGTTACTAATTGGTCTGTGTTGTTGTTATTGTTTCCGGACTTTGTTTCTGATGTGATTGTTTCCTGTGATCCCTTACCAGTTGGTTGCGGCACTTCTTCACTGGTGTTCTTGTTGAGTATCTCTATGTTGTCTGATTCTTGTGGTGCCGGGAGTATTTAAATAATGTTCGCTTGCTCTCTTTCTAATCTTTCTTGTTCTTGATGTAAGTTGGTTGCAATTTTGTGTTGTTCTTGATCTTTGTTCTCGGAGTCTAGAAATATGACTTGTGGGTTGTTGAATTTTGCTGTGTTGTCATGTAGTCTGCGAATTTTGTCAACTGTCTTATCGATTTTTGGAGTTGATTTAGCTGATTTAAAGTCAGGGCTATTGGTTACTTTGTTGTTTGCATTGTTTCGGTCGGATTGCACTGGTGGGCTGTCCGGAGATGTGATCAAAAAGTCTTTCGGGTCGCTTGATGCAAATATAGTTTGAGGTGATTCGTTTTCTACGAATTGGTAAGTAATTGTGTTTGGTGATTGTTGTAGTGCATTAGTGTCTACTTGTATGAATGATCTGTTTTGTTCGTGTTCTTGTGTGCTCTGCAATGCCATCATTTTCGAACGTTGCTCGAATGTTTCTCCTGGGTTGGCTTTTGGAGTTCGCGGTCGTTTTTTGGAGTCACTCTGTTTTGTCCGATTCTGTTTCTTTGGTGTTGTCGGGCTTTTAGTTTGTTGTTGTTTACGCTGATTTTGCGTTGCTACTTGTCGAACTTTTGCTGGGTTCCAGTTAGTTGACTGCGCTCTTGGACGTGTGTTCCTGAAGCTTGTTTGTTGAGTTTTATGTCCACCAGTTGGTTGAGCCGCCTTTGTTACCTTCTGTTGCTTTGCTTCTTCTAAACAGAACTTTTTAATTTTTTCTTGGTTTCTTCTATATTCGCCAACTGTTTTACATGCTACCATGTGTATTAGTCTTGGTTTTTGTTGTTCATCTGTTGTTTCTGTGATAGGTTTTTGTTCGTTTACTATGGCAAGATGATTTTTTCTTATTAGTGTGTTTTTTCTAAGTGGTGTGTCTGTGGTTATGGTGTGTGGTGAGTAGTTAGTGATGATGCCGTCTTGTATTATGTTCCATTGTGGTGCGAGTGTGTTTCGAGGTTCTTTTGTTTTTCTTGCAAGTGATTTTCGTGCGACGTTCCTTCGTGTTTTTTTGTATTTTTTTGTTTTATCACCAATTGTGAAGTGAATTTCAGATGGATATATCTTACGTGGGGACTTTGTTGTTCTGGAAGTTGTGGCTAGCGGTACATTTTCTGAGTCGTCACTTGAGATTACTTCTAACGGTTGGTGACTACCAGTTGGTGTTGGGTTTGTGGCTGTAGACGGTTGATGGTCTTCGTTATCATTGTCACTTCGGTATCTGATGTCTAGTTCTTGTTCCGATTCACCATCTCGTCTCCAGATCTCTTCCATCGTGAGGGCGTTCTGCTTGAGCACTTTCTTGTCTAAACAGTAATTTGTTAGGTTTTTGTATGTGAGATTTTTGTGTGATGCTTTTGTTGTGATGTTCGATATTTCAGTGTTTGGTTTTCTTCCGAAGTGTGCTTCGAATGGTGATATTTTTGTTGTAGTGTTGGGTATTAGTCTGATGTTTTCTGTTATGTTCGCTAGCCTATTGGTTAGTGTTGTGTTAGACCAATTTGGGTCTATATCTAATGCCGCTAATCTTCTTTTTATTGTTTGGATTAGTCTTTCCACCATGCCTGTGCCTCTATGATCACCAGCTGGTGCTAGTATTAGTTTTATGTTTTTGTTTTTGCAAAATATGTCGAATTCTTTTGCTTTAAATGCTTGTGCTTGGTCGCATCTAATTGAGCGTGAAATTCCGTGTACTTTACAGTAGCTTTCGAGATATTCTATAGCTGTGTTTGTGTCACAGTTGTTGAATATTTCTGCATGTGGGTATCTCGATAGTCTATCTACTGTTACTAAGATATAATTATTTTGTGTATTATTCTTTATTGGAATTGGGCCTGCGAAATCCATTTGTATTTCTTCGTTGGGTTCTAATAGTGTTGGTAGTGAGCCTAAATTGGTTCTTGGAATTAGTGGTTTTAAATTTTTACCTTTTTAGATGCAATGTTTGCAGCTCTGCGCCTGTGCGACGATCTCACTATGTATATGTGGAAACCATATGAGTTGCGCGAGGCCCACATGCCCGCTTGACCAGGATGTTTAGAGAACTGTGAACTGTTTGGAGAACCATCGGACTCAATTTTGCAGGAATAACTAGACGGTTGTCGTATAACATGCAACCTGATGGTGTAACTGAGAGGTCGCGGTAAATTTTGTAAAATATGGGATTTGTTTTCTTTAACGAAAGCCAATCTTGTTTTCTACGAGATCAATAATTGGGTCTAGGTCCTTTTTTGAATTTTCTGCTATGAATTCCTCGTTAAAGACTTTCATAAGATTCATTCTGTAATCGGGTGTTGGTGTATCGTCTATGGCTTTAAATAGTTCTTCGTGTTTATCAGGAATGAGGGAGGAAAGGCCTTTGCCTTTATTGGACTCGATATCAGTTTGTGTGCTATTGTCACGCGAATTTTTGTTTGGGGTTTGGATCTCCATTGGAGAATTCTTTTTGTTTGGGCCACGGAAGCGTTTTTTGATGGGAATTTCAGATGTGTTTAATTTTGGACGAGCGCGGGTTGTAATTGCGATAATTTTTGGTTGATTTTTGTTAACAAAGAATGGGAGAAAGGCGACTTACTTTTAGATTTAATATGGCAAAAAGCGCTCTCTTTTGTGTGTGTGTGTTTTCTTTAGTGTGCGTGACGTCATTTCGTTCATTTTGAGTTGAGCTCTCTGATTGGTTTGAATTACCAGTTGGTTCATTTGAACCAAATGAATTTATGCTTTGTTTTAAAATCGCGTGCTTCATTTCCTCTATTAAGTTTATTACAAACTTTTCGTCATCCTCGTTTATTGGCGATGGTGCGCCTGATGGATTTCTGCTTAGATAATCCGCGAATCCCATGTTTTCCCCCGGTATATGTTCTATTGTAAAATTAAATGGGAGTAGTCTATCTACCCATCTTGATAGTCTGCTTTGGTATGTTTTGATTCCTCGATTATTTTTAAGTGCTGACAGTAAGGCTTGGTGATCCGTTTGGAGAATGAATTTGTTGCCGTAGAGGTAATAGTTGAAGTGTTCTAATGCCCATACTATGGCTAATAGTTCCAGTTCATTTGTGCTGTATCTTTCTTCTAATCTGTTCAAAAACCTACTGGCGTAAGCAACTGGTTTCTAGATTTGACCGTGTTTTTGTTCAAGGCATGCGCCTAGGCCTTTTTTGCTTGCGTCGCTTTTTATTCTTGTTTCTTTAGTTATGCCAAAATGTTTTTTTTCTGTAATGTTTTTTATTTGTTTTTTGATATTCTCGAATGCTTCTGTGTGTTCCTCTTTCCAGTCTAGTTTTGTGCTTTTGTATTGTTTTTTGATAAGAGTGGTCTTAATGGTTCGGATAATTCGGGGTAAATTTTATTTGGTGATGTATGCATCCCATGAATGATCTAAGCTGTTTTAGTGTTTTGGGTGTTTCCAGTTTATTGATTGATTCGCATTTCTTTTTTGTAGGTGTTATACCAGTTGGTGTTATTTCGTAACCCAACCCCAGTTATTTGTTTCTGGGCAAATTCACATTTTTGTAACTTTATTGCTAAGTTTTCTTTGTCCAATCGGTGTAATATTTTGTCGAGTTCTTTTTCATGATCTGATAATTTGCCTTTTGTTATTACTAGTATGTCATCTAGGAAGGCAAATTTGTTATGACAATTTCTTAGTGTTACGTCAATGGTTTTTTGGAATGTTGCTGGCATATCTGTTAGTCCATAAAATCCATTTAAGAATCTGTACGTGCCTGTTGCTTTTCCCCCTAATATGTTGAAATTGCAATGTTTTTGTAATTGTGGGTCTAAAGGTATTTGTCTGTAATCATATTTCAAATCTATTTTCGAGAAGTAGAATGTTCCTTGTTCTGTGCTCCGTTCGGAGACGTAGTTTGCAACTGCGTCTATTAAGTGGTCGATGCTTTGCATTTGATATTTGTTTTTGTGTATTGCGTCATTTAGTTCCTTAGAGTCGAGTGCAATTTTAACGCTTTTGTCTTTTTTAAAAGTAATTACTACGGGGCTTATAAAGTATTCATCGGAACACTTTTCCAATCTCATAATTTATTTATCTTGGATTAGATTTTCTAATTCTTGTTCTACTCTTTCTAATAGGTGTAGTGGGACTCTTCTACCTTTGTGTTGTGTTGGTGTGAAGTTTTCTTTCAATGTTGATTTTGCCACATGGTTTTTTGAACGCCCTAGTTGTGTACACAAGTGTGGGTATTTTTTGAATATCCATTTTATGATGTTTTGTTCTGTCGATGTGTCTGATACTAAGTTGATTGTCTTACCAGTTGGTTTTGTAGCGGTGAGAACTATCCCCAGTTGTTGTAGAATATCTCTCCCCATAACTGGTTGTGGTATATGTTTGACCAGAAGTATTCTGCAGTTTTTTGCTGTCCATGCCCCCGACTTAAGTGTGATGTGCATAACTCCTAGGATCTTTATATCCTGAAGGTTGAAGCATTTGTATCTTGATTTCTCGTCAAACATTGTTTTTTTGCTTTCTTTGTTTTGTTTCGTGATTTCTTTTGCTTTTGTGTATTCTAGAAATGAGCGAGGTGAGCCTGTGTCTGCTAGCCAATCCACTTCCGTATTTTTCCGTTTGTTTTAACCCAGCATTCGCCTCCAGTTGTTTTATTGACTGATATAGTGTTTATTTTCTTCACTTCCACAGGTCTTATTGTACTGACTGACGACCAGTCTTCCATTAGCTCCTTTATGTACAGAGCGGCTTCTGCGTCGACTGTTTCTTCTTCTGTTTCTTCTTCTTCCTCGCAAATATCCTGTTCTTTCACATGTCTCACTCTTCTTGTTTGTGTTGTTGTTTGTTGTTGTTGTGTGTTTTTCCTGAAGTCTTGTCTAAATGTTGGGTTTCTTCGTTCTGGCATTGGGGCTTTGCGCATTGATGTAAAGTGATCGGTCTTTTTGAAAATTTTGCAGGTGAAGTTTTGAGCTTTGCACATGTTTAAGTGATTTTTTATAAATGGGTGACCGCATTTGTAGCAGGGTTCTATTTTACCAGTTGTTGCAGTTTGCAATATTGGTTGTTGTGGTGGGCGTTGAGTGAAAGGTATTCTTGGTTTATTTCTGATGTATGATACTTGTGACCAGTTGGTGCTGCTAGAGTGTGCTTTCAAAATTTCCTGTTGGTTTGCTTGGCCCCTTTCTCTGTTGATTGCGAAATTAAGTACTTGTTGTGGTGTTCTTACTTCTGATAAGAGATCCATTTGAATTGATGTGTTGGTCATGTTTGATATGAAAAGTTCCTTTACCAAATCTTCCTCTAAATCTTTAAATTTGCATAGTGCGCCTGCTTCTCTTATTCTGCTGTAAAATGTCTCAAGTGATTCGTGTGATTGTTGCATGGATTTGAAGAATTTAAATCTGTCAAATGTGGTGTTTCGTGGAATAGTGAATGTGATGTTGAGTTCGTGTACGAGTTCATTTGTGGTGCATTTTTCTATTTGTGTGTGTGGATTTTTCTGATGATAGGTTCTTCTTGCTTCCGCTCCAAGTGATAAGTATATAAGGCTTTTTACTTTCGTGTCTGCTTCATCCCACGGTATTCTGTCGACCATTGCTCCTTTTCGCTCTATTATCTTGCATTCATTCTCAAAGTCTACTCTCCTTCTTTCGTTTCTCTGTTCTCTGTTTCTTGCCTCATCGTCTGTCTCTCCTTCGAAATCTTCTTCGTATGTTGGTAGTGTAGGGTAGAATAAGTCTGTGGGTTGTGGTTTCAATTTGAGTAACTTATCTACTTCAATGCTGTCGCGTGCTATTATCGCCATTTTTAGTGTGGAGAACCATTGTCTCTATTCTATAGGTGGTCTTGCGCCGGTTTCCCAGAATGGGTTTACTCCTAAGGGAGTTTTGGCTGACTGCGCCATGTCGAGAAGAATGTTTGAGAATGAGAGTTGTCGGGTAATCTGTGGATTCAATGTATTCCTAACTGGGTTCGACCACACCAGCTGGCTATCTATTTCTGCGGTGTTAGGTTAGGTTGAAGATATGGCGATCTATCTATTT
Source organism: Convolutriloba macropyga (assembly GCF_964194025.1). Lineage (NCBI taxonomy): Eukaryota > Metazoa > Xenacoelomorpha > Acoela > Convolutidae > Convolutriloba > Convolutriloba macropyga. Next base: position 80,556,239 of record NC_134471.1, on the reverse strand, counting down.
CCTGACTCATAGGAATAATCTACTCTTAGAGAATAAAACACTATAGTGCAGTAATACTCAATTGGCCACAATGCGACTGTTTTCTATCGCCATAGTTTATCGTCTGCACTTTCCTAATGTGTGATTGAAACATTTCTATGTTTAACGAACAGGTTGCTGCAAAAGAGCAACTAACACCAATTGGTATACATATTTACAAAGACAGTAATTAAATAACATATGCATAGAGTTTTTATAGGTAGATAGTTTAGTACTTGGTTACAAAGTTTCTAAATACTGTAAGCTCCAGTATCACACTTCCCCTTCTCTAGAATGAAACAGTGTTTCACAATGTTTCATTCAGTGCTTCTATGTCAGCCGAGTTCATGTCAGATATCTCGCTTGTTGGGGATAGTGGAGGTGTACAGTACTCTTGTGAAGGTTGAAACATTTGTATCTTGATTTCTCGTCAAACATTGTTATTTTGCTTTCTTTGTTTTGTTTTGTGATTTTTTTTGCTTTTGTGTATTCTAGAAATGAGCGAGGTGAGCCTGTGTCTGCTAGCCAATCCACTTCCGTATTTTTTCCGTTTGTTTTAACCCAGCATTCGCCTCCAGTTGTTTTATTAACTGATATAGTGTTTATTTTCTTCACTTCCACAGGTCTTATTGTACTGACTGACGACCAGTCTTCCATTAGCACCTTTATGTACAGAGCGGCTTCTGCGTCGACTGTTTCTTCTTCTGTTTCTTCTTCTTCCTCGCAAATATCCTATTCTTTCACATGTCTCACTCTTTTTGTTTGTGGTGTTGTTTGTTGTTGTTGTGTGTTTTTCCTGAAGTCTTGTCTAAATGTTGGGTTTCTTCGTTCTGGCATTGGGGCTTTGCACATTGATGTAAAGTGACCGGTCTTTTTGCAAATTTTGCAGGTGAAGTTTTGAGCTTTGCACATGTTTAAGTGATTTTTTATAAATGGGTGACCGCATTTGTAGCAGGGTTCTATTTTACCAGTTGTTGCAGTTGGCAATATTGGTTGTTGTGGTGGGCGTTGAGTGAAAGGTGTTCTTGGTTTATTTCTGATGTATGATACTTGTGACCAGTTGGTGCTGCTAGAGTGTGCTTTCAAAATTTCCTGTTGGTTTGCTTGGCCCCTTTCTCTGTTGATTGCGAAATTAAGTACTTGTTGTGGTGTTCTTACTTCTGATAAGAGATCCATTTGAATTGATGTGTTGGTCATGTTTGATATGAAAAGTTCCTTTACCAAATCTTCCTCTAAATCTTTAAATTTACATAGTGCGCCTGCTTCTCTTATTCTGCTGTAAAATGTCTCAAGTGATTCGTGTGATTGTTGCATGGATTTGAAGAATTTAAATCTGTCAAAGGTGGTGTTTCGTGGAATAGTGAATGTGATGTTGAGTTCGTGTACGAGTTCATTTGTGGTGCATTTTTCTATTTGTGTGTGTGGATTTTTCTGATGATAGGTTCTTCTTGCTTCCGCTCCAAGTGATAAGTATATAAGGCTTTTTACTTTCGTGTCTGCTTCATCCCACGGTATTCTGTCGACCATTGCTCCTTTTCGCTCTATTATCTTGCATTCATTCTCAAAGTCTACTCTTCTTCTTTCGTTTCTCTGTTCTCTGTTTCTTGCCTCATCGTCTGTCTCTCCTTCGAAATCTTCATCGTATGTTGGTAGTGTGGGGTAGAATAAGTCTGTGGGTTGTGGTTTCAATTTGAGTAACTTATCTACTTCAAGGCTGTCGCGTGCTATTATCGCCATTTTTAGTGTGGAGAACCATTGTCTCTATTCTATAGGTGTTGTTGCGCCGGTTTCCCAGAATGGGTTTACTCCTAAGGGAGTTTTGGCTGACTGCGCCATGTCGAGAAGAATGTTTGAGAATGAGAGTTGTCGGGTAATCTGTGGATTCAATGTATTCCTAACTGGGTTCGACCACACCAGTTGGCTATCTATTTCTGCGGTGTTAGGTGAGGTTGAAGATATGGCGATCTATCTATTTCCTGACTCATAGGAATAATCTACTCTTAGAGAATAAAACACTATAGTGCAGTAATACTCAATTGGCCACAATGCGACTGTTTTCTATCGCTATAGTTTATCGTCTGCACTTTCCTAATGTTTGATTGAAACATTTCTATGTTTAACGAACAGGTTGCTGCAAAAGAGCAACTAACACCAATTGGTATACATATTTACAAAGACAGTAATTAAATAACATATGCATAGAGTGTTTATAGGTAGATAGTTTAGTACTTGGTTACAAAGTTTCTAAATACTGTAAGCTCCAGTATCACAATAATAATAATAATAATAATGACAATAAAAAAATTATTTGATACAGTGTTAGAGATCAACAAAGGAATCCCAGCAAAGGCCCCTAGTGGAACCAGAAGGAAAAAAAGTCGAATGAACACGTCAAAGCCATCATTCAACTACAGAGCACAACAAGCTGCGCTCCTAGAGTCAGCAAACATCGCCTCCACAATTATGGCCAGTATATCACGTTCAACACAACCACAGTCTGAAGTATCGAATAGATCTTTTCTCTTTTTCAACTTCGATGACACCCAACAGACAAATATACAGACATACTACATTGACTCCGACAATCCCGATAACGCAACACATGTTATCCTCACTAGCAACAGCCCATCCAATTTCAGGAGGACCAGCCCCAATAGTCCCACGCCAACAGCAACGGACATTATCGCTCCACTAGGAGAACAACCTAGCTGTCCTTCCACTAAAATCGATCGTACCCGCAGCCACTCCAGCATCGATAACCGAACCCCTAACTCCATCCGGAGAGGCCGACATATTCGGAGCAAATCGTGACAACTGGTCCAAAGCAGGGCACGAAGTGAAAAAACAGTCAATAAAATCCGGGCAGCACAATTCAACACTGGCGTTTCATCGCCACTAGCGCAACCAATCCAGCCACCAAAGATAAATCACCCTCACGTCAAGCAAAGCACCGGAGATAGGATTTCTGGATTCACTCAATTCATCGCAGAACACAACGCAGAGCATACCAGAGCAACCAAGCATTCAAAAAACCAACCAACACATCCAAATGGAACAAGGCAACAGCCCACACAGTTCATCAGTATACAAAACCCCTCCTTGTTCGCCCAGAAACAATTCCATTTCGGATCTAAATGATGAGGACATACAAAAATTTCGTAAAACCCAAAACTTCTACCAGTGGGGGAAGTATGACACAGAGTTAGAGATCAACTCCGTAACCAAGCCTTAGAAGTACAATTTATAAACTCGTATACAAAAACTACTTATGATAAATAATCTAATTCACTATACATATTCATAAAATCCAGTTGATGTCAATTGTGTCGTTCACTTTCTCGCCTGCTCGACAGCAGGTCTTGTTATACTGCTAATGATTCACTTTAAAACTCAAGTGCAGACAAATGGAAACCGCACTAAAAGTTGTAATGTTTCGTGGCCGAAGTTAAAGTGTTGAAAGCGCAATCTTTTTCTCAGTTTTTCCTGGAAAAAACAAGCTAACTGGAATCAACCAAAGGATTGTACATAAATAGTGTCACAATAGATATCTCTATTGACCCTCACACAGAACTCCATACGGAGACGGAACCCGCATCTATCATATACACCGTGGCTCCAAGAAAATTATTATCTCCAACCGGAACTTGTGTCTATCCGAGAATAAAGCGGGATTACAAACATTAATAAAAAATAATACTAATAATAATAATAATATTAATAATAATAATAATAATAATAATAATCAAATTGATAATAAAAATAATAGTAATAATAATAATAATAATAATAATAATAATAATAATAATAATAATAATAATAATAATAATAATAATAAATATGCCGCAGAAAGTACAACTTGAGAATTTAAGGCACAAGCAACAAGCATACTGAAAATAAAATTCCTTCTCAATTTTTTCAATAATTATTTATAACACCATTCAAAAGCCAAGTTTTCTGAATAGCCCTATTTTTGCAAAAGTGCTCGTCTGCAGTTGGTAGTAGCTGTCTGCAATAGGTGAACAAGGGAACATTAATGAAGTTTTATATCAGTTTATGTCCGATTTTCATCTAAAAGTAATCGTAATATTGGCACATAACGTAAAAATACTGGAATTATTGCGTTCCACCGCACTTGCCAATAAATTTGTAATTAATATTGCAATAATCTGTACAAACTTGAGTTAAAGAAATTGTGAATTGTGATACCAAAACACCGTTTTATTATACAATGTAAGAACCACGCTGTTTCAGAATATATAGTTGTTGTGTTAAACTTATTAAATAGGACTATTTGATAGTTTTATCACTTGTGAATTTAAAGGATGAGCCAGCGAAGCATGTAATTTTCTTAGATGGTGCTGATCATTAGAGCAAGTTGTGTACATAAAGCTGTTTGGTACACGCCTCAATAATAGAAGAGAGAGTACAACATACTGGGACAAACATACACAGGCAGTTGCTTGAGTTTCAAACCGAACTGTAAGACAGCACGCCAAATCTTGCAGACAGTTATTCAAAAATTGCCGCTGAAGAACAAAGAGCTGATTATATGGCATGATATTCAGAGTAATAGTACAACTTCATATTCTTGCAATAACATCGTTCCTTTGACAACTGATCAGTTACTGAGCATCTTGCCGAAATACAAAGGCCAAATTAAAGCCATTGTATAAAATCGTCGTTTTTGGAACTTGATTTGTTTTGGAACCTGATTTCTTTTCAAACCTTACCAAATGTTGAGATTGCTTTACTTATTAGTGTAAAGAGCATCTGATTTCGAAACGGAGAAAACCATCCAATTAATATCAGTAAGAATCTTCAAAAGTCCATTCCGAATTGTCAACAGAAATTAATCTGCTGAACACTGTTCTGCGTCATCAGAATCGATTGGACCAATAAGCTCTGCAGTATCGTTTAAAATCTAGACATTAGAAACTCAAGAAGAATAAAAAAGTAAGAAAAAAGGTTTCTGCAGAAACCTGTTTGCTTAATAAATATTTGATGCTTTTCAGGATTATTGTTTATACTGTACATTTACTGTTTTGTCTAAATATCTGTCGTCTTCGCTTCGGTGGCCTCGTTGGCAGCTTTTGAGGTTTACTTGCTTTGAAACTTCCTTCGAAGTTGTTGAGGACCAAAAAGAAAGAAGTTTCATTTATAAGTTGTTATTGAGTGCTGACGATTCTATGTTCTATGTGCACACATGGTTCTACGTTTACTTACTTGTAATTATTCTGATTTTGACATTTGTTATGAAATTTTCATTTTAAACAAAATTATTAACTTCCTTGTTCACCTGGCGTGTAGTTTCTGAGAGTAACTTGCATTGGAATTGTCAAAAAGGACATAGAATATCAGTTCTACGTGATTAAACGCTTTTTTTTATCTATTTTAAAGCCCCGTATATTAGTTATCACATGTAATTTTGTTCTCAACAATTGCCTCTATATTCATCATATGGTTGGAAAAACAGAACAAGTGACCAGTATTTTTTTAATCTAGCAAACAAAAAATTTTGTTCTTTTTCTTTCTGTATGAATAGTTTCTAAGAAATACTTAAAGAAGATGAGCGTATATGAAAGCATGAAAGAAAATCATATATTCGAAGCAGAAGAGTTATTTGATAACAATTGTTGTCTAACATAAATCAGTCAGAAAATGGTGACAATGATAACCAGGTTCAAAATGCCGACGTTCCGTTTTTAAATACAAAGGAGAGATGCCCATTATTGCAGAACAAACAAAACCCGTCTTAAAGGAGATAAAAAGCGAAAATATGGTTATCCTGAGTCCATTAGTTGAAATCAGTAAAGATACAGAGTTTCATGAAACCAATAAATATAGCATTGAAAAATCAATAAAAAGTTTTTCCATCAATATTAAACACACTGAGAAAAAGCATCGACAAAATTGTTAACAAAAAAATTAAGAATCAGGAAAAAAATAGATAGGAAAGTTACTCGCTGAATCAAAAAGGGCTAATTTGAACATCTCGAATCTTACAACTGACGAGAAAATGTGAAGATTATAGAACTGAAAACTAACAACTAGAGGGAGTCATATGAGGAAAATTTGTCACTAGTAATAAACCTTGCACTCTGTAGGAACTGAAACTGATGAAAAAGTCTCAATAGCTCATGAAACACCCTCAAGCAATTTAAACAGACCAGTAATTGCGCGATTTACACAAAGAACTACAAAAACTGAACTGCTGAAAAAGAAATGTGACCTGAATGCTATCTAAATGCCAAAACTTTTGAAGATACAAGCAAAACAAGATGAAAATTGTGATGAAAAACTATGACCGTATTTCTGATGTATTACTCAGTGAAGGAAAGCGTTTTAATACAAATGGTTAAGTGATTCAAGAGTGCACAGATTTATTAGCCTCTTTGAAATTGGAATCGATCTGTGCTAGAATCTACAAAAAGTTCTGAATTGCTTTCGGAATCATAGATTGGAAGTTTTAGGCATGAAAAAGACAGCTTTCAAAATTTTTCCTTTGACACCGGCAAATAAACACGGATCTGCAAATGGATTTCGTTAAATGCAACCAATGAGGAATTATCAAATTTTTGTAACTTCAGCAACCTTGTCTCAAATGAACAAACTGGAAACAATATTTTTCGTGACTAACGATTCAAACTCAAAAGTTTCGTCTGTCCAAAATGTAAAGATTAAATAACTTAAAAATTTATACTTAAAAACTTAGAAAAACGTTAAATTTTTGAAAGCACTGTTTTTAAGTGCAGAAATGCAACGCGATATTCTTTTTCTAACTGAAACGTGGCTTACAAAGCGTGACTCACCTTAAAATTCTCTTGTATCTGGCTATACTGAATATGCGACGAAAAATCGTGAAAGCTTAGGCGGAGGGCTGGCGATACAATTAAGAAAAATTTGTAGTTTATTAAAAAACACAACAACAATATTCGATGAAGATATTTTTATGAAAATCTCAAAAATCGGAATAGTTTTCAGTCTAATGGATAATCAACCTAGAACCGACAAATTGGAATTTGTCAGTGTCAAAACCAACAGTACTAGTTGGTGACAAGAACATCAACTTTTCTTCTGACAACCAGCTAGTCAGGAGTTGCAAAAGCGCACTACTTTCTAACGATTTTGAGTGTGGCTTAGATAGGCCATTTAGACAAACGGGGAGTACTGCTACATGCATAGATCATTTTGTTTATTAAAACATAAAGACAATTATAAAGTTTTGGAGCATCAAGTTCTTACGGATCACTACCCGGTCATATAAACATGAAAAACTAAACTGGAAATTAATGAAAAACAAGTCACTTTTCAAAATACAAAACTCCTAAGTAATCAACATTTAGTACTACTATTCAATAAAATTCTACATTTGTGGCTATATGAAAACAAAAATATCTCTAAGTGTTCGAAATCCACTATTAGAATTCATGGAGTTTAACCAACATTTTTTGAGATTGCAGATACATATGCGCCACAGAATCAAATTATAGAAGAAGATTCGCAACAGAAATGTTATAGTAAGGAATTGAAGAATTTGAGAACAAAGAGAAATAGGCTACAAAGGCAGTGGAAGTTAGATATAACTTATAAAATTCCTGGAAAAAAGTTTTGGAGCTGGAAATTAAACAAACAAAAAAGGAAGTTAGTAAATCTTAACAAGCGTGGAGCATGCATAGAAAAATCGAGACAAACGTATAAATTTCTGAACAATTTAACTGGCAAAATTAAATCAAGTTCAAGCATACCTGTGCTGTCTTCCTGTTTTATTGACATGGTAAACCCATTACAGGAAAAAAAATGAAAACATTTTTAATAGTCATTTTGCAATTATTGGGAAAAAAACAAGTTAACATCTGGTGTCAAGCTATCCAGAAGACTTTTCTGAACAAAATAAGTTCTCAATGATCTTATAAAATGAGAAAAACAAAATAGGTCTTCAGAGTAATTTGGATAAAAAGTCATCATCATGTGTTGATAATATAATTAATAACCTAGTAAAAAGTACATCTGTTGTTCTCAGCCCGTTTATTGTACTTCTAACAAATTTTTCTTTTTTACAGGAGTTTTTTCTGAGCGATGATCGAGAGGTCAAGGAGGGAACAAAAATTGATGAAAAAAATTTATCGTCCTATATCAATATTGGTTGTTTGGAGTAAATTATTAGAACGAGTAATGTACAACCGAGTGCATAACCTCTTTGAAAATCAGCAACAGTTTTATGAGAAATCGTTTGGTTTTAGATCGAAACGTAGTACCATTGATGCCTTAATTGAGTTGACTGAAAGGGCAAGACTGAAAAGCCATTAAAGCCATTAAATATATCAGTTAGTGCAGTGACATGGTGTTTGCTCAGAGTGGCAAAGATAACTTGCGGTTTTTGACAAGGTTCAATCTTGGATCCTTTACTCTCCCTCTTATTTACATAATTTATTCACAAAATGTTAGTGAAAGTGTCACTTTGTTGCTATTTGCTGACGAAATAATGTTTAAGGCTCTAAGATGAAGTCCGAGAACTGTAAAACCTGATCTGAAAGAAATAAATGACTGGCTTGTATGTAACAAGTTTTTGCTCAACCTCGAAAAGAGGGTGCAATTGAACATTGGGACCACAAAACCCAATCCGTTTGAATTAGATCATAAACCTATACCATGGCAGCCAGTATGTAAATATCTTGTTACACGTCTTGATAGTCAGTTCTCATTCCAAAGTGATATTGATTGTGTGAGAGTGAAAATATCAAAACAATGTGGTCTTGTGCCGAAATTGCGAATTTGTTCCTAGGCAGCAATTGATTGAATATTTTCAATACCAATATTACCTCGATTATTCAATATGGTGCTTTAATTTATTGCTGCTGTATCGATTCTTCTCTCCATGCCATTGACAAATTACAAAAAAAAATTCGAAAACTATTTCTTTCCGAAAAAAATTTGATGAATGCCAAGATTTCTTTATACTCAATTCGATCCTAACGGTATTTGATCTACATTTATTCGAATTACTTAAGTTTGTCTCAAGATCAATAAATGGACGACACATACAAATGTTTTGTAATGAATTTTTGTCGTCTAACAGCAAAGGAAGAAGGACAATGAACACTGATTTTTACATCTTAATTGAACTCTTGTGTAAGCGCAAAATTGAAAGGTTGCCATTTAGGTACAGAGGTGCTGTGTTATCTAATAAGTTAATTTCGATTTGGATTTTTCCCTTGAAAATTGAAAATGCTCCGAACACTCAAATCACTCAGTTCTTCCATAATCTGAAACCTTATCTTATATGCAATTCGCAGTTGGTAAAGCTAGTTTTCAGTCAAAAATAATGTAAAAAATTCTTATCACTAATGTTCATATTTCTTCTAAGTTAAAGTTTTTCATTATTGTAAACGGGCAGTTTGAAATACAAAGTTATTCAACCTGGTAAACTGTCCCTGTTGTTGCTTTAAATATCTGTAACAGCTAAACTATTCGTTTTTTCTTTCCTTCTATGCCAAATCAAATAAATTTTCAACTTTTGTCTTATCCCGCTTGATAAGACCTTTTTCTCATGTACTGAGAAACATTTTGCAGAATAAAAGAAATAATGCGGAACAAGTGATCCAATTAAAGTCACAGGAGTGATAGGTCAGCTCGTAGTAGCACCCTAGTTCACAACACTGAAAGATTCCGAGTTCAGAAGACTGAAATATTAGTGTGTTTGGTTTTTCACACCAGGAATTGCCGGTATCCATTTTTTGTTCGTTAAGTTTGGTCTCCAGATTTAAAAAACGTAATTAATTTTTCTAAAACATATGAAAACGAAAACATTAATCAGTTCGAATTCTTAGATAAATTTGCGGTATACTGTATTTTTCATTCTAAAACTTGTGAAATGCTCGTTATGATTGGTTTCAACACAGAAAAATTTATCCATATTCTTAGTTTGAATTGAAAGAAAGCTTCCATTTCTTTGGTTGCTAAGATTCGGTTTGTTTGTTTTTAAACGTAAGAAATTTTCTGTATGTTTGGCTTCAAATCTAAGAAATCACTGGCATATTTGGTATCAAACGTTTGGAACCGCTGATGTGTTCAATTTCCAAAAATAGGAAATGTTTGATCTGTTTGCCTTCAAAGTAAAAACTTATCGGAATGGTTGGCTTCCATCAAGCGTAAGTTTAGTTTCAGAAGCAAGGAACTGTCGGTATGTTTGCTGTCAAACGAAGAAATTTGTCACTATGTTCAATTTTCAAACGTAAAACATCCTCAAATTGTCTCGTTTTGAGCACAACGAATTAAAAACACCATATAAAGCATTCAAAACGCACAAAAATTAAGAGAACTTTTGAAGAAAAGAATTGAGGTAAACAATTTGAAGTCAAAGCAGGGAAAAATTGCACGTCAAGTGCAACTCTACTTTCTAATTGTTGTTTATTTTAAACACCATTCTCATCCCTGCGATAAAGGAAATAATTAAGATGACGATTACATTTATTTTTATTATAATTATGATGCCGCAAAAAGTATAGAGTGCGACTTTAATGCAAGAGCAACAGTTACACTGAAAAATACTTCTTGAGTTCTTTAAATAATTTTTCATAACCACCTTCAGAATCCAAGTTTTCTGAATAGCGTTTTTTGCTAAATTGCTAATCTGCAGTTGGTAGTCGTTTTCTGCAATTGGTGAGACGAGGAATTCTAATAAAATCTTAAGACAGTTTATGACTGATTTTTATGTAAAATAATTCTTAAGGTTGGCAAATTAGGTACAAATTATTGAAATCTTTATGAGCAACCGCAATTGCCAATAAATTTGTTATTAAGTTTGCGTTAAGCTGCACAAATTTGAGACAAAGACATTGTAAAATGTAATACCAAACTTACTGTTTTGTTATATTTAAATTTAAAAAACACATGCTTTCAAAATAACTACCAACTATGAAATGTTTTGCAAAATGAAAGAGTTTAAACGGACCAGATGATTTAGTTTAAGTGACAAGAGTGATAGGTCAAGTTGTAGTGGCACCCTAGTTGAAAGCAACAAAAGAATCCTAGTCTAGAATACTGAAGTATTAGTTGGCTCTGTTTTTCACGCCAGAAATTGCCCGTATGCTCTTTTTGTTCTTTATGTTTAGTTTCAAAATTAAAAAAAAATACATTTTTTCTAAGACATATGAAAACGAAAACTTTAATCTGTTCAATTTTTTAGCTAAATTTGCCGTTGACGATTTTTTTTGTTCCAAAACGTATGAAATGTTTGCTACGATTGGCTTCAAAACATAAAAACTTTGATATTTTTACTTTTAAGCGTAAAAGAAAATCCCGTTTGTTTGGTTGCTTCGATTCGGATTGGTCACTTTTAAACGCAAGAAGGTTTCTGTATGTTTGGCTTCAAATCTCAGAAATCATCGGAATGTTTGGTTTTAAACGTTAGGAACCGCCGATGTGTTCAATTTCCAAAAATAGGAAATGTTTGATCTGTTTGCCTTCAAAATAAAAATTTATCGGAATGGTTGGCTTGACCGTAAGTTCAGTTTCAGACGTAAAGAGTTGTCGGTGTGTTTGCTGTCAAACGTAGAAATTTGTCACTATGTTCAATTGTCAAACGTAAAACATCCTCAAATTGTCTCGTTTTGAGCACAAAGAATAAAAAACGCCATATAAAGCAGTGAAAACACACAAAAATTAAGAAAATTTCTGAAGAAAAGAATTGAGGTAAAATCATTTGAAGTCAAAACAGGGAAAGATTGTACGTCAAGTGCTACTCTATTTTCTATTTGTTGTTTACTTTAAACAACATTCAGATCCCTGTGATAAAGCAAATAATTTAGATGACGAGTACATTTACTTTATTTTGATAATCATGATGCCGCAAAAAGTATAATCTGCGCCTTTAATGCAAGAGCAACAGTTAAACTGAAAAATACTTCTCGAGTTCTTTAAATAATTTTTTATAACCACCTTCAGAATCCAAGTTTTCTGGATAGCGTTTTTCGTTAAATTTCTAATCTGCAGTTGGTAGTCGTTTTCTGCCATTGGTGAAACGAGGAATTCTAATAAAATCTTAAGTCAGTTTATGACTCATTTTTATGTAAAACAATTCTTAAGGTTGGCAAATTAGGTAGAAATTTTTGAAATCGTTATGAGCAACCGCAATTGCCAATAAATTTGTCATTAAGTTTGCGTTAATCTGTACAAACTTGAGACAAGGACATTTTTAAATGTAATACCAAACCTACTGTTTTGTTATATTTAAATTTAAAAAACACATGTTTTCAAAATAATTACCAACTATGAAATATTTTGCAAAATGAAAGAGTCTAAACGGACCAGATGATTTAGTTTAAGTGACAAGAGTGATAGGTCAAGTCGTAGTGGCACCCTATTTGAACACAACAAAAGATTCCTAGACTAGAATACTGAAAAATTAGTTAAATCTGTTTTTCACGCCAGAAATTGCCCGTATGCTCTTTTTGTTCTTTATGTTGAGTTTCAAAATATAAAAAAAATTTTTTTCTAAGACATATAAAAATGAAAACTTTTATCTGTTCAATTTTTTAGCTAAATTTGCCGTTGACGATATTTTTTGTTCTAAAACGTATGAAATGTTTGCTACGATTGGCTTCAAAACATAGAAGTTTTTGGTATATTTAGTTTTGAGCATAAGAAAAATCCCGTTTGATCGGTTTCTTTGCTTCGGATTAGTCACTTTTAAACGCAAGAAGTTTTTGCATGTTGGGCTTCAAATCTCAGAAATCATTGGAATGTTTGGTTTCAAACGTTAGGAACCGCCGATGTGTTCAATTTCCAAAAATAGGAAATGTTTGATCTGTCTGCCTTCAAACGTAAAAAATTATCGGAGTGGTTAGCTTCAATTGTCCTTATGATCAGTTTCAGACGTAAGGAATTGTCGGTCTTTTTAGTTTCCAAACGCACAAAATTTACAGCCTTTTCAATTGTCAAACACAATAAACCCTCAAATTGTCTGAATTAAAGCATAAGGATTTTTCGATAATTTGAAACCGACAAAAATTGTTTCTTTTCCATAGGAAAATTGGAGTGTTCTGTTTATAATGTATACATTATAAACAGAACACTCAAATTTGCCTATGAAAAGACCCCGGAGGTGACCCGAAGGGTGACCCTGGAGGTCGAGAATATACCTGCTCTGGTTATGCAATTATGCGAACGCACCCCGAACGCTCCCCAGACGGACCCCGAAATATCCAATATCAGTGAAAGTTGCAGTATGCACACAGTATGTAGTATGTATGTAGCTGTTTTAACTGGTAACGTGTCGTTACAGCAAAATGCATGCATTATGCATGCATTTTGCATGCTTTTCTGACATGCTCAGCATGTTTCAACATTTTCGAAATTTTTACACTACTAATTTTACACTGAAATTATTCTGAACAGCCTGAATAGCTGTTCTGTTTTTTTCTAGGCATAATGACCGACTTATTTATGTAAATAAGCTGTTTCAGTACTGGTTTTACAAGATAATATTGAGATACTCAGTTTCAGTACTGAAATACTCTGGGTGCTAAGCCCGGGTAGTCAAACGAAATGACAGCTTTCTAATCACAAATGTCATTGAACATTGATGGACATTCTGTTTGTTTTTTTAATATCAATCGAAATCTGATATGATTATGAGAAATCAAGTACAAACTCCGGATCTATTCTGTCCCCCCCACCCCCCCCCCCCTCACCCCAGCTTAGTGAGCAAAAGTTTTTTGTGACAACCTGGCACACGTGCTATTTTCTTGGAGTGTATGGAGTGTATGGCTTCTTAGATACCATATCCAAGACCATGCAAAAATTTAAAAGTACTCTAAAACGAAGTGTTTTGGCTTGCTATACAGAGCTCTAAAGGCAATATTGCATTTGGATACGGCATTAATTTTTTTTTCAATGGTTTCTTAGATAACATATCCAAGACCATACACATTTATGGTGCCATGTAAGTTGCCATATATGGTAACTTGGCAACCATATAGCTGAACATACAAAAATGTCAACATTGCTTAAAAAGCTTTTAAAACACCCATACATTGCACTCTGAGTGGAAAAAAACTCTGCAAGACACTTGAAAAAAAATAAAGTTCATGGTGTCTTGGGAAACATATCCAAGACCATAGACATTTATGGTGCCATGTAAGACCATAAAAGTCAAAGTCAAAAAAATACAAAAAAAAATACGGGGAACAGGTAAATTATCGTCTTCTGACTACATTAAGCATTCCAAAATCCATATCCAAGATCATACAACTTACCATTTGCGGAAATGTCGTGAAAGGCCTTCATTTGGTTGCAGTTTTAAAATGTTTTGCCGAATCTTAGAAACCATATCCAAGATCATAAATGGTGTCATAAGTTCCATATCTAAGACCATTATGACTTCCTGGATACCATATCCAAGACCATAAAATCTTCCATCGGTGGGAAAACCATCGAAAACGTGTTGCTCTGCCTAAATTACCAATTTCATGTAAAATCTTGAAAATCATACCAAAGATCATATATGGCTTCTTAGAAACCATAGCAAGATCATGCAAGAAATTTTGCTTAGACTTGGATGGAACCATATATGCTCTTTGATATGGTATCTAAGAAGGGTCATCCCGGGTAGTAACGTGCTATATAACAACAGATAATTTGTAACTGGGGGTCATAAAAACACTGGGGGGGAGGGCGAAACACAATAGATCCAAGCAGAAATTAAGCGTAGTAATAGCAACTATTATTCCAACACGAACTGAAGCAGAGACTTTAGTTCTGAAGCATTTTAGACTTTAGTTCAAGCAATGCGTTCGGTCTGGCCAAAACCTTTCTTTAATCATGAGCATCATTGATTTTTTCTCTTAAAATTGAAATATTTAGCAAAAAAGGAAACAATATCTCACTTCTGATAAATCCACTCGAAACCAAGACAAATAAAATCTCGCTGCTTTAATTTTCATTTTATAATACTGAACGAAATCGGTCACAGCCTTAACGTCCTCTGACGTCATAGCTATACTGTCTCTGTCCCAAGAATAGACATCTAAAAATCTGATGTACCAATTTGGGTGACATGAAACAAACCGATGCATCCCCTTTTGAAATTCCTTTAAACTCTGATGGCTTCCAAATTTCCAACGAAAGCCCAATCTACTTTCGGTTACGAGTTGATAGAAATGCCGATTCGCGAGTCGAACCCTGGACAAACTTTTGAATTGTTTGAATCTGGTGCGTGTGCTGAAATCGCTGTATACCAGATACTGAAAGATTTTCTCCCAAATATGGAACGGAAGTTCGATAGGAATTCCACTCGACTGTAAGTTGGTGGAACATTCCGCCTGTTCGTTCATCGTTGTAGTATTGTATAAAGGTCAATAACTCAGTAAAGGTCAGAATAGCTGTGTTGAAATACCAACTCGCATCTTTTCCGTTTGTGCCCTCCTCCCCACCCCCCCCATCCCCCCCCCCCCAGCTTAGTGGGTTTATTATTTTCAGCCCCTCGAGGCACATGCCATTTTTTACATAATGATTTGCTATGTAATTTTTTTTTTGCTGTGAATTAATGAATTAATACAAATCTTTGTTATCAAACTTTGATTCGGAATTAAAAGTTTTTGCTCATTAAAGGTTCAAATAAGTGTGTTTTTTGTTGAAGAATTCTTCACTCTTCTCAATCGCACTCTATAACATCAGTCCTGTTCTCCTTAAGTTTCAGAACTCTTCTCGTTTCAATCTTCTATGAACTCTTGAAAATTATTTATGTTCTCCCCGCTCATTGGGTGAGACAATATTTACAAAAACGAAGGTCCCCTCTCATTGGGTGACGCCTCTCATTGGGTGACGCTATGTAATGGGGCAAAGTGCTCGGTAACTGGGGAACGGGGGGGGGGGGGGGGTGGGGGGGTGTGGGGATAACGTACTGGGAGGGGGCACAAACGGAAAAGATTAAGATTCAAAAACTCTATTATAATTTTGCAAAAATTTGTAGGATAAAAACAAAATAATTGGCGGGCAAAAATTGAACTGAGCAGTATAATGTGACAGTATTGGATGATTCAACTGTGTATATGGGCTGAAAAAGGAAACCGAATAAGAGCGTAAAAAGGGGGAAAATGGAAGGGAACGGAAATAAGAGAGATAATGCAAACATATATTAGGGGTAAAAATTTGTGCTGCTTATAATTGCTATCACTACGATAAGAGGGAAATGCCATTGCGTTCAGTGACCGTGCGTTCATTACCTTACATAATTAGTTTATTTAAATGCCTATCGATTTAAATCTATTTTCTCAGGATTTCATCGTTATTTCAAAACTCAAATCTACTAAAAAAACTCAAAAAATAATATCCACTTCACTTTCTGCGTTCTCATCACGTTTCGTAGGTAAACTAAGCAGTTTCTTTGAACATCTTCTGGAAAAGTTTTTGACCTCTTCTGTTAATATCGCATCAGAAAAACACTCGGTTCGAGAGAAATTCTTTTCGCAAAAAACATTGAGAAAAAAATATCTGACAGGAGTCATATGAAACGAATCACTAGCTGTTACCACTGAAAAATTTTCAAAATAAAGACCCAAAAGAATTTGTACTCTGAAAAAAGTTTTCTGTAAAGGCGTTTACGATTTTTTTGCGAGAATGTGAGCGTTAAATTATCGTTTTATCAACGTGAAGTTATCAACGCTGAGAGAGAGAGAGAAAGAGAGCCAAATAAGGAGAAAAAATTTGTCAAAACCTTGAAAAGCTGCTCGTCCATCAACAGTCAACATTAACTTTTAGACCTCAAAAATTGGGTTGTTTTGGTGCTCTATATTTTTCATAAGCTAAGATCAGTTCATTTTTTTCACCAAAAAAATTGAGCAAATAATGACGTTTTCCAGGATTGAAGATCTTTGATTGTTTTTCATTTTTTTGCGTAATTGTATATCTCGCATCAATTTTTTTTAATGATAAGAAAACTTTAAGAAAAAATTGATGTAATTGTTCAAAATTTTTCACATAATTTTGATGTTATTGCAGCTATTCGTTTTTTGGATGTCCAGAAAAACTTCTGTAAGCTGTCCTTTTCACTGTTTTTAACAATTATTGCATATAATAGTAGTTTGCAATATTTTATCACAGAATGCACCAAACTTTAAGGCTTTCTTTTTTCCCTGAATTTTTAAAACTGTGCTAGCCTGTTTCGCTTGTAGTGTGGTCTCCTGTGGTCCAGTTTGTCTAACTATAAAAAAAGTTTTTTTTGGTGTGTTGGTGTGACTCAGCCTCTTATGTAAAATGTAATATAGGCTGAAACGTTTTTTTTTTGAAAAATTTTTGGTTAGTTTTGGTGTTTATTGTGTTTGTTCTGCGGTTTCATTATTAGCTTGAGGCTGTATTTTCTCTGATAAACGTTTGATAATTAAGATTTCTCGGTAGCTTTGAAGTTTTTTATCCATTTTTCTCTCATAAGACAGAAAATATTTTTCTCAGGTTCAAAATTTATTGTTATCGTTTTTGCTTTTTTGATAGTAAGGATTAGTTCAAAAGCTTCAACATCTATTTATTTACAAATTAAAGACTATTTTTGTTTTTCTCCAATTTTGTGGAGATAAAAAATGCTTGATCACGAAATTGCGCAAATTTTTTTGTTGTATCAAAGATTTTGATTTCATTTGGTCTACGAGTGGTATCTAAATACAAAGTTCATATACAAATTGTAGAATCAAATTTTTGTCTTCAAGTGAATCTCATATCACGCATGCATAGGTAGAGGCAACTATCAAAAAATTTTAAATTTTTTCACCTTTAAGTTACAAACTCAGTTGGTTTAAACTTGCCAATCATTTAAATTTTTTAAATTTCTTGAATTTTTTTGATATTGTAAAAATGTTTTTACAATCATAACTTTTGACTGTTAAAAATGAAATTTTTTTTTATTCATTGATCTTGTTTTAATTGCTTTTCAATAACTTGATTTTAGTTTTTTCTTTAAAAAATATAGGTATTTTTTTTGTTTTCCAAAGTTTCGTTGTTAGTTCTTCTACAACTCGTACCTGCAAAACTCTTAAAAGGTGACTATGGCCTTTTATTTTTTACGGTATATCATGCTACGCATGCATCAATAATGCAACTATCCCAGAAAATTCATTATATTTTCATCTTTAAATTTCTATTTGAAAATCTTAAAAAGAAACATTTGTTGTAACAATGTAAATAACTTAATAATGTGCAGCACAATTTTTTGATGCACCGTTTTTTTCTGTTACCGCAGGCTTGCGTGGTTTATGAAATTGAATTGTTTTCATAGCAAAAAAACCGAAACTGTCCAGAGTTTAATGGTTACAATTTTCTATATAATGATTTTTAACCCATCTTCATCAACTAGTTAACAGATCAAGTTATCAAGTTGCCGGATTCAAGTTTTGAGTTGTTTTTCAGTTTTGGTCTATCTATGTTGTTTGACAGTTTTTTACACTTTAAATTGAAAATAAATTTTCGAAGAGGAATAAACAAGTAGATACCTCAGGTAACGTACCCCAATAACATAGCCTTTTATTTTTAAGGTTATTTCATGCTAAGCATGAGTCAATAATGCTATCCCAGAAAATTCATTATATTTTCATCTTTAAGTTTCTGTTTGAAATCTTTAAAAAATATTTGTTGTAACAATGTAAATAACAATGTAAATAACGTGATAAATGTATTATCTCTTTCTCTCATCTATTTCTATGTGAGTTTTCCAACTAAAATTTACTGAAATAAGTTATAACAAAAATAACTTCATTGAGATAATTTTAACAAGAGATTACACTTTGTCTCAAAAATTTTTACAAAGTTGAGCGAGCAGAAGCAAAAACAGAAAAAAATGATTGACTGTTTATTCGTCAAGAAGCAAAAGGCAATCTCTCGGTAAAAACACAGAGAGAACTTTGAAAAAAAGAACATGAAATTTGGAGAAATGAATGATAACAAAAATCACGTGAAAAGAAACTTCTCTTTCAAGCTAACTTTAAAGCAATATTATCTTCTTAAGTAAGAGTTGAGAATATGTTTGGTTAAGTATAGTGCCAAATTGTAGTTCAAAAGGGGTTAAATAACAAGGTTTTGATTTTTCATTCAATTTTGAGAAACTTCAATGTTATATGATTTGTTTTTGAGGAGTAATTTACAATAACGTATTAAAATGTATTGAAATAAGTCATAACAAAAAAAACTTCATTGGAATAACTTTATCAAGCGATTGAAACTTGTCTCAAAAATTTTTTAATAGTTGAGCAAGCAGAAGAAGCAAAAACAGAAAAAAAATGCTTGACTGTTTATTCGTCAAGAAGCTAAATGCAATTTCCCAGTAAAAAAACAAAGAGAACTTTGAAGAAAAAGGAAATCGAAGTTGGAGAAGTGAATGATAAAAAAAATCACGTGAGAAGGAACTACCCTTTAAGGCTAACTCTGATGCAAGATTCTCTTCTAGCCGAGGTAAGAGATGAGCAGATGTTTGGTTAAGAATAGTGCGATTTTTTAGTTCAATGAGGTTATATAAACAAGCTTCTTATTTTCCTCTCATTTTTGTAAAAATTTCATCGTTAATTGGTGTGATTTTGTGGATCAGTTTACTGTAACGTATTCAAATTTAATGAAATAAAATATAACAATTATAACTTTATCGGGATCATTTTAACAAGCAATTGAACCTTGTCTCAAAATTTTTTGCAAAGTTGAGCAAGCGGAAGCAAAAACATAAAAATAATGATTGACTGTTTATTCGTCAAAAAGCTAAATGCAATTTCTCAGTAAAAACACAAAGAGAACTTTGAAAAAAAGGACATCGAAGTTGGAGAAGTGATTAATAACAAAAATCACTTGAGAAGGACCTACCCTTTAAGGCTAACTCTGAAGCAAGATTCTCTTCTAGCCAAGATAAAGAATGAGAAGATTATTTGGTTATGAATAGTGCCAACTCGTAGTTCAAAAGAGGTTAAACAACGAACTTCTTATTTTTCTTTCGTCTTTGTAAAAACTTCAACGTTGGTAGAATTGATTTTGTGTTAAATTATTGTAAGCAAGCAAAATCAAACACAGAAAAACTGATTTACTGTTTCTTCATAAAGCTATTGCCAGTCTCTGGGAAAAACCACAGAGAGAAGTTCAAAAAAAGATTATGGCAAATTGAGAAGTGAAAGACAACAGAAATCACGTTAGAGGGAATTTCCTTTTCCAGCTACTTCTATAGCAAGATTATCTTGCTGCCAAGTTAAGAGATGAGATGTTTGGTTAAGTTAAGTGCCAACTTAAAGTTCAAAAAAGGTTAATTACTTTCTTTTTTGAAAAAGTCAACTACGCCTTAGTCTCAAATGACCAAAAATCTAAGTTGAGCAAGAAAAATCAAAAACTGACCATCATGAACGTAAAAATTTTAGATTATTTATACTTCTATAGTAGCCGCCCGTGCGCAATACGGTCGGTACCCAATATCGATTCTATCGTTGTGACAAATTAACTAAGTCAACAAAGATATGTCAGTTTTGTTGATTTCGCTCGAAGCCCGAGCTTTGTCTAATCACAGGTCTATTTTCTTTTCTGAGACCTATCAACCTTGTGTCAGCCATAAATCAGGTAATAAATCAAATTTTAAACTAAATCTTTAACCTTGAAACCCAAGGTTTTTTGTAAATTTTTTCTGTATATACGTGTGACACTCACACTTCAATGCGCTTAACGGCGTTCGTTTGAGCTTTACTGAAACTCTATTGGCGGATTTTGCAATGTGGACAAATTTGAGGAGTTAAGAGTTTAAAAAGGATGTTTTAAATTAGCTCTAGTTCATGAAAATATGTATAAGACAACTTTTATCTCCGATGAAACGATCATCAGAGTTCGATTTAATGCGATATTTTGAAGGAAAAAAAGACAAAAAAAATTAAAAACGACCCAGGCTTTAAGTTTGAAGAAGAAGAAGAAGAGAGTGATAAATTTACGCTATTACTTGAGATACCGAACAATTAGGTCTTAGACCTAAAAGAACTTTTGAGGAGTTAGGTGAATACTTTAATTATAAATAGTTTCAATAATGGAAAGTATGGTTAAAACTTTTGCAAGTCCTAACTCCTACTCCATCTCATTCATGTGTGTGGCTTTCAGTCTACTTTGTATTAAATTTTGTCTCCCTGAATATTTTGATCTCCAAATTGGGTGATGTAAATTTTTTTTGACATACCCAAGTTTTTGGGTGAAGCTACTCAGCTCATTCTGCAAGACATAGAAGACAAATGACACCAAAGTAAATGTCCTCATATGTTTTTTCGAGCTTAAGGAACATAATAAACCGAAATCAGGCCTCTTCAAAACAGAATATAGATGTAGGGAAATGACATGTCTTTTTAGCAAAATTTTTTGCTATTAGGATAGATAGTCTGACAAATACAAATTCAGTAGTAGTCGTTTTAACGAAAAAAAAAAACACTAGAGGAAAACGGATATAGTCCTTCCAGTAAAAATGTTTCAACGTCCACTTCAGAAAAAGAGACTATTTGTGTGGCTTTTAAACAATTTTCGCAACTTTTTCCTAGTTTCGTTGGATACTCAATTTTTTTGTTGTCAACTATATTATTGAAAGGTCTAAGATAGCCTTAAGTGGTTTTCTGTGATTAGCAAAAGACTGTTATTTTTAGGTATTTTTGTAATTCGATATGATTGATTTATGCTTTGTCTTTTATTTTTTTGGTTTTGTTTTTTTTTAATTATTTGACACTAAGAAATTCAAAATTAGTAGAAACAGTATTCTCAGTTGAAACTTGATAGACTAATTGCCGTAGAATTCAATAGTTTTTTCAATTCAAATCCTCTTTTTCCCCCGTAAAAATTTTGTAGCATTTAAATTGTCATTGTGATTGTTTTTTACTCAATTTTTGCTCGACCCTTTTTTTCTTGCCTATTTGTTTTTTTTCATCCCCGACCACAATATAAAATGGTAAAGCTCAGAGTCTTTTAAGGCTTTTCGAGCCTCTCCTCCTACTATACTCTAAGAATGAAATTCAATAACCTTTTTGGCGTGTAGGAGGTTTTGAACCTTGAAATTTTGACCCCCTTAGTCACGCCACCTCTACTTACACTCCCCTCCCGCCTCCCTCCTCTCACGCCACCAGTCCGCTCTCCACCATCTGAAGGTTCAGACCCCTCTCGTCTAGTTTTCTCAAGTTTACCCTCCTCAATGCCTGAAACCACCAACAACACTCTTCTCTCCCCCACGCTTGCATCTCTCCCAAACTGGGTACTAGAAATGCCAAGCGCTGGCCTGTCGATTGAGAGTTTGGGAGCCATTCTGAGACATCATACGGTTATGATCATCTTGCTGAATCACTGTTCCGATGGGCAAAAAACTGATGTAAGCACACTTTTGAGTTAATTGTCCGTAAAAAAAAAGGAAGAGAAACTTAAACAATTTCATTTAGTTAAATTAATGTTTCTGGGTCAACCGTGCTGGCCCCTTTTCAACCTGTGATTAAATTTCAGCAGGAGTGAGGAGACATATTTAATTGTATTTATAATCTTTTCCTTTTTTTGTACGCGTGATTAAAACATTTCCCACACCCATTTTCTTGCATCACCGTCTGTAGGCAATCAACGAATTTTTGAAGACACCATTTATGCTCTACCAGAGCCCTCATCTCTCAACAAGTCTATTAAGGTAACGAGTTATCTGCATTGTCGAATTCGCAGGCAAATAGCATTATCATATTGTTAACCCCACGCCTCCAACCATTAGAAGCCGTTGAAAGTCGATCTTTTGCTTAAAATTCTAATGAGCGTTACAAATAACTTTTGTGTTGTGTACTGTCTGCGAGCAGGTACAGCAGATGTTTTTCAAAGACGGCGATCTGTCGATAATTTTTTTGTTAACGGGATCAAAGGTCTTTTGAACAACAACAAAATAAGGATGATTCGGTTGTTGAAAAATGTTTGTGATCTGCACCAGTCTACAGTCCTTGAGTTCAAATCTTTTTCAGTTATTTTACTCTACTCATCGCACAAACATTGTAATTAAAGACAAAAGGTAACAAACAAAAGTCATCAGGAATAAATAAGGGAAAAAATACTTCTTTTTGCAACGCCTTTTTATCATTTCTTGCCTTCCTTGGATTTGGTTACTGCTGTCTTCAAATAGATTCTTTAGGTCCCAGGCTTTTCGAACTTTGTTATCTCAGTTACCATAATTGCATAATCTAAGTCCAAATATCCGAGAATTCTAGTAAACAGTTTTTAGTATCTACTAGTGGGAAAGTTATTATTCCACCATTTATTATTATTCCAGACTAATTCCTCAACCCAACTTAAATGCAATCTAAAAAATTGACCAAAAATTGGCTTTTATGTTTGTTGCGTGAGTCGCAATCTCAAATCAAACAACCAGAAAATAGAAAAATTGAATGAACAGAAACACTTTTCTTTCAAACATATAGATCAAAGTATGTATGATAACACTTTGCGGTGGCAGTAAAAAACTCTACATGAAAGGGATTATGACCAGCTTTCAGATAAAAAATGTCATCGTTTATAACGCTGATGAGACCGCAGATGATCAAAACCTCTGATTATTGTAAAATTGATGAAACTCCTACTCGAAAGAGAGTTAACATCAAATGTGTCTAGTCAACCCGACTGCTTGGTAGAAAGAATCCTCGATTAAACTCAAAATCTTGATCGATTTTTATCGAAATTTAAATGCATAACAACCTCGGCAAGTGCACTTTTATATTTTTAGCATGACTCCAAAAATTAAAAGTGAGAAAGCACATGCGCTAGCTTCGAGCTAATTTCACACATATAGATCAAGCTTTGGCGGGTAATTTACAACCAGAAAATCACCAGAAAATCTTGATCGATTTTTATCGAAATTTAAATGCATAACAACCTCGGCAAGTGCACTTTTATATTTTTAGCATGACTCCAAAAGTTAAAAGTGAGAAAGCACATGCGCTAACTTCGAGCTAATTTGACACATATAGATCAAGCTTTGGCGGGTAATTTACACTATTTATATAAGCTGATTTACTCCGAATATTTGCCACCCTATAATCAAACAATAGCAAATTGAAATTCGAAACTGCTGCGTATTATGCGTGCCCCTCTAACCTCATCAATAAGTTATGGGCCCAGAAAACTGACAAGTGAGACAGGATAAGAGAAGGGGTGGCGTGCTTGAGTGACAAAGAAGGACAGAGAGTGACAAAGAGGGACAGAAAAAAAGAGTGCCCTGGTCAATCAGAGATAAAGAGAAGGAGAAGGAAAGGGAGAAAAAGACACAAGAGACAGAGAGAGAGAGAGAGAGAGAGAGAGAGAGAGAGAGAGAGAAGATAATGTGTGAGAGAGTTAAACTTTGAAACTGTCGATTGAATGAATCAATTTTATGCTTGATATTTATTAAGTTAAAGATTCTAGCGCGCGTCAAAGCTTGATTACGGATGTGTGAAAACCACTCGTTATTTAACAAAAACGGTCGATTGAAACAAAAAACAAAATGTCGATAAAAAGAGTCCCTTTCTTAAAAAAAGGTTGAATCGATATGTAAAACAGATTGAATTTGTAAAAGCAATTTTGGTCAGTCCCTGCAGGGCATGTAACATTCTGTACAACATTCGAAACACATGAAAACCTGCAATCTTGTCGAATATAGTAATAGCATAGTAAAACATGATATATAGAAAGCTTGCTTGAAGAATTTTGCGAAAGTTGGCCCATGCGTAAGAGAAAAGTTTAAGCTAGTGTTTGAGAAATTATCTGGAGGATCCGTCCGCATCGTGATTAGTCGCAGTAGGGGAATCAGTGGCTGATTGGTCAATCTCCACTCCAACTTTCTCAAGGATACTAAATTCTCAAACAAAATTCATCTTTTATACGAAGTAGACAGAATTTCTCATTTAGCTTTTAAAAAGCACTGCTTTTTAAAAAGTTTGACTCATGAAAAGCCTTAAGTAAAGGTAAAAAAATTCATAAATAAAGACTGTCTGGTGGTCAATAGTTTTACTTTTAAAAGACGTTTATACCTTGTTTTTCCAAAACCTAAGATACTGTTGGTTTTAAAATTAGGATAAAATTAGTTTTGTTGAAAGAAAAATAGGAAACTTTTTGAAGGTCTGAATAAAGAAAGACCTGTTTGGTGTTCTGTAGTTTAGTGGTTTAAGATGTTTTTTCGATAGAGTGTACGGATAGATTTGAATTAAAAAAATTAATTTTACTTTGTTGAACGTTTAAGTTTTATTTTCAAAATCTGTCGTTCGAGATCAATTTTTCCGATGCTCATCGGTTTATGTACAAATAATTCTGTGTGATTTGATGCACATGGATGACATTGTACAGCCTCTTCTTTATTATCGTTAAATTTACGTTTCACCAAAAAAATAATGTGAGATAATTTCAAGATAAAATGATATAGTTGTTCACAATGGATGCAAGTGGTGAAACAAATTACACCATTCCCCCACCTCCCCCACCAGAACAGAAGCTAGAAGACTTGCCAACTGAGAAGAAACCAACATCACCGACGAGAACCCCCACTGTCTCTTTTCCGTCTCACAAAAAAGCTCCAGATATTGCGCCCTTTGAGAGGCGCAACTGGCTTATTCATCAGTTTTATGTAAAAAAGGATTTCGAGAAATGCAAAGCTGTGATAAAGGCAAGACTGGAAGAGTCAAGTGGTCTATGTGAATACGCATTATATGTGCAGGGATTAATCAGTCGTGTGGAAGGCAAAATCCAAGAGTCACTCGAGATGTTCCAAACGTGCTGCTTTCTATCACCCAACAACGTTGGAAACTTGAAACAAGTTGCACGATCCTTGTTTCTTCTTGGTAGGGACCGGTTGACTTAAATGATCTATTTTGTCCCCCTCGTGGATCGTTCTCGTTTATGTCCATGCCCCCCCCCCCTCTACGTTATGCAGTAATATAATATACTATAAAACGTGTTATTGGCGAGAAGCATATAGAAGCAAGAAAGATTGAATCAGAGTTTTAGAAACACATCCAAAACATGCACCCACCAAGCGGGGGGGGGGGGGGGCACAAATGGAAACGAGCTACCTCCTCCACATTACTGATCATAAATCTCTGTGTGTCTTTATTGTTGGGGCTTCACGATATAGCCCCATTGTGATTATATTATATTTAAAAATACAATGATATACAATACTGTGAAATACAATACAATGATATTAAATACAGTAATATAATTGGTTAAATATAAAATAATGGGACTGGGTGGTTGCTTTTAAATTACTTTTTCTTTCTTCCGTTTTGTTCGGTATGGACTCATGATCTGAAGTTAGAAATCGATGCAGCTGTGCGATCGAAATAGCATTATTGAGTGGACATTCATTTCATGCATAGGTCGTCACAAAGCAGCAATAGACATCTACATGGAAGCTGCGAAGTTGAGCGTGGAACCAGACTGGGCTATCTATCATAACCAGGGAATCTGTCATATTTACCTAGCATCACAGGTAACTCACCAGTGAATACATCAATCAATATTAGTTTTCGATGAATGCCCTTTCTGGCTAAAGAATTGATGATTGAAATTCGAAAGGCTTTCGACACTACCACAAAAACAATTTGGAGTTAGATGAAATTTTTTCATGATCACAGCAAGTTTCATCGCAGACCGTTCGCAGTATGTGAAACTGAATGATCGAACTTTTATTTAGTAATTGAAACAGCGACGGTAGTGAGTAGGTGAACGGAATATAATGCGTATTTCGGTTATATTTTGCCTATAATTAGCTATAGGGGTCGCAGGTCTGGTCACCGAGTAAATTTGAAACTAAAATTGAGCGAATTCTATTGTCATATTAGCTCTAAAACAAGACTGACAATGTTGGAATTCATTCCACGATCGATTTATTTTGGGCTGCATGCTAATATTCAGTCAAAGTAAATTATAACAGCAACTTGCGCATAAATTGAAATGCACTTTATGCTGAATAAACAACACGGTAAAACGATCTTATTACAATTCTGTAAACTAACTCGCAAAAGACGGATACGAATTTCTCTCCAAAAAGGAGAAGGCCTTCTGAATGAAAAACCCATAACATTCAAATTGAATTCTAACTCACAATTTTTCAAAATTTCGACATTGTGGTTACCCATACCTGAAACATTAGATTTGAAATCAAAGACCAAGAAATTTGATTTGAATGAACGTGTTTTCATGGCCATTGTTTTTCAGGGCCACCGTGAACAGTACGAGCTAGCAAAGGAGTGCTTGAAACAGGCTATATCCTGTAGCAAACATCATTTCACGTTCGTCATGCTCGCCAAAGTCTACTTAATGGAAGGTAAATAAATATGACTTCACATATCTCTCTGCCGCATAGTTTGATACAAATAATTTTTTGTGGAATGTGTTTTTTTGGTTAATTAACCTTGTGTAGGGTCTTCCGCTTTAGCCTTTTCTAAATATTTTGAACAATATTAGCGTTGATATACGGTTTTGTCCTTTACTCTTTTCATGGGACAGCTTTTATAGTGAGGGTGTTTTTTTATCATACAAACAATCCTAAAATAATCTTGATATGATATAAATAAGGTTCTTGACAAGGAAAACTCAAATAGGTACAAAATAAAGATTTTTATCTGGTTTTGAGTGCGAAAGATGTTTTAAAGATGCTGTCAATTTTAGAAATTTGCCTAAAATCTCAAGATCTTGCGTTTTTTAAGTAGATGTATCAATTTTTCTTTCGAGTAAGCAAGGATAGAAGTCTGTAGGTATTAAAGCTTTACGTTTAAACAGATTTGGAGTTTTGGATCTTTGTTTTTCAGGCAGCTTTGAGTTGGCAATTGAAACATACAAACGGGCCATCGAATACTTCCCGGACAACCCTGACCTTTTGACCACATTGGGGTTGTTGTATCTGCAAACCGGTGACTTCCAGAAGGCATTTGAGAATCTTGGCTCCGCTCTCTCCTTTGATCCAGTTCACTCAAAAGCCATTTTGGCCGCTGGCAGTATCATTCAGACACATGGCGATTTCGAGGTATGCTGTGTTCAGTTATCAAATATTTTTAGGAAATTTTTCAGTAGCTGCTTTAAACAAGACTTGAATTTGCAGCAGTGATCGCTATAAGTTGATAGAAAAGAGTTTTCAACGGTTTGTTTAAAATGATGACGTTATCAACATTTGGCACCAATTGTTCTTTCAACTTTCGCAATCTCTCACTGCAACTTTTGATAAAGATTATTGCACAACTGTAGACAACTTTTCCAGCCTAGATTTTTACCAGATAAAATAACAACCTAGATTTTGTACTAGTAGTAGTTAAATGGCAGCCCCGTTTTGTTGATGAATCTTCAAACCGTCTAATAGTGTTCTTGTTTATTATTTACTGAAACAGGTAAGATTTTGAATCGACGGCATTGGCTGTTGTTCTGGTTAAGGACATTATCTTTGTAGCTTTTTTTACTGCTTTATGATCTGAATTATTCTACCTTTGTTCAAATGCAGTGTGGTTTAGGTGGCACTGACCAAGTACAGGATAAGTGCTTTGAAGAGTAAAGAGAGTGCTCCATTGTGGAACAATATTGGCATGTGTTTCTTTGGCAAGAGGAAGTATGTGGCTGCTATCAGTTGTCTCAAACGGGCTAATTATCTTGCACCGTTTGATTGGAAGGTCAGCATAATTGCTCGATTCATAATATAAAACAAGATCACAAGGCACAGAAATTGTAAGTACTTCAGGAGAAAAAGGTCGGGACAGACGAAGGCTTGAGTATGATGGGATGTAAAACGGGAACAAATATTCGGAGATTAAGATCGGAATTCTCTTTTAATGCATAATTGCTATCTGAATTGTACGGGATAATTTTCAGTCGGGTCCGGTTATTTTTGCCTGTCTGATCGAAATCACTTGGTCTTCTGGGAAATTTGAAGGAATTTCAAGTCAATTATGGTAAATTACTATCAATTATGGGAAAATAGAAATAAACACCAAATTGGCTTGATCGTTCAACTGATAGCAACTAAACGACTTTAATCAGGAGTTGCTAATAGTTTTTACGCTAATATGATAATGTATTATCGAATAATTTTGATTTGATTTATCTGATGATTTTCGTGGTGTTAATTGCAGGTATTGTACAACCTTGGTCTAATCCACCTCACCACAGGCCAACACGCCAGTGCGTTTAATTATCTGAGTGCCTCAGTCTCAATCAGCGGTGGATTATCTGCCACCTCATCCTCTGCGAATTCCGCCTCAACCTCCTCACTGTCTGGCGCTACTTCCACCAAATGTGGAATGGCCCTAATGTTGCTGGGCATTGCTCTGGCTAATCTGGAGGACAAGTAAGTGACTCAGTTTGGATCTTGTGGTTAAATGAGGCTTGAAAAGTGTGTACGACCTTAGAAATGGGAGAGCTTTATGCTAGCCCATTTTTATAGCTGCGGAGCTATATTGCGCTGATCGTGGTTTTTTTTTACAATTCAACGAATTTGAATTGTATTGTTATGCTTCCTTTTTTCAAAGATCTGTTCGCACTTTTTTACTTTCTGTCAATGAAAAGTTCCATTGCAGTACTGATTTTAGTCACGCTGGAGTAGTAACAGGAGCGAAAAACGAGTAGTTTTAAAGCGTCGCATTTTTTCAAAGTTGTTGTAGAATGAAGAAAATGTTGTTAAAACAAATTTTTTCCACTTGCGGAAATTTGACTTTTCTTAGCGCTAGTTTTCTTTTCGTCTTTTTACGAATAATTTTAAATAGCAATTCGTATGCTCTAATAATTAATAATTGCACCCTTTTGACACCTGAAAAGGCAATGAATGATTTTCGCGATGATGACTTTGGCGATATTTGTGTTCATGAAATAAGTGATTTTTTGTATTTGCTGATTTGAGTTGAAAATAACGTATTTAACGGCATTGACACTAACTGTTTTAGAAAAAATTGTTTGCAATTTTTTGGATTTTCCAATCTTTTGTTCCTTTTTCTGTCATTTAGTCTCATTTGACACCACTAGCGTTCAAAAATATTAGTTTTTTTTCGGTTTTTGCCTCTTTTTAATGGATTTTTGATTTTCACGTAATCCCAATAATTACTGATTTCCACACTCCCAAATGGGTCGTACATGAATTTATTTTATCTTTTTTTGTCATATCTGACACTTTTTTCACGGCTCTGGCACGACTTATTTAAAAAGTATTTGATATTTTTGGATTTTGAACTTTTTTGTAATTGTTTTTTGTTGTTCTGTCGGTTGGTCTCATCGGGTTAAGTGTCATTGGCTTTCCAATTAGGCTTAATGGAATTTCTGTAATGGTTTAACTTTTTTGCGAATTTTTGAATTGGCTTGCGTTCATTTGTTTTCGACAATTTTCTAACTTTTGATTGCGGCCTGTATTTGTTGCTACTTTAGTTGTGCGGTCACCCAATTGTTTCCATCAAAGTTGATATGTCCTCTCTTGATAGATAGTACAATATATTTTAAAGGTTTCAAGATTTATTTGCGTGTTTCATTGACTTTCATGCCACTAATTTTCAATGAGATTCGGAAAAATCGTTTTTTTTTGTCATATGTCGTTTGTGTTGATAACTTCGAGGACACTATGTTGCTAAAAAGAAATGAAATAAATGTTTTCGATTTTTATAGTGTTCTGTTTACTTTCGTAGAGGTCTTGGTTTATGATTTGCTTGTTATCGGAAGCTGTTTTTCCAGCAGGATATTTTTGTCTTCAGGATTTTTCAGTCGCTTCAATTTTTTTAAATTGTAAATCAGGACGCGTCCTGTTATTTTTTCTTATGCTATGTCGTCTGACGCTCTTTTTTTGTTAAACAATTGTCTTAGAACATTCTTTCGCTTTGCTTTTCAGTGACTTTTCAGTGACGAGGCCGGATAGCTGAGTGATTAGTGATCGAGGTACATTTTGAAATCCTGAAATCTTTATCCAATTTATTTCTCAGAGGAAAAGGATTGTATTTGACTATATTTGGTTCCCGCTTTTTAGAAATAATTACTGTAGGTTTTTGAACGAAAATGGGATATGTGCGACTCATTTTTCCAGTCAATTTTAAAGTTTCGAGCTAATCGGCATCTATGGGGGTACCTTGTAGATCACACTAGCTCTAAAAAGAAGCTGCCCATTTTCGAAGTTTTCTGGTTTCCTACGTTTGTTCTCCAGATTACCAGTATACATTTATTTTAAAGAAACAGTCATCCTATTTAAAATTTTGATGCATATAAGCTCATGTTTTTGAGAGAAACGGAAAAAATCGCGAACTACCAAATTTTTGCAAACCAGTTCACACGTCCTATGTTCGACAATTTTTTTAGTTGTTTTGAATCAACCTTGTGAAAACCTTTTTTCCGCTTTTGTACGGAATCAAATTGACATATTTTCTGGATTTTGTCTCCTAATTTAATAATTCAATATATTAGTATCGCCTCGGTGCATAGATTTTCATGAATTTCAATAGATTGGCAATGAACAAATTGCTTCCAAATTCCAATCAAACAAATTTTTAAGCAACTACATTAGTCCTGTGGTCTTTTTAATGCGATTTATTTCTTGAACAATTTGTCTTCTTACGTTTCTGCCTTTTCGTCCTCAAAAATGAGAAACAGATAAAGCCCGGAGGGCATTAAGTTCTCTTACTGCCTTACAGTTACTAGTATCTAATCATGAGATTCAACGAAGTATTTTGACAGAATTTCATGATTTGAAGGGCGGCGCTTTAAAGGTACCCCCTCCCCCTTTAACCTCCTCCCACGTTTCCTCCCCCTACTCCGCCTCTTTCCATCTTTAACGCCGCATACGTTTCCCCACCCATTTTACAATAATCGTTATGCAGTATCTCATGAATCAAAATCGAAGAAATTTGTTTAGAAAGTATAAATACTTATTGAGGATTTGGTGACCTCTTTAAGTTTTGGCCAGAACGCCGAACTAACAAAATGGTAAATAACACCAATCCGTTTGTCCAAAAGCAAGGGTTGACTTTAAATATTTTTTTGAAGAAAAAACAGGTTGAGAGATAGTATAGCTTCATTATTAATGGAGGCTTCAAAAACCTTCATGGGTACATTTTGACTATTCAAGACTTTAGTCACACATGAATTTTGATCTAAATTGCTCCATCATTCAGATTTTTAAGCCCGACGGACTCATGTAGTGGCCGTTTTTCACTAAAAGTCAAATGAAAAGCAAGCCGAAATGGGTTTCATGCAACTAAATTTTACTGGTGGACTAAATAAGCTCTAAGAATATGATTTAAAACCCCTTATTAAACCTCTTGCATTAATTCTACCGTCTCCCTATGGCTGATGCAAGTTTTATTATCAGTCATTTGGCTCGACTGAATCGTGGCGACTGTTTGATGCCTATACATTACGATGCAGAGGTATACCCCGAAATTTCCGCCTTAGTAAAATTGGCTCGAAAATTAGTTACATACAATGAACGAAATTAAGTGACATCCTTTGTATCTTACTTTTCGCAAAAGGGGTTCCGCCAATTTTGCGAAATAAAAGAACATTCGGTGCGAAAATTAGGTAACAAATCTTGTAGCACTTTTCCGCTCAATTTAGGTATCTATTATTCGCGCGCATTTTTAGCATGCAATAAGCACTTTAATAAAGATTTAATTGAAGCCTTCAAAGCTTTAAAGTGCTTTAAATACATGCTACCACAAAAACTGATTTTTTTCAGAAAAATCCCTCGCACATCAAAGGCCTCGTATATCAATGTGGGACTGGCCAATTTTAATAAGTAGTAATAAATAGTACTAGTAAGATGTAATAAGTAGTAATAAAGTACTATAAGTAGTAATAAAGTACTAGTAGTAATAAGTTAGGCTTAATTAAATAATTATTAATTAAGTTAGGCTTAATTGCGGATTATATGCGAAACCGAGCTACATTGCGTGCGAAAAATCAATACATAAATGGAGCGGATGCGTGATACAACTCGCGCGAAAAATAGGTTATTAAGTTTGTACTTATATTCCGCGGCTAAAATTAGGACACTTTTGCAAACACGGGAGACGATATTCCCTTCCATTTTGCCGGTTTCTGCTAAAGTAGCTATTTTCCGCAATATTGTACCACTTTCAATGTATTAACATAGTAAAAACGAACACGAGATACACACATCGGGCATATCTGCCCGTGACGATTTGGGTATACCTCTGCTCTGTAATGTAATTAGTTATTTAGATTCAGATCAGTTGATTTGTTCGTTGGGATAATCGCAGTCCGACTTTTCAAAGTGCTATCAAATGTTTTTACCTGAAAACAGAAAGCTGACGGCCAGTAATAATCTTTAAAATTTGTTCAAAATGGTGTATTTTTTCCTCAAGTTGAACTCCAGAAATAATTCTCAAGTTGAGCTCCAGAATGGCTATCTGTTCGCAATAGTTTTCTGCAAAAGGTTACCATATGATTGGAAGTCTTGAACTTGCTGGTAAATTTTTTTTAGTAATCTCATAAAAATGTATGTAGGCGTATCATGGAAAGACTATAAGTTTGAGCCTCAGAATTTTGACTATAACTTTTTTTTACTTGTTGACTTTTTTTGTGCGCCTCTTGCCATCGTGTTGTTTACTTGAAATTGGAATTAATATTTTAAAAGTCTTTTTAGTATTAATTTTGCGTCTTTGTTTAAATGTGGGTATAGATAGTGCTTAGTCAACTGTAATAAGTTGACATGGTTTACGGCATGGCCTGTTTGCTAGATTATCTCCATGCGATTACAACTTTGCTTAAAAGAACACTTCAACTCTAATATAGAAGAAATACGGTGTCAATACCTGTGTATAGCGAATAGATAAAAGTTATTTCAAGTTATAACATAACCAGTTATATTGTATTGTATGTTTAGATCGAATGCGGAGAAGTGTTACGTGAGTGCGATGGGTTTGAACGAGGAGGAACCTCTCATACCTCTCAACTATTCAGCATTTGCTTATCAAAATGTAAGTGGGGAACGCCCCCCCCCCTCTTTTGGACATGCAGCTTGAACAACTTTATTTGGCTACCTTTGTAATTAACTTGACTGAGATGCAATAACCACATTTGGTAACACATAAAACAGAACTTGCAGAATAGTCAAGACCCAGAGACTGCTGCCAGAGCAAAATGAAATGATGATTAGCAAGAATTGATGATGAGCAGAGTTATAGATATAGTTGGTGACAGCTTTTTTTCAACCCGAATCGGCGTGGAATGTTGAAGAATCGGGGTTTAAATGATGATGGTTGAAACTTGACCCGAAATAGAATTTAAGCCATTTTCTCAAAAATGAAATTGCGATTAAATTGTGATTGTGATTACAACAGCTGAAGAATAAATTTTCTTGAAGTTAAAGGTATGATTAAGTTCTTCAGCAGGCTGCAGAAGGCTATACATGAAAAGAGTTGATAAAACTAAAGGTATGAAAGTTCGTGTCTTCAGGGCGACATGTCGAAGGCACACGAGATGTTCCAGCAGTTCCAGAGACGTTTGTCTAAAAAGCAGTCAGCTGCGACTGGGAGCGGAACACCTTACGAGATGACGCCTGAAATGGACGCTCTAGTGAAGAAACTGGAACCAGCGTTGCATTTGGGCGAAGCTGCAGTTATTAACCAAAATAGCAGTAAACGATCAGCGGATGGATCGAATAGAAAGTCGAACCGACGTACGGCGCAAGAATTGGCATCCTAATTCTATCTTGCATCTACACGCATTTTTTTACGAGTTATGTTTGGTAGTGATCAAGAGTTTGAAGATCAGTTGGCAATTTTTTAATGATTTCGAAATAATCATAAACTTGATAATGGTTTTCAAAACTTAATGGAGTTGGAAAGTTTCTCAAATCCTTGTTTCGAATGAATTCCTTTTGCTGTATATATGGAAAGAAGGTTGTTGAGAATCTGTGTTGCTAGCTGTTGAAATGTAAGTATCTTGTAAATATGTTCATGACCAATTAATTATTTATATTTTCATGAACTTTTTTCTGAGCGAGACGCGCAAATTCACGCCGACTTTGGTATGTGCGCGCCAGACTTTAAATAAGTTGGAGAGGACTAATAGCCTGATGCCAAATGCTACTATCAATTTCATAAAACCCGCAAATTACGCTTTGTTTGGTAATTGCTCTCGAGCGAAGTGTGTCTTTTTTATGTAAAATTTTTGCTTGATGGTTTTTCAAGTGGTTTTTACGCTCTTGCATTTTTGCGTATTGCTTGACCTAAATTTCTCTCTATTCAATTGGCAGCAGTTTACTATGAGTTAAATGAAAAATTCGCGAGAATGGGTGTAATTTTTTTTTTAACTTTTAAATCTTAATAATATATAATAACCTCTAATGACGTCATTGGAAGCCCCCCACGATTGAAACAAAGCAGGTTGAATACGGCAATAAATTAGAGCTGCTTCTAACGTTAGTGGATTGTAATTTTGTTTGCTTATTACAATTCTATACTCAATGACAAATAATCATTTCAGTGTAAATTTATTATAGAAAGACCGCATTTGAAATTTTCAGTTTGAGAGGAATATCGTATTCTCAAATTATTTTTTGAGGCAGATTTTGCTTGTATCCTATTTGAGTTTTGATAATTTTATATTTTTGGCCTCATTGATGCCATTTGTTGTCAACTGGAACTGTTTAATTGCTCTCGAACAACGTCGGAAGCAATTATTTCAGTCTTTTGTGCCTTTTTAAACAAAATTTTTGCTCGTCCGTTTTAGTTCTAGAATGTTTAGTTGCCCCCACTTTAATTCCTTTTTATAGCTGCGAAGCTGTAAGCTGAACGGAGCTATATTGTGGTGCTCTTGGCGTTTCACGACTTGAAGAAAGCGAAAGGGTCCGCGAGAGACGTTTTTTGATCATGCGCTTCGATCAGTGAATGACTTTTCGACTTCGAAAAGTGTGTTCTGACAGAATGCCGCATGCAGATAACCTTTTTAAGCCGATTTTTCGTCCAATTGGCCCAGTTTTTTGCTTATTATTTAGTTTTTGGAAGAAATAATTTTTAATAGAAGCTGTATTATTATGTGAACCTCTGGACTTGATACCACAGTGTTTTTGAGAGTCTAATAATACGTTTTAAATTTTAAATGAGCACATATTTCCCAACTTTTTAATTCATTTTTGGCTTTTTAAATTTAATTTGTTTATTTTTGGATCTTGAAGCATTTTTTTCAAAATTTTGAAAAATCACTGCATATCACAATTTACCTTGATATTTTGTAATGCCTCTCCATAACGTGAAAATTTTTTTGCTGCTTACCTAATTTTGGCAGTCCGCCTAATTTTTCTGTTTTTTGTTTGTTTTTGGATTTAATTACTAGAAAGTCTTTTTGTGCACTGTCAGAGATCTTTTTTTTACTAATAGTTGCATGATTTTGTGGCGTTCTTTATTTAAAAAGGGAGGGAAGTTTCGGTTCTAGGATGCTTTTGCAAATTTTTTTCAGAAGTGCAGGTTTGAAAAATTTAGTTTTATTGCAAATTTTTTTAATTGTCCTCAATCTTTGAACTATGTTCCTACATTTTATCTATACGGGAGGATAGCTGAATAGTTTTATGCAAAACAAGGAAATGTTATTGTTTTTCTCCTTAATTTTTTCAGTTTGATTTAACTTTCAAAAATCAAGTGTTTAACTTTCATGTGTTTTTATTTCTGTCCGTATTCTGGCATGTATCAGTCTATCGTATTCCTGAGACATATAGTTCTAATCAGCTGTGCTTTCATCAGTTGCTAGAAAATACTGATTATAGCCTTTTCCTTAGATTGTTATTTTGTGTGAAATTGATTTCCTTTAACAGTGCCGCATTGAGAATTTGCTTGAAATGCCGTTTAAACATTTTGACTGATAATTTTCTTCGAAAATTATTTGGGTCTTTTTGAAATAACACATTTGTTCAAAATCTCAACATCAGTAGTGAGTAATTGTTAATATAGGCTTCAAGCGGAAATTTAAAAACATTGAATTTTTGAACGAATGTGAATTATTTCATTTTTTTTAATTGCGCTTGAAGCCTTTATTATCAATTAGTCTCTCAAGAGCAAACATTAAGTTGCACATTACTCAAACATCCTGGTGATACTGATCAAACCAAATTAATATAGCACATGTGCTTTTAAATTTCAAATTTGAGAATTTTCATTCTCTCAGTTTTCTTAAATGTGCAATTGGTTTCAACCAAAAAAGGTGTTATTCGAATTGAATGAGCGAAAGACTTATTCTCGAAATTCAACCCTCAAAATTGATTTCAACTTTTAGCGAAACTGGTTTCCACTACGGTATCTGTTCTCTCTGAAAATTGATTTCAGAGTTATTTGAAATATTTTGAAATAACTCAATTCTCAAAAAGACAATTTCTATTTTCTCATGTGGAAAGAATAAAGGTATTTTAGTCCAAACATAAAAATCCTAAAAACGAATTTAAGAGATTATTTTCAGATTATTTAAAATGAAAACACCCTGATGAAAATCTTCTGTGCTTTCTAACATGTCGTTTGTAGCGCATCAGAGACCAACTCCAGTTGGTCTGTTCTACATAACAAAAGTAGAACCTAAAGAGCGATTAGAAGAAGAGCTAGAATTGCATGGAACCTTCGTCCGGAACCTGGTTGCACCTCAAAAGCCAGACCAGCCAGCCAAGTCCAGTCAGGAAATGCATGACATTCTGGCGTCTTCTGCCAACGGGAGTAATGAGAACCATGAAAGAGTCTGTCTTGGACTGTTTTACTCGATTCTAACTGAATCTGAGTCGGCGTCGAGGGCGTTTCAAGATCTGACCTTGATAACCCGTGATCACTTCGGGTTAATTCTGAACAAAATCAACGTCATTGTTATGGAGAAGTATTTCAAGTAGGTTTTCTTTTCAAAAGCTTCTAAGCTGAAATAAAGTAATTAGTTTCGACGAAGCAGCTTTCCTTGTCTGTCATTTGAGCTCAATTTTGATTTCATAACCATTTTTTAAAGCATAAAATTATTGTACAATTTAAAAAATAGGAAGGTTTTGACGTCGAACTCACGTTATTCAATTGGTTAGAAACTGATTCTCTTTGTTTTGCCTTTGTCTGTTTCTTTAATGTGCTGTTTCGTAGTTGCCTGAACGTTGTGTTGATTTTTTGCGATAATTGAAGACTCTAAAGTTGCCGCGTCAATCGCAATTTTTGATAGTGTACGAAAGTTCATCGAGTATTACACAGCGTGGACCTGAAAAGTACTATGAAGCGTCTAGTGGAGGAAACACTCCGTGTAAGAAATAAGAATGCAACATTCTGAAACCTATGAATGAACAGATAAATTGAGGCATTGGTTTGATATGCGTCAAATGTGCTCATTGTATTTCGATATCTACTGCTATAATTTTCTCAACCGAATCAGTAATTAAAAAGTTCCATGTGATGAAGCTTCAAAAATATTTAATCACTATGACAGGTAAGAAACTTGGATGACTGGAAGATTAAAACCCAAAAAGTTAAAAAACATAGCAGGACAAGTCCTGACGTACAATTCAAAGAATTTTCATTGACTAAACAGAAAACTAGACCTAGAACGGACTATGAATGGATTAGGAAAACCATTTAGAAAAAAATCCGATCTAAAAAATCGAAAAAACAGTAAAAATCAAAGTGAAATTGCCGCATGTGAACAAAAAACCACTAGCGAGAAAGCGAATTTTTGTTCAAACACCGTTTTCTCACTCTACTTTAAATTTGGAGCGAAAAAATTTCACGCCGCAAAACCACTCGCTTTTTCGCTCCATTTCCTGTTTCGGCGTGACCAAAATCACTACTCCAATTTGACTTCAAAAATCATGAAAATGTGTGAACAGATCTTAAAAAAAGACAGCGCCCCAATACAATTCAAATTCTTTGAATTGTAAAAAACTAAAGCAAAGAATAAAAAGGCAACAGATTTAAGTCCTGCTCTTACTGTTGCGAAGGAACAGCCTATTGTGAAGAGATTTTGTAACAATAAATTCTAACATCACGATTGTGAACTTGAATTTAGCAGTTTGTAAGAGAAATCCTATGTATTATGTACAACATTTAACGCACATTAATAACATTAAAGTGACTTGTTTCCTGATAGTTTGAAACCCATCCCAGAATATACAAAGCTGGCAATTAGAAAGAGCTGACAGTTCATTTTTTGCTATTGTAAAGAGCACTAAAACGAAAAAAGGCCGGATGAAAAATGCAACCCCACAATCGGTATTTTGCAAATCACTTGTATGTTCCATACACTGATTAAGTTGATTAAGTACTTAAACAATCGGGTCTTTAATTGACTCATATCTTGATAGTGCGTTTAAGCTCACTTTCTCGGGTGCGCAAATAAATTCCCGTGCCCTCAAATGTGTTGGTAGCAATGACTTTTTATTATTGATTATGCTTGATATCATTGTTGCGCAAAGAGCTAGAATCTGTCTATCTAGAATCAAACAAGGCGGCTCGGTAATGTGCAATGGCACATAAGGTTCCGACCCCGCCCATCCACAATTTTGGCATAATTGTCTACCAAATGAGGAACAGATAGAAAAACCCAAAAATTATTTTTTGCGAATCCCAAAAAAGCCCAAGTCTTTTTCAAAAAATTCTGTATGAACGATAAGATAACCTCCAAAACAAATAACTCAGTGGAGTAAAAATTGATGCATTAGATTGCTGTAATATGTCAATATTAAGAAAGCGAGTCAAAACGAACAGCAAAATCAAACAACAACAACAACAAACATTAATTACATCAAAAAATTTATGTCCCTCTTAAAAACTAAATTTAATAACAAAGTCAACATACCGTCAGATAAACCTGAAACTAAACAAAAATAACTTACAAATCACCAGAAAACATATGCGACCAGTCCATAAAAAGTTTTGGTAACAATTATACAAAAAAGTACAAAAACAGAAAAGTAAAAAAAATTAAATTATTTTTTTGAAACAATTAACTTCAAAGTAATGAATACCATTAGGAATAATTTAATATTACCACAAATTTGCGATTACCACTGCTTCTATAGAAGGGCATTAGGACCTGACCTTATTCATTTTTTAGAGCGGCTGAAAAGAACAACAAAGAACAAACAAAATTTCAATTGAAACTTGCCAGAAAACGCTGTCAAAACCGTCAAGCCAAATTTTGGCACTCAAAATATATTTGATTGCGCCTTCTTCAAACAGCTATAATGTAGTACGTGGCCATTCATTAGTAAGACTAGGTAACAAGTAGACAAAAAAGCGAAGTGCTAAAGTATGTAATACTTTTAATTTTTTTCGAAACAAAATTACATTCAATGTCATGAAAGGCATTAATTACAAAAAGAGCTATTTAAATATCGTCGTTTTTTCATGAAAAGGAAACCTTCGAGACCTGTAATTATCCAGAATATTTTTTGCATCTACAAAAAGAACGTCAAATATGACAAAAATCAAATAAATTTAATTTTTTTTTGTGAAAAAGCGGTGCCGAAGCCAGTAAGGTCATAACAAAATCTTTAAAAAAAAGATTTTGGGACACCAAGCCCTTTTATTCCCTTGACACCCATAATGTCATATTTGACCTGTAATCAACTAACGAGATTTGGTAACAAAGAGAAACATAAAAAGAACAAAATTGCGAAGTTAAAAAAGTTTTTTTTTAATTTTGGAAAACAATGGGTTTGAAAGTCATAAAAGCCATCAGCTATCTGCTAATATCAGAATATCGGTTTTTCTATTCTTCCATGAAAAGCCAATGAAAGCTATCACTATACAGGAAATTTCATGCGACCGAAACGACAAAGTATAAATGACAGTTAAGACAAAATTAAAAAATTCAATTGATTTCTTCAAGAAAGAGGCGTCGAGGCCATTAAAACGATGATTTATATCTTTCAGGATTTTAATATGTTCAATTGTGCTTTAATTTGAATGCTAATAAGGTGACATGAGAACTGTCAATAATGTGATAATGTGACAAAATTAGAAAACGTGAAAAACTGGCAAATATCAAAACAAACAAAAATCTAAAATCTTGTAGTATCAAAGCCAGAAAACAATAATTTCAGGCTTAAAACTGCAACCGAGATTAAATGTTAACTCAGTAGAAAGAAGAAGCAGTCTTTTTTTGCTGACACTAAGCTGGAAGTTGAACAAATTAAGAAAAAAATAGAGGAAAAGTTAATTAAGCCATTATTTATTGAAAAGTCAATTATTTTTAAAAAAGAAACGACCATAAACTTTCAATTAAAAAACTAAATGCATTAGCCTGGAGCTGTTTAGCAAGCGAATTGGTTGGACCTATCACTCCTGAGCTTTGATTTGATATGTTCTGTTCTTTATTATTAAAAAAAAGCCTTTTTTTTTTAAAAAAAAAAAAGACGGACTGATTACAACCCGATTTTTTTTGGATTGTAACAGTCCAAGAATGGCCCAAAACTACCCCTGTTAATACTTATTGTCCGTTAAGAACAATTGATTTTTCGAATGTTGTAGATATAGATAATTTCTGAGTTGAAACTCAAAATAAATTTTGCATTTTTGATAATCAACGAGTAAAGTTAGCAAAAAACGGCAAAGTTTTAACTACAAGGCACTCTCTGCGGACTCTGAAGTAGAAATAGCCCCCCTCTGAGTCTACAAAGATTGTATGAGTGTTGTTTGGGGGTGTACTGTAGGCAAATTTAATCAAAGTGGACTAAAGTAGCTTATTTCGTGCTGTTGTTGATGAAAAAGGCTAAATTTTGAAATGTTTATCCAGATTTTTCGACCAAAAAATTAATTCAAAACAATCAAAAATGCTTGTTCGTCTTCAAAAATAAAATCAACGACACTATTCTTAAAAATTTTAACAAATTTTAGCAAAATTGACGAAAATTTAGGCAAAAATTCCGGAAAATGTGAATAAAAACAACGTGAATTCACTCTTCTTTTCTCAGAAGTTTAAGCCTCGATAACTCCCTGTAGAAAACGAAAATTAAAAAAATCTTTTTAATTCCATATTCTACGCTGGACGAGCTTTCTAATGATACCAGTCTCAACTCTCTACGATGAATATATCGAGCGGCGAAAATTCACGGAACAAAAAAAAATCCAGTTGAGTATATAGTTCCTCCCCCCTCAAGAGGGTCGGAACAAATACTGCAGTAATTGCCCCCCCCCCCCCAGCTTAGTGGTCAGATAACCTATTAACCTATAGCCCCCAATCATGGTAATTATACCATAATCGGGGGCTATAATGGGAAGGGCCCGAAATGACGAATTGATCAGTGCTTACTGCTTTATTATATGTGTGCGGTTGAGTTGCGCTCTGATCGGCTTCTTCGTTGCTGCATCCCCTCTGACAGTTTTGTACTCTATTTTATAAGTTTTTTTCCCAAAGGATGCTTTTAAATTGCTGCGTTTTGTGTCGCCCAATCATAGTACTGGAAATATTCGATTTTAAATCATATTTTGTGACACTGCTCTACGCCCGTTCGGCTCTACCGGCGTCCTCGCTACGCAAATACAATTAGAGTAATTTTTGTGAAACATTTGCGTCTAAAATTTGGGAAAATGTTCTGGGAAAAGTCGGAATTTTGCTCCTTTAGACTTTTGGACATTGCGAGGCAACAACTGGTGTGGTTGGTCGGCCAACTTGTCTCTTCACGATGTGTTGGTTCTTCTCACTCTGTTGTGTGTCTGATGAAGAACATCGTTGGCGGCGATGTCTCGTCCAAGAACGTGTGGCTAGCAGAGCGTATTTTACAGATATGCGAGGATAACCAGCAGGCGATATTTGAGAATGACAATCTACTGCTTGGGCATTTCATATTCACCTATTTGAGACTCATCTGCGATCATAGGTAGATACGACACAGATGTCCAGTACGTTTTGGAAGCGTTTTTGAGTAAAGGAAATTATTGGATGATAATTTTTATACCTGAGAAGTGGAGGTAAACGGAACAAAAATTGTGCTTACATTGCACAAATTGTTCAAATGCCGTTTCATAAATTAGCGATTTTTAATAAATTTGGATTCAAAAATAGATCACAATTCTTTCTTCGGTTTTGAATGAAGTTTGGTGGTCTTC
Source organism: Convolutriloba macropyga (assembly GCF_964194025.1). Classification (NCBI taxonomy): domain Eukaryota; kingdom Metazoa; phylum Xenacoelomorpha; order Acoela; family Convolutidae; genus Convolutriloba; species Convolutriloba macropyga. The sequence goes on along the minus strand of NC_134471.1, from coordinate 80,513,226 downwards.
AAGAAAAGGCTATGAAAATAAAGGGATTTTCTTATTCGGTAAGAATAGCCTTCTGAAGCTTAATGTTAAGCTGTCGTGATTTGACTTAGTAGTATACTTTACCATTTAATTAGTCAAGCATCCCTGTTTAAAAAGGCACGAAGTCCGCTTGATTAAATTTCCTATTGTTTATCAGAGTTCTATAATTTTTTAAACGTGAAATTAAGGATAAAAACTTAAGTTCTATACCTATACTTTATAACTGTTGCCTACTGTTAATTGAGCTCAAATAAATTTTGCAATCCCTCGTGTCTTGTTGATCTCTTACTTTACGCGATGTTTTTGACCAGGTTTGCTTGATTTATCAGTGGATTTTTTGCTTAATACAATGTGGGTTTTTTGTGATCTAATTTAATTTCATTGACAACTTCACATAAGGCATGAACCGAATGGACGAGCTAACCCGCGGCATCTTTCTGATTTTGGTCGCTTCTATTTTTGGCAATTTGCTTTTTAGCTCCAAATTATCTGTCAACTTTAAGCTTATTAATTTTTTGTTACGCAGTTTGAAGGTCCAAAATTTGGTAGCTGGCAAGTTTTTCCTGTTCTCCGATATGAGCGGTCAACAAAAAAGGACAGTTTGAAGTTTTTTTCTGAATATTTATACAGTCGCGAATATACTAAGGCTACTATTAGTGCTCTATTATTATGCACCATCATTTAGAAAGCTTATTTATGATCTGCAATTCTGAGACCGAAGCAGTTGTTGTCTCGTTACATGCGAAGGTGTTTTTTTGCTACAAATTATAAAATAAACTAAGTAGCAAAGTTCATGGCAACAAAAAAAGTTTGTGGCGCTCTTGCTCAAGCAAACAACTGTCAGCCAGACTAACAAGTGTATTCGATATTAAGAATTAAACCTGAAAATTTGACAGTTGAATCTTTGTTAAATAAACAATTTCGTGGAATCGACAGTTGAATTAAATGTCAACAGTGAAATGCAACCAAATCTAAAAAATTGATACAAGACTAAATCTCATTGTCGAACGGGTATGTGAACAGGGTAAGAAAAAAAGCTCTTTTGGTCTAAGAGAACGTGACAGAAAATGTTAAAAAAATGTTAAAAATTTTTTGAAGTTTCAGCCTTTGCGTTTTTCACCTCCGAAGTATCCGCAGTATTTTCTATCACATGTTTATATATTTCAACTTTAAAGATGACTAACGAATGAAGTTAGAATTCATATATTATGCAGCTGGAGGCAATTTTTGATGTTTTTCACAAAATATAAGTATCTTGAAAATTTAGTGAAAATCTTAATGAAAATCTAATTTCAAGTTCGAAAAAATATGAGAGCCGGAAATTGTTGATGCAAATTTTGAGTTTCCTTTTCTTAACGTCGGAAACGGAGAGAATCCAATTTTGCAAAGTGAATACATCAGGTATTATTTGTAATAACGGAGACCATAATTGAAATATTGCTCGGTTAAACTTACAATCGGTGAAGATAATTGCTTTTCATAATTTTCTTAAGTGATTTGGTGTAATTTTAGGAAAAACCTCAAGCATTTGGGTGCGTGATATTTTCCAGTTTTTGCTTATCTCAGGCCAATTCGGTGACCTCCCACCATTTTGTTTGTTCTGAGAATATTATTCGACTACATTATTTTCGAGAAAAAATTCTTCCTCCGACCGTTGACTTTTTAATCAATCCTACTTGATGGGAAATTGGGTGAAGTTTAGTAGACTGTTGCTGCCGCTATTCTGCTAATATTCCCTAAGTTTTCTGGCTCCTTTAAAAAATATTGTCATCTTATTTTGCTCCACACTTCGTTTCGCGGTCTCTAAAAGTGGAACAGCATACAGGAAGGCTGAAAATTTTTTTTTTGATGAAAGATAAGCAAGGAATAAAAGTTTTCCCAAACTGGACATCTGTGCAACTTAAAGGAGTCCCAAATGCGACAACTTGAGGAAAAACGAGATCCGGTTCTGCGTCAGTCTGCTCCGACAGAGATTCATGGACTGTTGTGTGATTGGACGGGACCTGATCCGTCTGTTGATGAACGTGGCCAGAATTCCAGAGTTCGGACAACTGTGGAAAGACATGATCTACCAACCTCATTCTCTCAGCCCCAAATTTAACGGTATAATTTACACACTTAAAAGTGACCAGATGTTTTTCCACCTACTTGTACAAGACACGTTTGTTATACATATAGTTCAATTGATTGTTATTAAAATAGATTGATAGTTCAATTGATTGTTCTTAAAATATTTAAGAATATGCTTGTCAACCCATTTAGCGTAACATGTATATATTTGTGACTGAATTGCCTCCAGCTTTTGATCTGATATTGAGTTTTTGCCAGTTTGGCGTTTCCCTCCCCTGTATGATTCCACAGCCTGTACCCTCCCGAATCAACAATTTTCGTTAGACCGGTTTAAGGTTTTGTATATAACACTCGACAGTTGTCAAAGAAAGACTATGCTATACATTACTTCCGTATTATTGTTATAGTCGACCATTAATGCAAGACAAAGCGATTGAGTTCTGAATTTACAATTTTTTATTTTGCTCACAGGACTGTTATCGCTGATGCAGATCAGAAGCCAACGGAAGTTCATCGCGTGTAGACTCACTGTCGAAATGGAGAACAAACTCAACTTCCTCATGTCCAAAGTCAAGTTCGGAAACCATAAGAGGTTAGCGCTATGTATAGACGATTGGCGAGCATTTACGAAGTCCTAATTTTAAATATCTGTAAGCTGAGCGTTACTATGGTGTGATATTTGTTTTTACGACTCGAAGAGGAGTATTAGTATTCTCCATATTTTACAATTCAATGAATTTGAATCGTATTGAGGCGCTGTCTCAAAGATCTGTTGACACATTTTCGTCATATTTGAAGTCAAATTGGAGTAGTGATTTTGGTCACGCCGAAACAGGAAGTGGAGCGAAAAAGAGAGTGGTTTTGCGGCGTGATTTTTTCGCTCAAACTTTAAAGCAAAGTGAGAAAACGGTGTTAGAACAAAATTTCTGTTTCTCGCTTTTGGTTTTCTGTTCGCATGCGGCCATTTGATTTTGATTTTTACTGTTTTTTCAGTTTTTATTGATTTTTCTAAATGCTTTTTCCAAGCAATTAATAGTCCATTCTGTCTAATTTTTGTTTAGTAGATGAAAATTCTGAAGTGTTTCAGGCCTTGTGTGAAACTTTGTCTGAATACCTGTTTGAAGCCTTATCTGAAGTGTTTCAGGCCTTGTGCTTCTATGTTTTTTCGCTGAAGCAGTTTTGTTCATGACTTGAACGTTCGACTTTCGTTTTCGAACGTCGACTTCTGTTTTAGAAGATTGGAATTTAACAGTAGCCTAAGTACTAGCACATAAAAAAATACGATCTGCTGATATAACACTCAAGGTGAACAGGTCATTTTGGGAAGTTTTGGTCTCAAACAGTACATTTTATCTATTAAAAGTAGACACCCCCTACATACCCCCGCACCCCCAAACACACATACCCCGCACCCCCAACCACACATACCCCCACTACCCCTAGAAACTGTTTACAATATTCAAAGTGAAAAGGCCATTTTGAGATTTGAGAACTTTTCGTCCCATAACTGTGCCTTCTCCCTATTCAATCTACAGACACCTCCACATACCCACTACCCCACCCACACCTACCCACACTACCCCGAGGATCTGATAGTAATATTTAAGGTGAAAAGGTCATTTTGAGAATTTTTGATCCCATTTAAGTCCCTCCTGCCTATCTGACCTGCCTTAGTAGGCCTTACTATACTTTAATAATTCACCAAAACGGATTTGAGGGAAGACTTAGTGTGAAGTGCGTTTCTTAATCTTATAAGTTCGACCCCCTCAGTCACCTCACCCCCACTTCCATTGTCCAACTTCATCCGCCTATTGATTTTAACCCCTCTCTCATTTAGTCTTCGCGACCCTGCCCCATCGCTTGACCTCCTCCCCCCAACGCTTTCCCCCCTTCACACACACGCACAGACACTCCGGTCACCCCCACATAATGCTAGCATCCGTAAGCACCAGCTAGCTTCCGTGAGTCCTGAGCTCCTACTACCGAAGCCAACCTCTCGGCTATTGTTTGAGAGCAATTCGCCCGAAGTTAGTCGGTTACTTTTTAGTTCTTTATTTCATTTTTCTGAAACTGACGGTGTTAGTGAAGAACGTCTCTGGTATTCTACCGGCTCTTTTTATGACTCGATGAGGAGTATAAGTGGAGCGTCTTTTTCACAAGGGTTTTTTGTCGGAGTGTATTTGAACATTGTTGAGCAGAGAGAAGAGAACATGGATTTTCGTGGATCACCTGTTTTTGAGATAGAGCGAGAAAAGCGCAGAAAAAGTTTTTTTGAAGCTGAGAAGTGTCTGGTCACCTATCTGCAATTTTTTTACGCTGATCTTGAACCAAAAACGCTTCCACTAGGCTGCATTATAATTTTTCAAGGTGGTTTGCTGCAGGGTTTTGACTGTTTTTGCAGCTGGTGGACGTTATGTGATAAATTTAAATGGTTTTAAGCAGTAAGGAGTAAGTTCTGTTTTTAATCAATACGTTTTCTCAAAGTGCGCTATAAGTGATCAACATTGTTACTTTTTCACATCATTTCAATTCAATAACGAACTTTAGCTCAATTTCTAAAAAATATCTCGGCTTTTCATTAGTCTTTGAGGACTCTTCGTAAATATGCCAAATTTTAGTGACAAAAGTTAGTTTGCCTTATAATTTTACTAATAATTTTTTTGCTAAGAACTCAGAAGTTATTTTTTTGAATAATCTTGAGTCTGTTCTGTTTTTAGAAGTTTTGTTCAGCAAAAAATAGTTGTTTTTTGGAATAACAGTTTTAAAAAAAATTAGTTTTTTGTCATTGGTCTTATAATGGGTTGAAAAATCAGTCCAAACGTTTAATTTGCTCGCTCATTGTTTTTTTCCGAATTATTGAATGGATTCATTGTGGTCAGTTTTTTTTAATTTCCAGTTTCGGAGTTCATCAAAAGCGGTTGGCAACAGTCGGATTTGATCCTAGGTCTGTGGGTTGAGAGGCGGAATCGCAATAATTTGGGCTAAGCTGCAAAATATCCACCTTTTTAAGCGTTTTTATGGCTCTGGAACAACGTTTGATGCATTTAATTTAAACTTGCGTCTCTTTCATGCACAGTCTTTGCTTGGCTTTTTTTGCGCTTCTCTTCTAGAACATAATTTGACTTTTTAAGAGACCTTTTCACGCTTTTTTCCCGCAGTTTTTAGTGAGCTCAGTTGCTGTCACTCTGATGAAAAGTTTGTTGCAACAATAAAAGCGAGGGTAAGAGAGAAAGTCAAAAGCGCTTTATAGCCCATTAGTTATTGATTTTGTCGAGTACTTCGGTGGTCGGGTCTCTAATCTCGACCTGAGTGGATTTTTCGCACCCATAAAGAAAATTTTATCCAGGCTACAACACCTGAATTATATGCCCCGCCTGTCGATCGAGAGCAATTTGTCTGACGTTTGTCGGCTTACGTTTCTTGTTTATTGTTTTGTATCGTCGTCTGATGCTCATTTTGTCGTTTTTCATTTTGTTTTGTAAAACTGCAATTTCGTTTATGCTTTCTACTTAATTATCTAAGACATTTTTGATTACTTTTATGTGCGTGAACTCTTTTGTTTCACTCACTTGAAGTAGTAAATAGCTCAAATAAAATAAAGGCTATGAATAATGAAATATCGCGATCAATTATAAGTAGGGAGTTTGATTTTTTAAAAAAATAGCGTTTGATAGGTATCTTAGATTGCATCAGCAACTTCATCGACTAAATTCTGCATCTGTTGCTATCCATATCCTACAGCAAGGAACTCTATTTCTTAACTAGTTCGGCAATGGGTCGGCTATGTTCTAATTTTCAATGATCTGAAAAAGAACTTAAGCTGCGCGTTCGAACGTCATCTGTGTAATTTTTCGTCAAAAATCTAATGAGCATTTTCTTCTCAATTAATTCCGCTATTAGTAGCTATGCGTTTCAGTTGATAACGTGGCTACATTATGCAGATATAGGTTTTAGCAAACTCCTTTTCCCACGAGACAGTGTTACATAGGCTCTGATTAATGTAGAGAGCATCATGTAAAATCATTACGTGTTTGAAATGTGTGTAAATTAAATGTAGGTACCAAGAGTGGTTCCACAAGAGCTACCTGTCAACTCAGGAGTCCCAGTCTCTCTGTCCAGACCTAATCAGATACATCTGCTGTGTCATCCACCCCACCAACGAGATACTCTCCTCAGACATCATACCTAGGTAAGGATACGTCAACTTACACTTATGAGAGAATGTGTCCTCATTTATATGTCCTTAAACATCAGTTGTTGGATAGCAATAAGCCTTAGCCGACTGTTAAAAATAAAACAGCTGCTTGAACAAGTGTAAAAAATTCGTCTAGATTGGTTCAACAAATGTTCTTTTTTCAAAAATATTTAACAATCATTAGGTCCTGAGCATCAAATCTGATTGAGTACAATAAAGCTATATAACCTTGTTTTGTGTCACAAGGAGAGATTTTCTCTTTCGACATTCGATTTCATTTAATAACAGAGAGATGCTTCCAAAAACACCACTTTATCTATCATATAGAAAAGAACAGACTTAAGATATGCTATGGAAACTTGACTAGTAAATGTATATAGAAAGTAGAATCTTTTAACTATCAGTTTTGGGACCCTTTCTCGCTGGAATGTGATCCTCAGTAATTGATTGTAATTGATTATTTAAACATCTTCATAACTTTATTATTTTATAACCTATAATTTTTATTATTTAATCGTTATTTCTTTAATATGTAAACATTTACACAGTTCCTTTATGAATTTTAATGCAGAGAACTATCTCTTTTTAGGTTGTAAGGCAATAATTAGTTTGGTCGGAACATTTGTTCGCAAGGGGCAGCAGTTTCAGTTTTTTCTGACCTCATTTCCTGCTTTGTTGTTTGGGCTTTGGGTTGTGGAATGTTTTATTTTGAGTTCTTTTACAATCAACTAATTGCTTATGGGCAAATCAAGGCACACGGTAAGCATGGCCCAATTTTTAATGGCAATCTGAAATTAAATTCTTTCTTTGTAGATGGGCGGTGATTGGCTGGCTACTATTGCAGTGCAAATCCAACTCAATAGCCGCAGAGTGTAAACTGGCTCTGTTCTTCGACTGGCTAACGTTCTCAGCAACTGGAACTGGAGGGGGAGGTGGAGGTGACAACATTATGAATATTGAGCCAGCAGTCCTGGTCATGTACCACAATCTGAAGCATCATGCAGCCACTTCTATTACTCTGCTGGACTTTCTGATTCGCATTCAGGTTTGAGTGACTAAATTTTCGCATATCTTGTATGTAGGACACAGGAGGTGAAAAGGCTAAGTTGATAACTCAAGTTAATGCAAGTACAAGCTTATTTTAAGGACCTAACATACGGCAACTGGCCGATATATCACTGCACATAAGCCTTAACACATAATGAAAAACCAAACAGTTGGTGACAAAAGTGATCGAAATTAAGTAATATCATCTTTCCGTATTATTCTTTCGCTTTGTAAAGGTTTGGAGGCTTTAACGGGCTTCATATTTCACTGCTTAGTTGAATAAAACGAATTACGTAGCCGTTAAATAGTGCAATTTATCTTAGTCTTTGGCTTTGAATTTTGCCTCAACGTTTGACGTCTTTCGCAGATAACCCAAGCATCTAATTTAGATTGACTAAATAGCATGCTTATTCAAGTTACTTGATTGGAATTGCAAGACCCAAAGTAGTAAATTTTTAAAATTCATCTATCGTACGTTAAATTGTTTTTTAATAGCCGCACAGCGATAGCTGAGGCTATTATTGGCCTTCTCTTGGTTTTTTACAATTCAAAGAATTTGAATTGTATTGGGGCGCTGTCTTTTTTTTTTAAGATCTGTTCACACATTTTCATGATTTTTGAAGTCAAATTGGAGTAGTGATTTTGGTCACGCCGAAACAGGAAATGGAGCGAAAAAGCGAGTGCTTTTGCGGCGTGAAATTTTTTCGCTCTAAATTTAAAGTAGAGTGAGAAAACGGTGTTTGAACAAAAATTCGCTTTCTCGCTAGTGGTTTTTTGTTCACATGCGGCAATTTCACTTTGATGTTTACTGTTTTTTCGAGTGTTTGGATCGGATTTTTTTTCTAAATGGTTTTCCCAGTCCATTCATAGTCCGTTCAAGGTCTAGATTTCTGTTTAGTCAATGAAAATTCTTTGAATTGTGCGTCAGGACTTGTCCTGCTATGTTTTTTTATTTCGTCGTCATGATTTTTGTTACGACCATATGACGTCACAGCCACTTTTTGTTCATTCGTTCATGCAATTTCAACTGAATTGCATGCGTGACGTCATTTTTCGCTCTTAGTGGAGCGAGTTTTTTTTGTTCATTCGCGTGATTAAATTTTTGGTCACACTTGACTTACCTCACTCTCAAAAATGACTTCCTCACTTTGAAATTGACTTTTATTTACTTTAATTCAAAGAGATAAGGTCAAATGGGTGTGTGTCACTCTAAATGAAGGTTATTTGAGATCAGCTAATAGAGGCAGCAATAACTTATACAGATTTTTAATCAAAATATACCAGATCAGCCTTCAATGAAAAGACAAATTTTTTTGGTCTGTCTTTTTTACTGTTTTTTTAGACTGCCGATCTACGAATCTATTGCGGCTATTTTCTGGCAATCTGCCAGCTATGTTTCGAAATTGTTCCCTCTTAACCATCTAATCACTTTTTACATGGAGACGTCTGTAAACGTTTGCTCACTGGGAGTGGCTGTTTTCCCTAGGCTACGTCTGTTCATCTGACTCCAGTCATATTTACCCACATGATGTAGATAAAATTCATTATGCGTCGCTTGCAACCGAGCTAGTATTCGGCCTGATGCTTCATTCGCTTTCTTTCATGTATATGTCTCTCCGTGTCCGGACAAAAGGGAAATAATCCTAAATTGTAAAATAGTCCCAGACAACACAGTCCCAAAACCAGACAAAACATTCCCAAATTTTTCAGTTTGTGACTCATTAATTAACGAAAGTTAATCTGACAATTAAGCTAAACCGAATGAAATTATCAAAGATTAAAAGTGGACGCAAAACTAATGGTTAAACTCAATGAAAGATTTTGTTTTATTTGGCAAGCTTATAAAAGAGTGCCTCACAATGTTTGGTGTCATAATTTTGACGCAAATGGTTATTATGGAATTCATTCAGACAAACGAAGAATCGGAATTGCTCGTCTTGGAAGGCTGTGGCTATATTAGAGACCGACAAATTACTGCTGTATTAAAAAATGCAATGACAGAATCAGGCTACGCAATGAACAAATCGAAGTTACCACTGTTCATAGCCATTTACCTGATCCAGCAGATATTAAAAAGAGAAAATTCCGCTCGGCGTTGAAAGACAGTGCCGCGATGGCTCTCATTACAAGAAGCGAAAAACCACTTCAGAAGATGATCCCATAGTCCATTGAGAATGGATATTTTTGTTGACCTTTCTGAGCTTCCCAAAACTGTTAGTTGCTCTCAAGTAAAGTCTGTAGCAATTATATGTCCTGTGGTCTTTTTATGCGATTTTGCGCTTGACCGATTTTGCGTCTGACCCATTTGACTTTTCGGCCTCAAAAACCGAATAAACAGGTAACGTCCGGAGGGCATTAAGTGCTCTTAGAGCTTTTTGTCTTACTACACTCTAAGTATGCGGTATGCGATTTACCGAAACTGCTCTGGAGACATAAATTCATTGGTCTGTGAGCTTGACCCCCGCACTTAACCTCCCACCATTTCACCCCCCCCCCCCCCCCCCCCACACACACACACACACACACAATTAAGCTAAAGCTAGCTGTGATGTTTGTACCATTTATTCTTATCATGTCTTAAACGTGTCTGTCGGTTTAGATCTCTGTTATCTTATATAAGTGTGTCAAATTTTACTGTTTGCGAAGAGGCTGTTGTTATTTGCCAACCGCGTTCAGTCGTGGTTTGAGCTATTTTCTTCCATGTTGTGCTAGTTGCTGTATGAATTTGATTACCATCAAATCAAAGCGTTAGCCCATCTGGTGAAGTCCTGCGTAAGACTTTTCGACTGCATGTAAATTTTGGGTGTTCCAAAAGTGGTTGCACGATTACACCTTGTTCATGTTCCAAAATTTGCATCACGTTCCAAATTAGTGTCTGACCTTTTTTCGTGTTTTATAGAAGCTTTGAGAGTGAGAATTTGTTAGAAGCTTTGAATGTCACGGTCAAAAGCAATATCTTTCGACCTCTTTTCAACAGTACGGTTTGTCTGTAAAGTTGATTGCAAGCTCGGTTTAGTCGAAAGTCGTTCAAGAAATCCAGGTTCTTTGTCTGTTTGTTGTCTGTTTGCTTAACTGATAGTTGATGCCCATTTTGCTTAAGTTTCATTCACTATCAGAAATGAACAATCCTAGAAGCGTTAACCTACGATCATAATATGGTTTTAGGAGTCTTATTGTCCCTTCTATCTCTTAATACATTTGTGCTTTTTAACTGTGCCAACCTGCTGTTTTTTCTGTAGTTATTAATGTGCACATGTTCATTGAGGTCACATAGTTGTTATCTATTTTTTCCCATTCTTCTAGTTATGTATTTTTCTAATTTGTTTTCTATTTTTCTTTTTATTCTTTTGTTCAAAGTTTTGTGGGAGACGTCACCAGTCAGTCGCTAGAGAACAGTTCCACCGGCTCTTTTTTGTTAAGGAATCAATTTTTTTGTTTTTGTTTTTCTCAACGTTTTTTTTCCCGCCAATATGCGTCTTCAGTTTTGTTTGTTAAATAAATTTCTTTTCCCAGAAATTTTGTTTATTCCCGAATGGCCTGCTCTATGTGAGAAATGAATCTACTTCAGCATCGTTAGGCTGCGCTTTGCTTCCATTTGAGCTGATTGACAGTTGGATGAGGTTCAAATTAGGACTCTAAATTAGAACCTTATTAGGAGCCAGTGTAAAGCTTCTCGTGTCAAAATTATTTAATCTTATGGACCAAATTTTAGTTATCCGAACAAAATGATTTTCTGTTTCATCGTACGGGAATCGAACCCATGTCAACAGCTTGGAAGGCTGCTATGCTACCACTACACCAACGATGCGTGGGAAATTTGCACATTCATGGTCGATAACGAAAGAAATGCTCTTAAAATAAAAGTGACGATTTTTCACACGCCTTTTTTATTCCATTCTTTTTTTCTTGTGTTAAGCTGTAAAAAGAGCCATATAAAAGGTTTGAAAGTTTTAATTTTCTAATTTTTGTTTTTCCCTCTATTTTTAAGGCTCTTTACATATTTAGGAATTTGGTAATCCGTTTTCAGTCGTCAAAAGTTGCAAGTTTTTTTGCATAGTATGTATCCTATCTATTTATTGCGCGCCAGTTACAGGTTAAAGCAAGAAAACGGTAATTAGTGGGAACGAAATAGAAAACAGCACTGGGACATCAGGGCTTGAATAGTTCTTACCTCGAGATGATGATTTAGCATCCTGAAAAGTACTTTGTTTCTTATTTAATGTTCTGCGTGTTTTTCACAGTAAATGGTTAGAAAATTTTTCAAAAATTTCTTTTTATGTTTAGTTGATCAGAGCCAAAACCAAGTTCAGTATCTCATTAGCATTGTGATGGTGTTTTTTTTGTTTTCAAAACTATCGAGTTAATTGGTCAAGTTAAACTAGCTTATTTGGTCAAGTTAATTGGTAATGCTTTCTCTCCGCTTTTTAATTTTTCTATTTTGTGCATATTTCTCCCAGGCTGTGAGCTCTAATGGGGAAGCCCATAAACATGCTATAATACCATATAATGGTTAACTTTGGAATGATCAGGTTGTTGTCTTTTGTGAGTTGTCTATCACAAAAAAATTGCTTAATAAAACCGTCAGCAGGGCAATTTGTTTTTCATCTCATTATTTTATAGGGACGTGAAACAAAGGAGCTCTTAACTAAATGGTGAAGTAAGGGCGTGTTTTTTCATCAAAATTTTTTCCGAGTTTGCTCATATTTGAAGTTAACACTGGAACATTTTTTGGGTTAAACTAGAGCATTGGATGAAAAAGAACCAGCGACGATTTCTTAATTTCCTCCATTTTTTCTGTACTTCGATCAGGTTGCGTTCCAGATTTTTAAATCATTTGAAAACCGCGAAAATTGGTAGACAAGTTTTTCTCAGCTAGAACATGTTCTTATGTGCTTCGAAGCAAAGAACAAAATAAGCGTTAATGTAATTGATTATTTTAATGGTTGCCATCACCATCTTTTATTTCTTGATTTAATGACTCCATACCCAAAGCCACCTTTCATTTTCTCCCTATGTAGATGCTGTTAATAAAGGGATCTATTCTGTCCCGTCAGTGTTTTCTATGACCCCCCACGTACAAATTATGTGTGCTTATATAGCAGGTTACTACGCAAAAATTACTACGTGTGCCTGGAGGCGGAAAATTTATATGCCCACCAAGATAGGGGGGGGGGGTCAAAAATAGATCCGAAAGAAATAATTTTGTGAAGTCTCAGAGTTTGCCGTCATTTCGTTGTACTGGCTCCTGAGTAAGCTGGATCAAAGATCTTTTGCGCCCATTGCACATGCAGGAAGTTTGATTTGAGCCGGGTGCTTGGATGCATTGACATTCATCTGGACAATTGCATTCAGTTCCTGCCTCACTCCATTGAAAGCATAAACTGAGTAGACACAACAACATCACAGACCACATTTTTTGCTGCCTTCTTCTAAAACGATTATTTTTCTTTTAATAATTATTAGAGCCGCCCTCTAATCAGCCGGCTGTTATATCTGGCCTATTTTTTTACGAATCGAAGAGAAGTAATAGCCATCTATTTCTTAATAGGTGATTTCAATATTAGAGGATGTATTTTAGAGGAAGTCAAATATCGAACGTGAAAAGAAAAGTTAAGATCAATCTGCTGAACAAAAGTCAAAAGCAAAGAGCAAATTTGGAGTGTTTTTGTTCATTCATTATTCTGACTGAGAGCCAGAAAACTAGGTGTGAAAAAGTCTTCGCTGAACCAACAAATTTTTTTTTGATCAACTGCAGTTTTGATAGCGTTTGGAAGCTTTATTGACCATCAGAGAAAAATATATTGGACTTTGAACTTCCTCTATTTTCTTCCAATTTTGAGCTTCTTCCAGTTTTATTGCATCTGAGTTGATGGTTTTTTCTTAGTTGTTTTAGTTTTGTCGGTGATAGACTGTAATTTTGAATTATGTTATTTTAAAAAAATAGGGTAATTTTTTGTAATTTTTTCAATCATTTTTTTTGCTTTCCTGGTTTTTCTCTGTATGTACCGTTTCTATTGTTTTTCATAATGGATGAAGATTATTTATATTGCAAATTGTTTGGACAAAAATGGTTTCGGTGGTGCAACACTGGAACGTTTTTTGGGTTAAACTAGAGCATTGGATGAAAAAGAACCAGCGACGATTTCTTAATTTCCTCCATTTTTTCTGTACTTCGATCAGGTTGCGTTCCAGATTTTTAAATCATTTGAAAACCGCGAAAATTGGTAGACAAGTTTTTCTCAGCTAGAACATGTTCTTATGTGCTTCGAAGCAAAGAACAAAATAAGCGTTAATGTAATTGATTATTTTAATGGTTGCCATCACCATCTTTTATTTCTTGATTTAATGACTCCATACCCAAAGCCACCTTTCATTTTCTCCCTATGTAGATGCTGTTAATAAAGGGATCTATTCTGTCCCGTCAGTGTTTTCTATGACCCCCCACGTACAAATTATGTGTGCTTATATAGCAGGTTACTACGCAAAAATTACTACGTGTGCCTGGAGGCGGAAAATTTATATGCCCACCAAGATAGGGGGGGGGGGTCAAAAATAGATCCGAAAGAAATAATTTTGTGAAGTTTCAGAGTTTGCCGTCATTTCGTTGTACTGGCTCCTGAGTAAGCTGGATCAAAGATCTTTTGCGCCCATTGCACATGCAGGAAGTTTGATTTGAGCCGGGTGCTTGGATGCATTGACATTCATCTGGACAATTGCATTCAGTTCCTGCCTCACTCCATTGAAAGCATAAACTGAGTAGACACAACAACATCACAGACCACATTTTTTGCTGCCTTCTTCTAAAACGATTATTTTTCTTTTAATAATTATTAGAGCCGCCCTCATCTAATCAGCCGGCTGTTATATCTGGCCTATTTTTTTACGAATCGAAGAGAAGTAATAGCCATCTATTTCTTAATAGGTGATTTCAATATTAGAGGATGTATTTTAGAGGAAGTCAAATATCGAACGTGAAAAGAAAAGTTAAGATCAATCTGCTGAACAAAAGTCAAAAGCAAAGAGCAAATTTGGAGTGTTTTTGTTCATTCATTATTCTGACTGAGAGCCAGAAAACTAGGTGTGAAAAAGTCTTCGCTGAACCAACAAATTTTTTTTTGATCACCTGCAGTTTTGATAGCGTTTGGAAGCTTTATTGACCATCTGAGAAAAATATATTGGACTTTGAACTTCCTCTATTTTCTTCCAATTTTGAGCTTCTTCCAGTTTTATTGCATCTGAGTTGATGGTTTTTTCTTAGTTGTTTTAGTTTTGTTGGTGATAGACTGTAATTTTGAATTATGTTATTTTAAAAAAATAGGGTAATTTTTTGTAATTTTTTCAATCAAATTTTTTTGCTTTCCTCGTTTTTCTCTGTATGTACCGTTTCTATTGTTTTTCATAATGGATGAAGATTATTTATATTGCAAATTGTTTGGACAAAAATGGTTTCGGTGGTGCAACTTGTAAAGAATTTTGGAGATAACTTTTTGAAGAGTTTTTGCAGATATCATTTTTGGCATTTGTTATTGTTTCATGTTATTTTTTCAAAATTAGGGTTATATTTATTTAGTTGCCTCTTTTTATTGCGTGGTTGGATGGGCCTAATTGATTAACTTATTCGAGTCAGTTCAGGAGTCTTCCGGCGATGTATTTTATTCTTCGCCGAACAAAATTTTGTTTTGCTTTTACCTTAGTTCACAGCTTGTTTAACATTTTGCTTGGAATCTTTTCAACTTCTCTGTGATAGTTGCACTGTTCTTTTATTCTTTTCTAAGTCCTTTTGATGGGCAATTGCTTCGCAAAATAGTCAAGAATAAACAGTCCGTATCGAAAAACGAAGTAGAAACCGGATAAACCCATAAAGCCCAGTTTTAGATGCCCGCTACTTTAACTTTGCTCTTATAGTTAATATATCTAACGCTTATTGGCATTGATCCTAGACCTTGTAACCTTTCATTAAGAAATAGGAGTTTGTCCAACGTCGAAATGACATCCAAATAGTTTGCACTTTTTTCAATCTTTGTTCTTTCAATCACAATCGGGGTTAGAGAAATAAATGGCTTTTTTCCGGCAATCTGCCGGGTCTGTATTCATAAGAATTTTTAAAAATTTGTTTTCTTCAATGTAGTCACCGTCGGTTGTTGTATAGTTGAGCCTCTTCCTTATAAATTTTAGCTATATTGACTATACGATGCCTCTATTTAGTGTATACGAGTATGAGACTATTTAGTGTATGAGACTTCACGACCTATTTCTTTACAGTTACGCATTATAACCAAAATTGGGTTCTGTGTTAGGAAATGGGCAGATGGATTTTTTTATTTTTAGGGCATAGTTAGAAAATTTTTTGAAAGGTTAGATTTTCAATTTTTGTACTTGGTGGGGTATAATCTACATTTCGCTAGTAGAGTAAACAGGCGTTGGAAAAGGAATTCAGCTGCGAAAAAAAGACAAATGTCAAATGCTTGACCCACAGATGTTCTAATTTGTTTCAAATTTAGTTCAAATAGTCTTTCTGAAACTTAATTTAGCGATATCTTATGAGAAAAATGAAGACTCCACTATCGAATGCCGAAGCCAATGAAACAGAAGTTCAATGTCTAACTTGGTCTGTTTTGTTATATATTATTTGACTCACTGTTTATTACCTTAACGGACTTTAATGTATGGAATCAGTTTACAAACTTCAATTTGCTCATACAAAAGTTAAAGATTACAAAACAGAAGTCTTATTTTTTAATAATCAGACAATTGTACTAACCTCTTCTTGAGTTATGTTGATACGACAATTATTGAGTATAACGCAATACGAAAATAAGAATTATTTTGGGCTGTGGATATATATGCAATGAGCGAATTTTGCGATCAGTGATGCTAAATAGATGAAATCTAAATCAACAACTGTCAAACTGAAACGTTACACTTCTCGTTTTGAGCAGACTGAAATTTTCAATAGAGTAGAGTTTAAGACAAATGCGTAACCCGGACATAACTATTTTTTCAACTATTGTCCTGGTCACCAATATCTAAACAGCATGAAAAAGATTCAAGCATTAGACTACAATTTAGATGCTGATAAAATGCAACAATATAGCCGAGCTAGAAAACTAAGTTCCAGTTGTTTCCTCCAGGAAATCCGGGTACACGCTTTGTTCAAATTGTTGCGTTTTCCCACTTTTTGCTTGAAAAAATAAGTATTTTGAGCACATAACTGTGTCCATAAGGCATGTTTCTTGAACAATTGTGTTACCACAGTTAGAGCTTAGGAGATAGTTTTATAATTTTTTTTCAAATTATTTAGTTTTATCTAATTTGCTGAAAACCCTAAACGAAAAAAGCCTGTCGCATGGTCTCCTATATGGAATTTTTAATACAGAAGTCTCGAATCTGATAGAGAGAAATCACTCGAAGAAGACATAAACATCTAAACGTCTGACGCAATCCAGAACTTGCTTTTCCAGTAGGGATTTTTTCTCGAGAAAGCTAAAATTTGTTGCTTTCTCAACAAATTTTTTCAATATGATTTTCAGCATCCGATTTACGATCATCCAGTTTTTTAACCAATTTTTCATGGACGTGAACATTTTTATTTTCAATAATATTTTTGCCATTATAGTAGTCTGCATAGATTATTAAGAGGTTGCCATTACTATTTTCATATTTACCACTATATTGTTGATTCAAGTTTGCCTGGAGTATGCTGGAACAATTGAATGGCATCCAACTCCTAGCAATTCATCCTACAATTTTAACTCTAGATTTTTGAAATGAGCAAATTATAAGTGCCGACACATAAAGGTGGTAATCTACTGGAGCAAGGATGTGTAGAGCAAGGATGTATTAACACTGTCTTTCTGGAATGATAACCAATTTTTTTCTCAAGCAAACCTTTATTGGCTACGTTATCATGCACTAATGTTTTTCAATTATGGTTTTTAAATTGAATGTATTTTATGTAAAGCGTTATTAGCCGAATTATTGACATTTTTAGTGTTTTATTGCCGCCGTCAGCCTCTCAGTGGCTATTATTTAGGTGTTCTCCTTTTTTAACAATTCAAATTATTTGATTTGCATTGGTGCGCTGTCTTTTTTTAAGGTCTGTTCTAATTCCTCACGTCAGTGAGCAGTCCAATTAGAGTGCTGATTTTAATCAAGCCGAAGTGATAAGGAAAAGTGAAAAAGCCAGGAGTTTTGCAGCATGTTTTGTTTTAAAAATACCATTAGAGGAGTGAAAAATTGGTGGTATTTGAAAACGTTCTTAGATTTTGGAAGTTTCTTGGTTTATGAAAGCAAGTTTTT
>NC_134471.1:80439824-80495397 GCF_964194025.1 Convolutriloba macropyga | reverse complement strand
CTGTAATAAGAGGTCTTATTGGTTGCTAGTGAAAAAATAAATGAATCTAATCTATAGTGCAAGTGTCTGGGTAGTTGTTTTTAATGAGTTTGGCACTATTTGTTCTGACATTTGTTGTCTGATCTTTATATCTCATTAGGGACAGGTCTCATGGATTGATTATCAGTATTTTTTAAATCGTGTCAATTGTTTCATTTCGAAGCTAATGCTTTTTAAGCTAATACTTTAACGCGAACTAACTGTTTTCAAGTAATGTATTTTAATTTTTCGAGTTTTTGTTGTTCATTTTTGTTGTCTTCTCTTAGTCGCATTGAAGAACAATTTCACCTGTGCTTAAGATGCTCAACTTAAAATGAATTAATTGTTTCGGTTAAGTTTTTTGTCGTCTATGACGTTGTTTGTTTTTTATTTATTTTTTGAGTTATGTTTGTATTTGTTTACTTGTAGCTGTCCTGTCATTGAACCTCATTGATAATAGGTGTCATCTATTTGTAATTAGGGTTAATTTAACCCAAATAATTGTTCAGTTCCAGCTGCTGCTTCCTATGACTTTTACACTATTTGTTTTCGAAAACTATCAGCGATTTCTCGAGTTTTTTCCAAAGTGGGTTAAATTTGCTCTTCTCTTATCATTTAGTCTTAGTCATGACAGGCTGCTAATGAGGAAAAGTTTGGTCTAATTAGATTAGTTAGTACCAATCTTTTTTTATTGTAAATTTGACACTTGTTCAAAAAACAAAAGATGAATTTTTTTGTCTCGCTTTCGTTGTTTTTCTTGTGGTCCTATCGCTTTATCTCAGAAATGACAGTTTTTTATTGGTCTTCTAGTGCGGCGAAATTTTGTTTTATTGTAGCCCTATCACTTAGTCTCAAAAATAACAGCTTTTATTGGCCTTCTCGTGCAACAAAAATTTGGTGAATTTATTGGCTTTAACTTTTATCTCAGGTGTTCATTGACTGAGGTACCGTTTGTGTTTGAAGGGCATGCGATTTTCTGACTTTTGCCTTCATATGTAGTTGTTTTATTTCTTTCTCAGTCATGAGAAATGGTAGAAGGTATTTAATGAATTCTAAAGTTTAATATGATATGCTGTGGTAAAGGACTTTGGCATATGTTTATAAAGTATATCTTACTTAGACGCCACTGATTTTGAAAGATATTCTGATTTATGCCAATTTCATTACCTTTTGCTTCTTTTCTGCTTTGTCTTTCATTGATTCTCACAGGTTTATTGTATTGTTTACTCATTCCAGGGATGCGTAGAGTCAAAATTTTCCTAAAATTTGGTTAACTTTAGTTTTCCTGAAAACACTAAATCTTGGAAAAGCAGCTTTTGTAATTGCTTTCAGATATTTATTGGTTTAAAGATAAAGGTTCACGGCTTTTTTGACTGTCCTACTTTGATATTGGAATAAATATTTTTAAGTGTAAGATCTTCAGTCCATTCAATTTTTTATTGTAATTCATAAGTCACAATTTTTACATTTGACTCCTGATGTACCCGCTCTCTGTTGCCACTGAATGGTTTTTAATTTTTTTCACTCATTAAATTAGTCAATATAATGAACCTGGTCAAGGTCACAAGAACAGAATCAAAAGAAACGGGATAAAGCGACAAATCCGAGTCCTTAAGTCATAGTGCATTAGGTAATCATACTTCATTAGAGCGATTTATAGGTTGAGTTATTGTCAAGCTTAATAGCTTTCAGTTTAGAAGCTATATTAATTATAATTATAGAATTTAACAAACTGCTCACTAAATCAGAACACCTTTTCAGACGTTTATCTCTGTTTGGTGAATTCTTGTTTGGTGAAATACCAATACCATCTGAGTAAACTTGAGACCGCTAGAAAACGGGGTTGCGGGCAAAATCTATTAATGAATAGGAAATACGCTGAAGCTTCCGCTGAAATCGATTGCTGCTTGTTCGGACGAAGTTTGGTGTTTTCGACTGCCAACGATACGAAAAAAAAATCAAATAAAAGACTATCAAATGTTGTTTTTTCTTGTGGTCTTAATCTCAAAAATAATGACAGTTCTCATTGGCCTTCTAGTGCGGCCAAATTTAGTTTGTATTGTAGCCCTATCACTTAGTCTCAAAAGTAACAGTTCTTAAAACGACTAAAGCATTTTGTTTTTAGAGTGAATTCCACCCTCCACTGCAGCCGGCTATCAAACAGGGTGTCCACAATGCATTCCGTCTGCTGTTAGAGAAGAGAGTGTTGCCTTCACTCGCGCCCATCTTTGAGAGCAACAAACTCGACCCAGACCTCAAGTTAGATTCATGGCTGCTAGGTCAACAGATCGAAAACAGAAAAATTGGGACAATAGATCGAAAATTATTCTCTATTAGTATTGGTTGAAAATAAGCATTATTTGCATAATTACCACATAATTACCACATGGCCATGCCTTAGCGGCCCGTGGGACTTGATATGAATCTATCACAACCGAACAAAAAATCACAACAGAATATGTTATATGCTGTATAATAAATGAGCGCTCAAATCTGATTGGCCAATACGCAACTGGAACAATTTAATTTTCGATCTATTGTCCCAATTTTCGCTTTCGATCTGTTGGCATTCGATGTATTGTCCTAGCACCACTAGGACAATAGATTGTCAGACAGTATATCGAAAGCAAAACTTGGGGCAATGGATCGAAAATGAAATTATTTAATTTGCAGACTGGCCAATCACATTTAAGCTTTAACTTATAATACACCTATAACTAGTTTTGTGATAAATTGTTCGGTAGTGGTAGATTGATATCAACCACTACCGAACAATTTATCACATTTAACAATTTATCCCACGTGCCGCTAAGGCATTGGAAAGGTTGGCGACGGAGGGCCAGATGCGTTAACCTTATGTCGGATCTATTCTCTCCAACCACCCCCCCCCCCCCCCAAGCTTAATGGACATATAACTTTTACGGGATCTTTTCCGTTTGTGCCACCCCCCCCCCCCCCAGCTTAGTGGGTACATATTATTTAAACCCTCCAGACGCACGTGTCATATGTTTCCATGATGATTTACCGTGTAATGACACGTGCTCTGTAACTGCGGGGAGCATAACGTACTGGGGGGCACAAACGCAAAAGATCCCTTTTACGCCCCCTCCCACCCAGACGATTATGCTAATTTTTTACATATAGCAACACATAAATTGTAATGGGGGGTGTAAAAACACCGGGGGGAGGCAAAATAGATCCCTTATGTCGGCTCGCAAATAACGTTTAATATCAGCCAATGAGAATAGAAATCTTCTATATATTAATTCAGTGTCGACATAAAAGGCAGCATGTTTAAGCTCCTAATCTTTACATCTTTACATTTTTTAACAGCCCCTAAACATGCTCTTCGGCAAAAAGCGACTGGCAACAGTCGGATTCGAACCGGGGTCTGTGAGTTAAGAGGCAGAAGCGCAATGAATTGAGCTAAGAAACAGATGAGCCGCGTATTTATCAGGATTTTTGTCCGTTAACGTCGCATGCGTTTCTACTTTCTCCAGTTCCCTCCTTTTTTCAAAAATTTTTGTGCTCTGTATTTCTCCTGTACATATCTATCTTCTATCTACATGTTAAAAGTAATTGGAATACCTATACCACCATGTTTAAGCTCCTAATCTTCACATGTTTTAAGGCCGAAAACTTGACCTTGCCAAAAAGTTAATGAACGGAAAGTTACCTATGCCGTAAAGGTCAATGACTGAATAGTGGATGTAAAAATGGGTCATTGTTTGAAAAGCTGCGTATGACCGAAAAGCTGCCACTGTCAAAAAGTCAATGACCGAAAAGTTACTTATGCAATAAAGGTCAATGACTGGATATCCGCGGAGGTAAAAATAGGAATTTTTAGGCTGCATGTTTGCGTGACCGATTTTTAGACAGTCTTTTGCTTCATTTGTTTTCAGTTTCGCTTGATCTCAGTATCATAAAACTTTTGAACAACTAAATTTTAATTAACTGAATCATGTGTTGCCGGTTTTTTTAGATCAAATGAAAAGTTAGACTGTTAAGAATTTATGCTGTTTTTCTTCTTTACTTTTGAAGGAAGATCTTTCCACTTTCGTTTCTTTCTTTCTTTGCTCCTTCTTTTTCTTTTTATTGTCTCTTTCATGTGTTTGTTTTGGTTATGTTTCTTTTGCTCCTTTTTTTGCTTTTTATCTTCCCTTTCTCTTTCTTTTCTTTTTTCCTATCTTTATCACTCCTTTTCTCTTGCTTTTCTCTTTTCTTTCGTTCTGTTCTGTCTTTTTTCTTTTCTCTCTTTCTTTTCTCTCTTTTTCTGTTCCTTTCTGCCTTTCTTTTCTCTCTTTATACTCTTTCTTTTCTCGTTTTAGTTCCTCCCTTCCGTTCGCTTTTTCATTTTTTCCTCTTTCCTTTCTGTAATTTTTTTTCTTGCTTTTCTTTTTCTGCCATAAAGTTCAATGACTGAGTAGTCGCGGATGTTAAAATAGGTCATTGACCGAGAAGCTGCCTTTGACCAAAAAGCTGCCATTGCAAAAAAGTCAATTACCGAAAAGCTACCTATGCCATAAATTTCAATGCTTGAATTGCCGCGGATGGAAAAATGTCATTGACCGTAAATCTTCCTTTGACCGATAAATTACTTGTGCCAAAAGGGTCACCGACCGCAAAACTGAGGTTTCAAAAATTGGTCAACGACTGAGAACCTGCTAAAAAAGGAGTCAATCACCGGAAAAAATACTACACAAAAATAGTACTTGACATGTACTCATGCATCACGGATAGTGACAGAATGAAGTTTTTCTAAGTAAAGGTCAATTATCGAAGATGCAAAATTGTCCATTTATGAATTTAAAATGGCTGGATAGTAATTTGGCGGGCACGTGTTTTTGTGTTATGTTTTCAAATTCAATTTTGTAAGCAAAATGTTTGCGTAACGGATTTGATTTTTTCAACAATCATCAATTGTTTTCTTTTTTGCTTGATCTCGTTCTCAAAAAAGTTTTGAGCAACTGATGTTTAGTTAACTGATTTCTTTGTTGCCCGTTTTTTCAAGATCAAAAGAAAAGTTAGCCTGCGAAGAGTTATTTCATTTTTTAACTCATGTCTTTTCTCTTTTTTTATTCTTTTTGTGCTCCTTTCTCTCCTTCTTTTCTCGTTTTTTCTTTCTTGTTTATCTTAATTTTCTTTCTTTTGTGTGTTTTTTTGTCGTTCGTTTCTTTCTTTTCTATCTTTCCTTTTTTCTGTGTTTTTCTCCTTTTCTCTCTCTCTCTCTCCTGTCGTTGTTTTCTGTCTTTTCTCTTTTGTTTCTTTCTCTCCTCTTATTTTTCTGTTCCTTTCTGCTTTTCTTTTCTCTTTTTTTACTTTTTGCCTTTCGTTTTGATTTTTGCTGTTTTTCTTTTCTCTTTCCTTTCTGTATTTTTTCTTGCTTTTCTCTTTCTGTTCGCTTCTCTTTCATTTGTGTTTTTTCTGTCTTCGCTCTATTTCGGTTTTCTCTTTTGTGCCCTTTTTCTCTCCTTTTTCTCTCTTTCTGTTCTGTATTTCTCTCCGGTCTTTCCTCTTTCTTTTGTCTTTTTTTCCGGTCTTTTTCTTTCGCCTTTCTATCTCATTTTTTTTTACATTTCGTTCCTGTCTCCAGTTTGTCGTTCTTTCCTGTTTCCTTTCTGTTTTTCTTTTCTGTCTTGCTTTGCTTTTTTTTCCTGCTTTTCTTTTTGCTTTGTTTTCTCTTTCCTTTCTGTTCTTATTTTTCTGACTTTCTTTTTTCTCGTCCTTTTTCTCTCTTTTGTTCCTCTTTAGCTTCTTTTTATTTTCTCGTTTGTCTTTTGTTTGTCTTTCTTTTCTCATTTATTTCTGTTCGTCTTTTCTGCCTCTATTTTATATTATTTTGTGTTTCTCCTGTCTCTTCTCTCTTTCTCTCTCTTTCGTTTTTCTTTGTTTAGTGTTTTTTCTTCTGTCGTTCTCAATGGTTTTTCTCTTTGTTCCTCTCTTTCATTTCTCTTTTTAGCTTGTCGTTCTTTCTTGTTTCCTTTCTACATCTTATCAGTCTTGCTATGCTCTTCCGTCTCTGCGTTTCTTTTCTCTTTATCTTATCTTCCTTCGTTATTTTTGTCTGCCTTTCTTTCTTTCTCATCCTTTTTCTTTTGTTCGTCTTTAGCTTATCGCTTTTTTTCTCGCTTGTTTTTTTGTCTTTTTTTCTCTCTTGATTTCTCTCTTTTCGCTTTCTTTTCTCCCTTTCCTGTCTTTCCATTCTCTCTTTTTTCTCTTTCTTTTAACTCTTTTCTTTTTCTTCTTTTCTCATTTGTTTCTTTCTTTCTTTCCTTTCTGCCATTTTTCTCGCTTTCTCTCCCCTGTTTTTCTCTCTTACTTCCCTCCTGCTTTTCTCTTTTCTTTTTTGCTTTTCTGTCTTTTGACTCTTTCTTTTCTATCTTTGCTTTCTCGATTTCTTTTCTCTCTTCCTTTTCTGTCCATATTTCTTTTCTTTTCCCTCCTATGTTTCTCTTTCTTTTTCCTTGCTATTTTTTGTGTTTGTTTTTCTTTTCTCTATTTCATTTGTCTTTTCTCTCTATATTGTCTCTTTCGTCTCTCCATCTTTTCTCTCTATTTTGTCTTTTTTCTGTTTTTTTTTGCTCGTTTTCTCTTGCTTTTCTCTCTTTCCCTTTCTTTTCTGTCTTCTCTTTCTTTTGTTTTTTTCTGTCTTTCTTTTCTCTGTTTTTCTTCTGCTGTTTTGCTGCTCTTTCTTTTTTATCTGTCTTTCTTTTGACTTCTGTCTCGTTTCGCCCTTTCGTTTCTTTCTTTTCTCAATCCTTTCTGTCTTTCTTCTGTTTTCTCTCCCTCCTTTTTTACGCTCCTTAAAAGTGTAACCTAACGTTATACATGCGTTACGCTAGGACACCATGTAGAATATAGTTTTCTCTCCTTAAGTCGAATATAGTTATCGTTTCTATAGGACACCATGTAGAATTTAGTTATCGCTCCTTAAGTAGAATATAGTTATCGCGCCTAGTCCTAGCGCTCCTTAATTATGCGAGTCAGCAAAGCCAAAAAAGTTGAACACAAAATTGCGTGTACTTGGGGGTATTATACTAAACCAACGTAATAACTATGGCTGTTGAACGAGGGACATGTGTTCCAGCCCGAGGTGGTACGAAAAAAAAAATGAATTTTGAAACGTTTATTTTTCAAATGATCTTGTTATGCTTTTGCGGGCCTGCTAGTTAATTTAATTTTGCGGTCTACTGTCCCAGTTTTTCGGATTTTGATTTATTGTTTTTTGATCAATTGTCCGATCCCCTGATTAGAGACCACATAAACGTATTATATGGTGCACAAGTAGTGTGATCTAACCGTATTTTTCTTACAAAAAGAAATACTTTTGCATCGTACGGGAATCGAACCCATGTCAACAGCTTGGAAGGCTGCTATGCTACCACTACACAAACGATGCTTTGAGATGTATTACGTGAGCCTTGGGAGTTAAAATTTAATGTGAGGGGCAAGCAGGATGGATTTCAATTTGATTTAGATCTTAAAGTGCGTGGCGGCTTAGACAAATTTTAAAATCAATGTTCGTTCAAAAATGTGACGTGCATCATGACACTATAGTCTCGAAACAAGGTTCCAGAAAATTCTACGTTACTTGATATTCTTGAAGATAGGACTGCTCACGAATAAGTTATATCTGCTCACGAACGAAACAACCAAACAAAATTCTGAGTATGATAATTTACGACAGGTACCCGAAATAAGTCAATCTAAAATCTAAATAACAATTACACCTATCAACAACCAGTTTAATTTTTCATTGTACCTGTTTGTGTGCTTTTAGACATCTGGTCAAGCTAAACTTCGGTGATTTTTTGGACCCAAGTGGTGCAATTGGGCCTTCTCCTGCTTCCCTCCCGGGCCCACCAATGGCAGGGTCAGCCATGGTGTTGCCCCCTCCCCCTCCCCCTGTGGAAGCAGCACAGGTCACGGAGGCTCTACTGAGGGAACAGGAACTATCATCGCCAGTTAACAATGGCAACAGCATAGAGGTTGCTTGAACTATGATTGTTTTTTGAGGTTATAGATTAAGAGAAAATAGTCGTACCTCGATTTGGAGCTGGTTTCTTCATTTGTATTTAAAAAAAAACAATTTAGATCTGTTCTGTTTGTGCCCCCAAGCTCAGTGGGTGCTAATTTTTGGATCTATTCTGCCCCTCCCGGTGTTTTTTATGCTCCCCAATTGCCAATTGTGAGTTGTTATATAGCACGGTACTATTTTAAAAGACACGTGCCGTGGGGGTTGCCAGTTTATGCCCAATAAGCTGGTAATCAGGGGGGGGGGTGGGGGGGAGGTTGAGGGGGCAGATCCCGATATTCACGTCTGTTTTGACCGGTTAATTAGTGTAAGTTTTGGTGCTTTAGGTGCCCTCATCTGCAGGGGGAGTTGGTGCCAACAGTAGCAGCAATAGTTCTAGAAGTTACGACAGTGGCTTGGACTCTGGAGGCGAAGGTCAGTTTTGTTGAGCATGATTGAAGTAAAAATTGTTTATATCTGGAGAGCATTATTGCGTCGTTCCGTTTTTTTAGAAGAAAATTCGAGATATTTGAATTGTATTGGTGGGCTGTCTTTTTTAATAGCCGCCCTCATCTTCTCAGCCGGCTATTATTGCGCTCGTATTTTTTTTTACTTCGTCAAACTTTTTTTCGCTTTACCATTTTGCCGCTTTTTCGACATTTTGCGTGAAATCTTTTTGACTTCTCTAGGCTAGTTTCTCTCTTCTCTCATTCTGCTAAAAGTGAATTTGAACATCAGTTGCTAAGCAAAGCAATTCAAAATGAACAGAGTCGGTATAAAAAATTGAAGTCAGAAATAGAAACGGGATAAACCCATAAAGCCCAATTTTAGATGCCCGCTATTTGAACGTCGTTCCTATAAGTCTTAGTTACCACCTCTAATGCTTATTGGTGTTGATAGTAGCCCCTGTAGCCTCTCTTTAAGAAACAGAAGTATGCTCAACTACGAAATGCCATCAAAATAAATCGGACTTAAAAAATATTTTTGTACAAAAATCTTTTTTTTTTCAATATATTCTATTCGTTCAATCCCAATCATGCTTATTGGAATCAACGGCGGCTATTTTCCGGCAATCTGCCTGGTATGTTTATAGCTGCGAAGCTGTTAATTGAGCGGAGCTATATTGCGGTGCTCTTGGTTTTTTTTACAATTCAAAGAATTTGAATTGTATTGGGGCGCTGTCTTTTTCAAGATCTGTTCACACATTTTCATGATTTTCGAAGTCAAATTGGAGTAGTGATTTTGGTCACGCCGAAACAGGAAGTGGAGCGAAAAAGCGAGTGGTTTTGCGACGTGAAATTTTTTCGCTCTAAATTTAAGGTATAGTGAGAAAACCGTGTTGGAACAAAATTTCGCCTTCTCGCTAGTGGTTTTTTGTTCACATGCGGCAATTTCACTTTGATTTTTACTGTTTTTTCTATTTTTTTGTCGGATTTTTTTCTAAATGGTTTTTCCAGTTCCCTTGTAGTCCGTTCTAGGTCAATTTTTTTGGCCAATGAAAATTCTTTGAATTGTACGTCAGGACTTGTCCTACAATGTTTTTTTTTGATTCGTCATCTGATGCTGTTTTTCGTTTTAATTTTGTTCACACAGCAAAGCTGAAAAAGTCAAATTTTCTAAATCACTTCTTCCTCTCACTAACAGCGCTTGCGCGCGTGACGTCATTTCCCATTCTCTCTCCTGCAAAGGTTTTAAGTTCATTTGCGTGATTAGATTTTGATCATGGGTGACTTACCACACTCAATAAAATGACTTTTGCACTTTAAAACCTAAGTTTAATTTGAATTAGTTGAAGGTCTAAGGAACTCATATGTTCAGTAAAGGTCTCCAATAAAAGGCTTCTGTGGAATGAATTCTAACAAGCTTTATTAATTTATCGCTAAATTTGTTTACCTTTTTTTGAGCGGCGTCAATTTTTTCAATTTAATCTGTATCTGTTTCTATCCATATTATACGTCACGCAAGTCTATTCTTTGGCAGCTATTCCGGCAATCTGCCGGCTATGTTTTCATTGGGAAGTGCTATTTGTTCACGTGGCTCAAAGCGAAAGTGAGTAAAATTATCGTGGGAACTAATTTTGTTGATTGAGAGAAAATTTTTGTCCATGAGCTCCGTTGAATGACTTTGAATAGTTTTTTCGATAGGAAAATGCATAAAGGTAACCGTTTTTGTTCATTTAGCTAAATTTCATGCTGGTAATTTGCGATTTCCCATAGAAAAAAGTTTTTGATCGTAGCTTCAGTATCATTTAGCATCCGCAGTTGATAAAAAAAGGCTTTTTGAGAGCCCGATAATGGATTTCAAGAGCAAAATTGGCTCGTATTTCTCAATTTTGTGATAATTTTTGGCTTTTTTCCGGTTCCAATAAATTTTTCATTGTTGCCGCTTTGTGCTTACTTCCATGTGATAATTGTATATGGTAAGGAATTTTTATTAGCTCATCCGATCCGTCCCTTTATTTTTGATATAACGTTAAGTAAATTACTGGCAAGAATTCTTCTGTCAAGTTTTTGTTTTGTTTTTGGCTATTGCTGAAGTTTGCCATGCTACCACCACACGATCGTGGCCACGTGTTGGGTCTATAGCTCAAAACGTTCCTTTCCCAAAATTTTTTTCATAGGAAGGAAACAGTTACTATGAACTATGTAAGCAGAGAAGTTTCTTATTAATAGCCGCCGTCAGCCTCTCACCGGCTATTATTTATGGCTTCTCCTTTTTACGATTTGAACAAAAGTTATGGTGATCTATTTTTTAAATCAGTGACTTCTCTTGTCACAGGATGCAAAATCAAATGCCGCAAGTGAAAATGCCGCCGGCTGCTGTTGTAGTAGCTGTCGCACAGAGCTGCAATTTGCTTGTAATTTTGGCGGCTTATTGCGGGGTTCGCTTTTTTAACTGGCGCTTATTGGCGCTTACTGGGTCGCTTATTGGCGCTTTTTTAACTGGTTTCGGTTCCTTAGTTGCCTTTGCATAATAATTCAAATAGATATTAGCACTGTGACTGCCTATCCGTAACCTGCTTTTGCGGCAAACTTTCTGCATCTCCGCCATGGTGGGTGACATTCGGCATCTGGGTTAGTGGGGCTGGAGGGTCATCGTCAACATCAGTGGAAAGCGGCAAGGAAGGCGGATGTTTCTGTGCGGTGTGGTCTTGTTAGACTGATTGTACTAATTCCAGCCAGTTAGCTACCTCTACGGTATTTTCCACAAGTCAATCACTTCTAGATCCGTGGTATCCTTACTGCTGTTGAAAATGTAATTTACATCATGCGGGGCTACTTCACATTTGGGACAGAGGTTATAAACATTGCTCTAAATCCTACTCAAGGAAGAGTTCAGCAGGGGCAGTATCCAGTTCTCGGCGGTGCCGACTGAATACATGCAATTAGTGGCAACGTTTGTTCTTATTCTGCTGTCTTTGGTAGAAGAATGTCTAGTTGCTTGCTGACTTTGTTCAGCTGAGTATAGACCTCGTGCGATTAAATGCTTTTGAGCCATTTTTGTATTCTTTGAGATTAAGTATCTTTTAGTATCGGCCTCATGGTAAGGTTGGTTTGTGATCGGCATGGTGGCTCTATTAACTGCCGGTCAGAAGTTGCTGCGCTAGCATTTCTGAGCTTTAACGGGCACAATTTTAGTCTCACTGTGTAAGTCCTTGATGTCAAACCTTTTTGCACAACCAGTATTTGGGTGAAGAGCAATGGTTTTGTTGTGCTTGGAGGTGGTTCCAATTTGTAAAGGTGATTTTGGAAGCCCAAATCGGACCGTATTTCAGGACTCTCCGATCGATAGCTTTGTAAGTCACTGGGAGTGCTTCTTTTGTGCCGCTCCAGTCGCTTCCTGCAGTCATTTTCATTATTATTGCATTTCGTAGTTTCTCTTTGGTGCTCCTTGCATGTTCTCCAAAATTGAGCATACTATCAAAGATGACACCATGTACTTTGATTTTGGACTTTACTGGTATTGGTGAATGGTAGATAATGAAGAGTGGGTCAAACTTGGCCTCCTTGCTCAAGGCTCTGAACATGGTGGAACTTTATATAATTGTTTAGGTCAATATGCTGAACGGAGAGAGTTGTTTTTGTTCTTGCAGTATTATAAGAGAGCGAGTAAAGTGAGTCAAAAGATTTTCTCAAAGCTGGCAGTACTCTTTGACCGATTGCGGCTTTTTCAATGCATCTTTTTATGTTTTATTTCTCATTTTTTCAACTAAAGGTTTTTGTTTCATCTGTTTTGGCTGATAATATCTTCAACTCTTTTTCCCATTTTCCACTGTAGAAATGTTTAGCACTTTTTATCGTCTTCTTAAATTTTTTCATAGCAAATGGGGTGTTTTTATAGTTCAGCTTAGTTTTTTGTTTGTTTGGTTGTAGTTTGATTTGATTAATATTGATTGTGATTTCCATTCTTTTAAGAAAATGGAGTAATTTCATTTAAGTTTTGGCTCATTTTCGTGTTTTTTTTTAAAAGAATTTCTGAATTTTCTGACTCTGAGCTTTTTGCCGGAGTGCAATGGATGCCATGTCAACATCTTGGATGTTAGTTAGGATCTTTCGAGTTGATTAGGATCTTGACTATCTCAAGTATGGCTTTAGTCTCCCATGTGCGTCTGCAGTAGCAGGATAGATTTGATTTAGTTGATGGTCTGCATAGCAATTAGAAACATTGCATCATTTATATGAGAAATTGGAATAATGATTCGAAAGTGACATCATAGGCATGCATTTACGATTTCTTAATTGCTCTCAGAGTCAGAAGCAATTATTGTTCTTTTATTTTTACTATCAAATTACGTAAGCAATTTTTGGCGATATGGATTCCATTGATTAGGAGAAAAATCATTGATTTTCACAAACTAATGACGATCTTGGCGATATTTTAAAGATAATTTAAAAGCTTTTGCTCTTCATGTTTGAGTACCTAACTTTGGGCAGATGTACAGATATCAATATCAACTTAGCATTTCTTTGGATTCTGTTTTTTATGAATGTCTGCGTAGCCATAGCGAGGATTTTAACTTCATCGCGATTTTTAATATTACAGATATCAATATCAACTTGGTATTACTATAGTTCCTGTTTTTTAAATGAATATCCGCATAGCCACAGCGAGGATGATGAGAACTTCATCATGGTTTTAATAGCTCTCAAACGATGTTTGTAGCAATTATGTTAGTCCTGCGGTCTTTCTGTGCGATTTTTTGCTTGACCGAATTTTCGTCTGACCCATTTGACTTCCCAAAAACATGATAAGCGGGTAACACGGGGAGGGCATTAAGGTCTCGTAGAGCCTTACCAGTCTCTGCAAATGCGATTCATCAAAACTGTTTTGAGAGACAATTTTTTGGTGAGAAGGGTAGTTCTTAATTTTAAAAGTTTGACACCCCTGGCCTCCCCCACCTTATCACTTCCCCATTACACCCTCCTCCACGTGGTGGTTTGGACCCCTCTGTCGTCCAGTGCTCCCTACCTGCCCCCCCCCCCCCCCCCGTGCTAGCATTTTTAAGCCCCAGCTGGATACTTCTGAAACCAAGCGCTCGCCGGTCTTTTGAGAGAAAGCCGCCCAAAGTTAGCCGATTATGTTTTTAACAATCAGAATGATGCCATTTGATAGTTCTCGGTTTTAAAGGATTGATCCGCTCGTCTAGATACCGATGGCATGTTTAATTGCTCTCAAACAAAGTTAGTAGCAATTATAATAGTGCTGCGGGCTTTTGTGATCCTTTGCTTGACCGACACTTTTTGACTCTTCGTCCTCAACAACGGGATAAACTGGTAACGCCCAAAGGGCACTAAGTTCTTTTAGAGCCTTTCGAGTTACTAGACTGCGGAGGTATGCGATCCATCAAAACCGTTTCGAAGTGAAGGCGTTTCTTAGAGTTTGACCCCCATCCCTGCACTTCATCCCCCCTATCCCCACCCACTGCCCATCGTTCCACGAAAAGCCCAGCCCACTCCACCAAACACCCGTGCCGCATTATTCCCACACCACTTCAATCATGCTAAAGCTAGTCTTGCTTAGCCGTAGCTTGCTAAAAATGAAGCCAACCGCTTAATTTAGGGATCATCACTCTATTTTGGGGTTAATGTCTGGTAATCTGCTCGCTTTCGTTTTAATCTATTCGGGTTTTGGATCTTTGAAGTGTGTGCCTCCTAGCTTAGTGAGTGAATGTTATTTGCACCCCCCCCCCAGACGCCGGTGCAATTATTTTACATAATGATTTACTATGTAGTGACACGTGCTCTGTCTCTGTAACGGTGTATAATGTACTTCATAACGTGATTCTTGTGCATCTTTTAAGTATCTCTCGGTCTCAATATTAAGAAATTGAAGGCAGTTAATTAGCGCCCGCTGTTGGAGCATTGAAACTTTGATTCATGCCACCGTGCTTAAACAAACGACTAAAGTGCTGTACCTTTTATGATTTAATCAGTCAGTTCTTTTCACAGGTTGTGGAGTTATATACCGCATGTGAAATTTGGTCTTTTGGTTACTGCACAAATGGAGTGCACCTTGTTCACATCATTGTTTTGGGAGAGAACAAGGAAAGTAGGTGTTTTTAGGTTTTTTTTTGCTAAGTGAGGTTCTTTTTAGTTGGCCGGGCGGTTAGAAAGCAGTTTTTAGTTTTAACTCTTTAGGGCCAAATATGCTTTTCGTCTCAAATAAGCTCTGACGTCATTGTATCTTTCGGACCATTATTGATCATTTTAAGCATTTTTAGACAGTAGGATGAAATTTTTAACCATTTATTGTCATTTTGCCGTTTTGCATTCTTTAGCTGTTTTCGGTCGTTTTCAAAGTTCTCACCATCTACTGGGAGTTTTTCTGGGTCGTAGTAAGCTTTTCTAGTGCTTTCTTTCTTGATTAGTTGTTTTGGAATCAGTTTTATATCCTTTTTGTTTAAGAAATTTGATTAATTATCAAATTTTGGCCTATTTATGTCTATTTTCGGAAATGTCTCCTCAGTTTTTTTTCTGTTTTCGTTTGCTTTTCAGAACAGTTCTTGATGCACAGTTGTTTTTGATATCTATTCTTCGGGATAAGTTACTAGTAGCGGATACATTGATGTGACAGGTTTGAATGAAATAAGTGAAGTAAATTTGTTTTTTTTAGGTAATTTTTGCTTTTTTCTTTTTTTGGGCTGTTTTTTTGTTGTTTAATGTCCTGAATTTTGTTGGTAATCTTGGGGTTAAACACAGACGGTATTAAAGACATTTGATTCTTTTCAGGTATCAAAGAAGATTTCAGCTCAGACGATGAGGTCAATGAAGCTGCAGAAACTGCTGTCAAGGTGGAGGAAGATGACGATGATTGTTACGAAGAAGACGATCCGGAAGAGCTGAGGCCTCCACCTGTCATTTTGGACGACGATGATCAACAACAGCAGCAAAGTGTCCACTCCCGTAAAACAAGTGCAAGTCGCCATGCTGTGGGATCCAGTGGGTCGTCGTTGTCAAGTTCTGCAGGACATAAGAGGGCAAAACTGAATTTCGGCAACAATCATGCTGTGGTGAGTTTGAGTGCTCCATCCGAAAAATTCTCTGCTTTGTTTTGAAAAATTGAATGACATGAGAAATAAGCGTTGATGATTTAAAAATGCATGTGCCAGTTGGAATTGTTATATAATTACGCTTCGATAGATGTAGATATTCTTAAGCCGTTCTATAACAGACCATCAGAAATTAGAGAAGATTGTGCCGAAGGTTGCAAGATCTTGTAAGATAACCGTCCGATTATGACTGGGGTTTTACGAAATTGTAGTTTTTACTGTAACAATGACATGATAATGTAGAATCAAGATAATGTAGAATCAAGTTAGACTTCTTTCATTTCAACTCTTGATTGATACTGGACTTTCTCTTATTAAGTGTGGAATTATATTTTATCATATTGAACTCGTCCGCTCAGTAAATAGAGCTCAAAGACTGTCACAAAGAGCAGTCTTTCACTTCTCATAAAGAAATTTAACGACATTCAAAGCAGAAATTTTTTTATAGAATTCAAACAATCGAGATACCAAACAGACTCTCCGCCAAACACCTGTTCCAGCCAGTACAGCTATAAATTATAGTGGAGTGAGGGATGTGAGAGAACTGATTGTGTACCCCATTATAGACAAATTGGAGAGAGAGGATATTACAAAGTATTACCCGCAACTTCATCCCGACATGCTGGAGCACGGTTGGGATATTTTCAACGATTGCCCCCTTTGCAAATTCACTTTAGTTCCGCTCTATCGTATTTGTTTAGAAAGAGTTATTTATAGTGTGGAATCTAATGACTTATTGTCCCGCTTGCCCGAAAAACACGCTAGCCCAAGTTTTCACGCTAGCCCGAAAAACACGCTTTGTTAAAAGTGAGAGCATATATATTTGAAGCAAAGTTGAACTAAATTAGCCGAGTGTAACTCGTTTCCACACACGCTCACAACTCTAAAACAACTGACAAAATCGGGTAATTAATACTGGGGTTTTCGGACATTGGCCACCTAATGGGGGGGGGCTATTTTTTAATAGAATTTGCGCGAGCGATTTATTAAACAATCGGAGACGACTAATAACTTTTCACGAATGCTGGTATGAAAGAAGGTATAATTCTAAATGGAGCCCAATTTAGAGAATTTGAATTAAGCTAAAAATGTTTATGAACTGAGCTCTTTAGATAGTGGGATTTTTGCCGTTGATTTGTCTTCGCTCCGTTTGATAACCCCCCTCAGCTTCTTAGCCGGCTATTATAGTGCTCCTTTTTTGCAATCCAAAGAATTTAGAGTGGTTTTCGTTCATGCATTTTTCTGAGAGAGCGAGAAAAGTAGGTGTGAAAACTTTCCAACGCAGATTTTTTAGTTTTTGTTTAATTTTATTAGATAACAGTGTTTTTCGCAATTATTTAAACTAGTATTAGTGCGCTCGGAGGTCTTTTTGATCATCTGATTAAAATATGCGACTTTTAGGCGATATTTCGAGCTATTTTTGTCATTATGTCCTGTTGGATGCTTTTTAGCAGTTTCGTAAGCACCTTTACATTTTCATAGCATCTCAGATATTTTTGGTTGAATTTAGTTTTTTTAGTTGTTTAGTTGGTCTTTGATATGATAGATTTTAATTTTTGTTTGTGTTTGCTAAAAAAAATAGGTTAATCTTAATCAAACTTTCTGCCCATTTTCGTCTACTTTTTGAAGTTTCTCGCCTGAATAGAGCTTTTAGTAATAGTTTTTCTTATTAATAGCCGCGAAGCGATATCTGAGGCTATTATTAATAGCCGCGAAGCGATAGCTGAGGCTATTATTAATAGCCGCGAAGCGATAGCTGAGACTATTATTGGCCTTCTCTTGGTTTTTTTTTATTTATTTCGTCATGATTTCTTACGACCATGTGACGTGACAAACACTTCAAATCTGCTTTTTGTTCATTCGTTCATACAATTTCAACTGATTTGCGTGCGTGACGTCATTTTTCACTCTTAGTGGAGTGAGTTTTTTGTTCATTTGCGTGATTAATTTTTTGGTCACACGTGACTTACTTCGCTCTTAAAAATGACTTCCTCACTCTAAAAATGACTTTTCTTTGCTTTAATTCAAAGAGATAAGGTCAAATGAGTGCTTGGCACTCTAATTGAAAGTTATTTAAGAGCAGCAAATAGAAACAGCAATAT
The DNA here is from genome assembly GCF_964194025.1 of Convolutriloba macropyga. Lineage (NCBI taxonomy): Eukaryota > Metazoa > Xenacoelomorpha > Acoela > Convolutidae > Convolutriloba > Convolutriloba macropyga. The sequence continues at coordinate 80,477,714 of NC_134471.1, read as the reverse complement.
ATTATATAGATTTTCAATCAAAATTTAACATCTCAGCGCTTAATGAAAAGAATAAGTTTCTTTTTTGGTCTGTCTTTTTACCGTCTTTTTGAGACTACAGATCTATGAAGCTATTGCGGCTATTTCCTGGCAATTTGGCACCTATGTTTCACTTTTGTTTCCAAGACCTGACATTTCAAGGTGTAATACATCGCAATTTTAGCTAAAATAATCTATGCAATTTTGTGGTCTCCGATTTTCTGTTGTTTGCCCTTTTTATTTTTTGTCTAGCATTTCCCTGACTGCAATTGCGTAGTGCACTGAACGAGCGGAAGAATTTAATAAAAACTCCCAGAATAAAAATCGAGAGGTAGCATTTAAACTTTTGGAGTTTTGTAACATTTATTATTTTCTTTTTCGTCACCTTTCCTGTTTTTTTTTTGTATTTAGCGTTTTTTATATCAAAGGGTGACCAGTTATTGAATGCAATTGATTTGTGTTTCATGTTGTTTTGTCAATAGTTGTTCCGGTGGCAAAACTCGGGATGAAAATTTATCAGATACTTTTCCAGATATCTTTTTTGGCCTTTCTCTTGTTATTTTTTCTCTGTTATTCTTTAAAGATCAGCAGATTTAATTAGTATGCTGAATTCATTCATCAGGTGGTTGGAGTTAGAATGAACGGAATGTGCGCTTTGAGTTGTTTACGGAGTCTGCTGCTTATGTTTTCATTTCGTCGAATAAAAATTTGTTTTTCCCTTGGTTCACAGCTTGTTCAACTTTTTACGTGAAATCTTTGCTTTCTCTAGGCTAGTTTTACTGTATTTTTGAATTTGTTCAAGGTGCTTTTAAGCAGTTGCAATAGTTTTTAGAAAAGCAATTAGAGTAAGTATTGACTCTAATCAAAAATAGAATTGGGATAAACCGATAAAACTTAATTTTGGACGCCCTCTACTTGAACTTTGTTATTTTAAATTTTAGTTATAATCTGTAATGCTTATTGGTATTGATACTAGCCTCTATATCCCCTCATCAGGGAACAGGAGTGTGTCTAACTACGGAACGACATCAATATAATTCGCTTTTTAAAATACTTTTGTACAAAATTAATTTTCAATTTTTTTAATGCTAATCTGGTTTATGGCAATTAATGGAGACTGTTTAATGAGCTAAGTTGCTCAGGAAAGCAATTCAAAATGAACAGAGTCAGTTTTTTTTAAAAAAATCGAATTCTGAAGTAGAAACGGGATAAACTAATATAGCACCGTCTTAGTTGCCATCTCTGGTGCTTATTGGTATTGTTACTAATATGCACCAGAGAAAAGAGGGGTAACTACAAAACTACAAACTAGATCTCAAAATAGATCGCGTTTTCTTTTTGTACAAAAACAATTTTTCCATTTTTTCGGTTCTGTCAATCCCAATCGTGGTTATGTGAAGTAATGGCGGCTATTTTTCGGGGGGGGGGGGTGAGGGGGAGGGGGAGGCTTAAATCCTTTATACTTTGCACCAATTACGAGTTTTGCGGCAAATGCGTTTAGCGCCACAGTATCAAGAATTTATTGTCGATATAATACCCTGTTTGTTATTATTGTCATAGTGAAAGAACTGGACCGAAACAGATTAGTGTCACGCAATTCAAGTGTTGCATGTGAATTGATCCGAAAGATATGTGAGATGCAGCTCACATTCCACAAACAGGAGGTCACTAGGGAGTCCTGTGTCCCTTTGGCCGCATGTCTCTGCTCTCTTCTCGTTGACTCTTTTCAAGTTCCTCTCCTTCAGCAGCAGAGTGCAAACATGTTAGTTGTTCGGTTGTTTCTTTTCCACTCAAAATTGTTCCAAGAAAACGTTACAAACTGATCGCATTGAAGTACTGTAACGCGCCTACTAAGGTTGTATATTCAATTGAATAATGGCTGAAGCCATAGTTTCTATAATTACAGGTGGAGTTTTTATTTATTATTGGGATCTATTCTGTTTTGCCCCCCCCCCTCTCCACCGCTTAGTGGGCGTATATTTTTAACGCCCGCAGGGCGCACATGCAATTTTTTTTACATAGTAACGCGCTATATAACATATAATTTGTAACTGGGGGAAGACACGGGGGGGGGGGGGGCAAAACATAATAGATCCAAATATTAAGAGAATTCTAAGTTGAAATTTTCTTAGTTTTATGAGCTTTTCATATCACCTCCATCCGTCGCTCCCCTCCCCTCAGAATTATATCTACTATGTTGGGGTGTTGTGCCCGTTCTCATTTTTTGAGGGCATTATACTGGAAAAGACACAATTTGACTGCCCTCAATGTCTATTTGATCAATTAATCCACAGCTCGGTAACGCTTTGCTTGATTGCCCAATGGTTGTTTTTGAATAAAGTAAGGGTTGTGTCGGTCTATTAGCATTAAAAAGAGAAAAGAAATTGGTTGGTCGAACTAAAATTTCTACTTAAGTGAATAGATTGAGCTCGCTCACAAACGTTCTAATTTTTACTATGAAAACTGATGCACCGAGGTTTCAACATTTCAGAAATGACGACAAGAAGGGACCAGAACAGGTAGACTTGATGCCAGAGTTGGGTCTGTCGCTAAATGACTTGAGCTCCGGGGGGGATTCTACAAAACCCGGACCAGGTTCTGTCTCCAATGGAGGTGCGATTGGCGCAAGCAGCGCTGGGTTCGGAGATGCGATGTGTGATCGAGCACTGAAACGCAACGCAGCCTTGTACTCTATATTCCAAGTCCTCCACTCTCATCAACAGGAATCGGACTCGCTTGCTCTTAGGTACGTGTATTAAACTTTCTCTGCATTGAGCTCTGCTAAGTCAAATATAATTAATTGCTCTCGAAAGAAGTTGGAAGCCATCAATGCGGTCTTGTGTGTCTTTTTTCAAGCAAACCTTTTGCTGGGCTGTTTTGGGTTCTTGGGTGACTTCAACCACGCTTGACTTCTTGATGTTTGCGTGGTTTTTTAAAAAATAAACTGCTCTCGTTTACATTAACTAACTGATTTACTCGTTCCATAATGAACTAAAAATGAATATAAAATTTACTAATTTTAGTAATGTATGTATGACGGCTCCAGCAGTATACAGACAACATTCATAAAAAATTATGTTAAATTTAATCATTTTTCCATAAAAAATTTTTGTTATATATGTCTATATATGAAATCTACAATATGATTTTTTCCATATATAGACATATATTATAACAAAAATTTTTTATGGAAAAATGATTAAATTTAACATATTTTTTATGAATGTTGTCTGTATCTGCTGGTGCCGTCATACATACATTACTAAAATTAGAGCTCCCATGATAGTATATTTACAGTAGTTTGGATAGGAGGCTTCACCTTATATACTCATCTTAAGTTTAAGCTAGCTATTACAAAGGCAGCACCTCGTCAGCAGTTGTCCGAGAGCAATTTGTCATATGTTAATTGCTTATGTCATATGTCTTATGTTGTTCTGCTTTCTCCTTTTGGACTTCAAGAGGGTTTAAAGGCGTGAAGCATGGATAGTTTTCCTTAATCTGCTGGCTATTTCCCTTTGTATTCGATCTGGAATTTACTTTCAGAAAGTACATCAATAAAAAAGTTTTCGGTTTTGGTAGTCTAATCAATCTACATCTATCTTCTTCTATATCTATATCTTTATATATTCTCTATATATTAAACGTAACTCGAAAACCTATACCGCCATATTTAAGCTCCTAATTTGCGCATGTTTGTGCGCTCATACAGCATGCCGCAAAAGCAAAAACAAGCAATCCAAAAACCCCTGACTAAATTTGCTGATGTATAATTTGCAATAGACTACAGCAATACGCATTGGTAGCTTAAGGGATAAGACCACTGGCAGTTAAGCGAGGGGTACGGGTCCGCGCGCGTGTTGGTTCCGGAAATGGCTCCTTTTTTCTTGGCCGAGAAAATGGTTAATTGTTTTCCATCTCCTCTTGTCAGTCTTTCTTTCCTTCTTGCTTTCTTATTTCCTTTAATTCTTTTTTAGGGTATCAGACGCAAGAAATTTGCATCGCACAAGTGGCAAGACCTTTAGCTGTTAAACGGGGGGCATACTACTCTCTATATTGCTTTTACCATGCTATTAGTTAGATTAAAATAGACCAATGGCACCACGCAGGCGCGAACTTCGGACCTCGTATTTATGTGACAGTGATAACCACTACACCACAGTGACCTGCAATAAGTAACAGTTAATTTGGCTTGTCATTGCTCACGATATGTTTCTCCTTACGTAAATAGGAGGAGAAATAGTCAACATCAACGTAATTTAGATGATCTGTCTCAGTTTTGTGTACCTCTCCTCACTAGTTTGTCAGGGTAATTTTCGGGGTTGCCGCTAACGTTGTTAAGGCCTCCATTAGATTAAGCCAGCTTGTCAGTCGTTTGAGAGCCATTCGTCCGATTTTAGTCGCTTCTTCTTTTTTGTCCAAGGGATCGCAGGGATTCAATGTGGAAATTGTGAAGTTTTTTTGCGAAGTTCAATCAGTAAATGTGAAATTTTTAGCCTCGATAAAAATAGATACATGTCACATCGCGGGCCGAATCCGTGGACTCTGTTCCTGTGAAGAACACAGTGAAACCACTACACGATGCTGGCTCGTAATGAGTCGCAGATAATTCAAGCTTGTGCTCGCTCTCAAAACATTGATATTTTGCTTACATTAATATTAGGAGGCGAGATCAACATAAGTAACGTTTTTGTACTGTCCTGATAGAGCAGCCCTCGCACTCAGTTTTTGCGTCCCTTTCCCCTTTGTGGTATTTGATGGTTTTTGATGTTAATTTGGGGCTTACGGCATACGTCCTCTAAGCTGCAATGGGGTTGTAATGGAAATACTCCAAGCTTTGTATTGATCCTCTCACCTACTAAAGCTGGGCTTTATGCTAGCTAGTCAGTTGTTTTGATAGTCATTCACTCGACGTTAGTCATTTCTTTTTCTTGGTCGAATTTCAAGGGAGCTCAAGCGTTTCAAATCGTTTTTTTTTGCCATGCAATCGGCAGGCTATAATTTGTGCTATTTGCTCTCTAAATTTGTTTCAAAAGAAGTCATGGGCGTAACGTGATTCTCTCCCTGTAACCTGCCCATTATCGTTTGTTCTATTTGACATGAGCTTTTTTTACAATATAATTATTTGTAAGTACCCTCACATCTGTTAAAAAAGATGGAATGTGCAGTTTAGATGAAGACAGGTATATGTCTCCACGCGTCAGCTGCGAACCTTGTGCCTCACGCGCCAATGAATGCTATTACTCAATGGCGACATGTAGTTAGGTACAGTTAGTTCTGGCTTGTGCTTGTTCTCAATTTGACATTGCTTACATTGATGGGGGAAATAAGGTCAACATGATTAATATTTTTTTCCCTCCAAGTTTAGCCCCATATCACACAATTTTAGCGTCCGTCTCTCCATTTTGGTATTTTATGATTTATTTAGGGTAAAATGGGTTCACGGAGAATGTCCACTACGCTATTGTGGGATTGGTATAATGGAATTAATCCACCTTTCATCGTGATCCTTTCGCCAACTAAGGCTACACTCCGTTAACATAGGCGAGCTAAACAGCCTTTGGGAGGTGTTGGTCCGACGTTAATCGGTTCTAATTTTTTTTTAAATTTCAAGGGAGCTCCAGGGCGTAAACTTTTGAAAATTTTCCTGTCGGCTGGTTTTTGTTCTTGTTAATCTAGAAATTATTTTCAAAATTATTTTACAGAGATCGAACCTATGAAGTTGAAGTAAATTTGTATGTTAACATAGAAGTGGTAGTTTTCACCACGCAGGCGCGAACCTCGGAACTTGTGCGCGTAAGTCTTACGTTATAACCACTACAGCATGGTTGATTGGAATTAGAAACAATTAGTTATGCCTTGTCATCGCTGTCGATGTGACCGTGCTTACCTTCATGTGAATAAATCAGGTCAACTTTTTGTGTTCCTGTACAACAGTCCCCGTCCACGTAGTTTATTTGTCTCCTTTCCACCTTATGGCATTTTCGGTTATGGCATTTTCGTTCATAATGGTAATTTAGGGGTTATAGATTTTGTGCACTTACGCTGTCAGGTGGCTGTGAGGTAAATATTGGAAATACTGCACGCTTTATCTTGATGTTTTCCCCACTTAGGCTGCACGCCGTTAGCGTACCTTGTGCGTGTGAGGCACACGTGATAACCACTACACCATATTGACTTAGAGGTAGTAGCAGTTTGTTATGAGTTGTCCTCGCTATCGATATAGCCTTGCCTACATTAATGAGATAAAAGGTCTTATTGGATTTTTTTTAAAAAACTTAAAAGGGCCTCCTTTCACACATTTTTATCGTCCCGTTTTCCCATTATATTTTTTTGCATTATATAGCTTTTTTGGGAATTATAGAATAAGCGCAATACGCGTTGAAGGGGCCTTATTGAAAATGGTGTACTCCTTCCCTCACTAAGGTTTCCCTCCGTTAGCTTAAACCAGCTTGACGGTCGTTTGAGAGCCGTTCGCCCGACGTTGGTCCGTTTTTTCTTTTCTTTTCTGTTTTATTTTCAAGAGTTTTGAAGGTGAAATTGTGAAGGTTTCCCTGTAACCTGTCAGCTAGTTTTTGTTCCAGTTAATCTTGAAATTATTTTCAAAATTTTGGTTTACAATCCCTTCTATGAAGTAAAGGTAACTTTTGTAGGTTAGAATAAAAATGATAGATCTCACCGCGCGGACTCGAACCGCGACCCTTGTGCTTGGGAGGCAGACCTTGTGAGTGTGATAATCACTACATCATGGTGACTTGGAGTTAAAACAGTTAGTTATGGCTATTCCTCGCTGTCTATTTGACATTGCCTACTCTAATGGGAGAATTAAGGTCAGCCAGCATGAGTAATTTTTTGGTCTTTTTGCGAAATAGTTCTCTTGCACGCTGTTATTTTGTGTTCCCTCCCTGTTATGGTACTGTTTGGTCTATTTAGGGTAATTCCGGGGTCACAGAATATGTCTGCTACGCCGTGAGAAAACTATAATTGAAATTTTGCACGGGGTGTCTGATCTTTTCCCCACACCAAGGCTGCCGTCCGTTATTTAAGCCTGCTAGACAGTCGCTCGGGAGCCATTCGCCCGACGTTGGTCGGTTGTTCTTTTTTTTGCACACGTGAAAACCACTACATCAGTGACTTTAAGTTAAAGACAGTTAGCTATGCCTATTCCTTGCGGCCTGTTTTAATTTTTTACCCTAAATGTAGCAGAGCAAATAAGGTCAGCATGAGTACTATTTTGTTCTTTTTTTCTTGAAATAGCCCCTTACACGCATTTATTTTGTGATATCTCCCCATTAAGATCTTTTTTGATTTATTTGGGTTAATTTTGGCTTAAAGAATGTCCACTACGCTATGAGAGGGCTTTAGCTGAAATATTGCACGCTTTGTCTGATCTTTTCCCCTCACTTAGGCCGCCCTTCGTTAGCTTAAGCTCGCTAGCAAGTTGTTTGAGAGCCATTGGCCCGACGTTGGTCGGTTTTTCTTCTTTTTATGTTTGGTTTTCAAGAGATATCAAGGCTTAGATTGTGAATTTTTCCCTTTAATCTGTCGGCTAGTCTTTGGTATGGTTAATCTGGAAACTATTTTTAAATTTTTCTTAGTGAGTACAACCCCGTCTATGATGCAAGGGTAACATTTCTAGATTATATTGAAAGTAATAGATGTCACCACGCTGGCTCGAACCGCGGATCTTGCGCGTGTTAGGCACAAGTGATAAACAGTGCAACATGGCGACTTGGAGTTAAATCCAGTTAGGTGCGCCTACTCCTCACTGTCTGTTTGACACTGATTACTCTATTGGGAGGAATTAAGGTCAACCAGCATCAGTACTTTTTTGTTCTTTTTTCCTTGAAATAGTCTTCTTACACGCATTGTCCTGATCTTCTCTTCTCACTAATGCTGCCTTCCGTTAGCTTAAGCTAGCTAGTCAGTTCTTTGGTAGCAATTCACCTTACATTTGTCCTGCAGTCAGAAACAGTTAGTTATTACTATTCGTCGCTGTCTATTTGACATTGATTACTCTAACGGGAGGAAATAAAGGTCATCCAGCATGAGTTTTCTGTTCTTTTTTTGTGAAATAGTCCCCCTACAGCCATTTGCTTTGTGTTCTCGTCCCATTTTTGTATTTTTTGGTTTATTTAGTGTAATTTGGTGGTTACAGATTGTATCCACTACGCGGTGAGAGTGCTATATTTGAAATATTTTCTTTCTTTGTCTGATCTTTTCCCCTCACTAAGGCTGCCCTCCGTAAGCTTAAGCCAGCTAGTCAGTCGTCAGAGAGCCATTCGCCCGGCGTTGTTCGGTTTTTCTCTTTTTCAAGAGATGACAAGGTGTAGATGTTTCCCTGTAATCTGTCAGCTAGTTTTTTTTCTAGTTAATCGGAAATTCATTTTCAAAGTTTTTTTCGTGAGTGCACTTCCCCATCTAAGAAGTAATGGTAGCGTTTGTAGGTCAGATTAAAAGTAATAGGTGTCAACACGCGGGCTCGGCCCGCAGACATTGTTCGTGTGAGGCACACGTGATAATATCTACAACATTGTGACATGGAGTTGAAAACTGTTAGTTATGCCTATTCCTTGCTGTCTATTTGAAACTGCTTAATCAAATGGGAGGGAATATGGTCAGCCAACAGGAGTACTTTTTTAATACTTTTTACGTGGAATAGTCCCCTTACACGCAGTTATTTTTTCCTCTCCTCTTTATGGTATTTTTTGGTTTAATTATGGTAATTCCGGGGGGTAGAATATGTCCACTACGCTGTAATTATAGTGTAATTTGGTGGTTACAGATTATATCCACTACGCGGTGAGAGTGCTATAGTTTAAATATATTCTTTCTTTGTGTGATCTTTTCCCCTCACTAAGGCTGCCCTCCGTAAGGCTAAGCCAGCTAGTCAGTCGTCAGAGAGCCATTCGCGCGACGTTGATCGGTTTTTCTCTTTTTCAAGAGATGTCAAGGCTTAGATGTTTCCCTCTAATCTGTCGGCTAGTTTTTGTTCTAGTTAATCTGAAAATCTTTTGTTAAACTTTCTACGTGGGTACAATCCCTTCTATGAATTAAAAGTTACGTTTGTAGTTTAGATTGAAAGTAATAGATGTCACCACGCGGGCTCGGCCCGCGGACATTGTTCGTGTGAGGCACACGTGATAACATCTACACCATGGTGACATGGAGTTAAAAACAGTTAGTTATGCGTACTCCTTGCTGTCTATTTGAAATTTCTTACTCTAATGGGAGGAAATATAGTCAGCCAACACTAGTATTTTTATTCTTTTTACGTGATATGGTCACCTTACACGCAGTTGTTTTTTTTCCTCTCCTCTTTATGGTATTTTTTGATTTATTTAGGGTAATTCCGGGGTGACAGAATATGTCCACTACGCTTTGACAGTGCTCTAATTGAGATTTAGGACGCACTGTCTACTCTTTCCCCCCACTAATGCTGCCCTTTGTTATCTCAAACCAGCTAGTCAGTCTTTTCAGAGCCGTTCACCCGACGTCGGTCGGTTTTTCTCTTTTTTGTTTGATTTTCAGGAGAGAGGGTTACAAAAAAAATATCTTGGAGTTAAAAACAGTTGGTTATGCCAATTCCTCGTTGTCCATTTGACATTGCTTACTCTAATGGGAGGAATTAAGATCAGCCAGCATGGCTGCTTTTTTTTCGTAAAATAGTCACTTTACACGCAGTTATTTTGTGTTTGCTCCCCCATTATTGTATTTATTGGTTTGTTTAGGGCAATTCGGGGCTCACTACGCTGTGAGAGTGCTATATATGAAATATTGCAAGTTTTGTCTGATCTTTTCCCCCTTTTGCCCTCACTAAGGCTGCCCTCTGTTATGAGTAATTTTTTGGTCTTTTTTTGTGAAATAGTTTTTACCAGCAATTATTTTGTGTTCTCTCCCCGTTATGGTACTTTTTGATTTATTTAGAATAATTTGGGGGTTACAGAATATGTCGACTACGCTGTAAGTGCTATAAGTGCTATAATTGAAAACTTGCACGCTTTGTCCGATTGTTTCACCTCACTAAGGCTGCCCTCCGTAAGCTTAAGCCAGCGAGTCAGTCGTTTGAGAGCCATTCGACCGAAGTTTGTCGGTTTGTCTGTTTGATTGTCGAGAGATGTCAATGTGTAGATTGTGAAATTTTCCCTGTAATCTGTCGGCTAATGATCTAAGTAATCTGAAAATTATTTTCAAAATCTCATGAGTACAATCCCATCTATGAAGTTAAAGGTAACGTTTGTAGGTTAGATTAGAAGTAAAAGCTGTCAACACGCGGGATCGAACCGCGGAGCTTGTGCGTATGAGGCATTGCGTTTGATAGCAATGCTTAGAATGTGAAGTTTTCCCTCTAATCTGTCGGCTAGTTTTTTTTTCTAGTTAATTTGAAAAATATTTTCAAAGTTTTTTTCGTGATTGCACTCCTCAATCTAAAAGGTAATGGTATCGTTTGTAGGTTTGATTAAAACTAGTAAATGTCACTACTCGGGCTTGATCCGCGGACCTTGTGCTTGTGAGGCACACGTGATAACCACTACACCATGGTGACTTGGAGTTGAAAACAGTTAGTTAAGCCTAATCCTCGCTGTCTATTTGACATTGCCTACTCTAATGGGAGAATTAAGGTCAGCCAGCATGAGTAATTTTTTGGTCTTTTTGCGAAATAGTTCTCTTGCACGCTGTTATTTTGTGTTCCCTCCCCGTTATGGTACTGTTTGGTCTATTTAGGGTAATTCCGGGGGTAACTCTAACGGGAGGAAATAAGGTCAGCCAGCATGGGTACTTTTTTCGTGAACATGTTACTTTATACGCAGTTATTTTGTGTTCTCTCCCCCATCATTGTATCTTTTGGTTTATTTAGTGTAATTCGAACGCTTTGTCTGATCTTTTTCCCTCACTAAAGCTGCCCTCTGTTTTTTAAACCTGCTAGTCAGTCTTTTGAGAGCCATTCACCCGACGTTGGTTACTTTTTTTCACTTTATTGTCACTCTACACGCAATTAATTTGTGTTCTGCTTCTATTTGGTTTAGTTAGGGTAATTTGTGTGTCACAGAATTTTTCCACTACCTGGTGATTGCTATAATTGAAATTTTGCCCGAGTCTTTGCCCTCACTTAGGCTGCCTTCCGTTAGCTAAAGCCAGCTACATTCGCCTGACGTTGGTCGGTTTTTTTTCCTTTCTGTTTGATCAAGAGATTTCAGGGCGTAGATTGTGAATGTTTCGCTATAATCTGTCGGCTAGTTTTTTTTCTAAGTAATCTAAAAATTATTTTTCTCTGTGAGTACAGTACCATCTATGAAGTAAAGGGAGCTAATAAGAGTAATAGCTGTCGCCACGCGGGCTTGAACTTCGGACCTTGTGCGTGTGCGTGGCACGCGTGATAACCACTAAACCTTGGCGACATGGAGTTAAACAATTAGTTATGCCGATTCCTCGCTATCTTTTTGCCGTTGTGTACTCTAACGGTATGAAGTAACGTCAGCCAGCATGGGTAATTTTTCCGTGAAATAGTCTCTTTACTGGCAGTGATTTTGTGTTCTCTCCTCCATTATTATTTTTTGGTTTATTTAGGGTAATTCGAGGGTTTCAGAGTATGTCCACTACGCCGTGGGAGTGCTATAATTGAAATTTTTTAGGCTTTGTCTGATCTTTTTCCCTCTTTAAGTCTGCCCTCTGTTATTTAAACCTGCTAGTCAGTCTTTTGCGAGCGTTGGTCAATTTTTTTTCTGGTTAATTTTCAAGAAATATCACGGCGTAGATTGTGATTGTTTCCCTGTAATCTGCCGGCCAGTTTGTTTTCTAGTTAATCTAATTTTTTTTTCAAAATTTTTGTCGTGAGTATAAAACCATCTATGAAGTAAAGGTAACGTTTGTAGGTTAGATTGAAAGTAAAGCTGTCAACACACGGGCTCGAACCCTAGACCTTGTGCGTGTGGGGCACACGTGATAACTACTACGTCATGGTGACTTGGAAATTAAAACAGTTATTTAAACCAATTCATCGGTGTCTATTTGACATTGCTTACTCTAACGGGAGGAAATAAGGTCAGCAAGCATGGGTTCATATTTCGTGAACCTGTCACTTTTTACGCAGTTATTTTGTGTTCTCTCCCCCATCATTGTATTTTTTGGTTTATTTAGGGTAATTCGAGGGTTACAGAGTATGTCCACAACGCCGTGAGAGTACTATAATTGAAATTTTTCACGCTTTGTCTGATCTTTTCCCTCACTAAAGCTGCCCTCTGTTTTTTAAACCTGCTAATCAGTTTTTTGAGAGCCATTCGCCCGACCTTGGTCGATTTTTCTCATTTTTGGTTGATTTTCAAGAAATGTCACGGCGTAGATTGTGATTGTTTCCCTGTAATCTGTCGGCTAGTTTATTTTCTAGTTAATCTGATTTTCAAAATTTTTGTCGTGAGTACCATTCGTTCTATGAAGTAAAGGTAACGTTTGTTGGTCAGAATAAAAGTAAAGCTGTCAACACGCGGGCTTGAACTCTGGACCTTATGCGTGTGAGGCACACGTGATAACTACTACGTCATGGTGACTTGGAATTCAAAAGATTTTTAAGCCAATTCATCGGTGTCTATTTGACATTGCCTACTCTAACGGGAGGAAATAAGGTCAGCCAGCATGGGTACTTCTTTCGTGAACCTGTCACTTTATACGCAGTTATTTTGTGTTCTCCTCCCATTATTTTATTTTTTGGTTTATTTAGTGTAATTCGGGGGTTACAGAGTTTTTACACTACGCTGTGAGAGTGCTATAATTGAAAATTTTCACGCTTGTCTAATTTTTTCCCTCACTAAGTCTGCCCTATGTTTTTTAAACCTGCTAGTCAGTCTTTTGATAGCCATTCGCCCGACGTTGGCCGATTTTTCCCTTTTTCTGATTGATTGCAAATAAATGTCACGGCGTAGACTGTGAATGTTTGCCTGTAATCTGTCGGCTAATTTGTGTTCTAATTAATGCGAATTTTTTTCCAAATTTTTTACCATCTATGAAGTAAAGGTAACGTTTGTAGGTTAGATTAAAGGTAAACGCTGTCACCACGCGGGATCGAACCGCGGACCTTATGCGTGTGAGCGACACGTGATAAACACTACACCATGGTGTTTTATAAATTGAAACAGTTATTTAAGCCAATTCGTCGTTGTCTATTTGACATTCCTACTCTATTGAGAGGAAATAAGTTCAGCCAGCATGGGTACTTTTTTCGGGAACTGGTTACGTTATACGCAGTTATTTCGTGTTCTCTCCCCCCTTATTGTATTTTTTGGTTTATTTAGGGTAATTCAAGGGTTACAGAGTATGTCTACTACGCTGTGAGTGTGCTATAATGAAATATTTCACGCTTTGTCTGATCTTTTTCCCGTACTAAGGGTTCCCTACGTTAGCTTAAGCCAGCTAGGCAGTCGTGTGATAGCCATTCGCTCGACGGTGGTCGATTTTTCTCTTTTTCTGGTTGATTTTCTAGAAATATGACGGCGTAGATTGTGAATGTTTCCCTGTAATCTGTCGGCTATTTTGTGTTCTAGTTAATCTGACTTTTTATCAGAATTTTTGTCGTTAGTCTTATAACATCTATGAAGTAAAGGTAACGTTTGTAGGTTAGATTAAAAGTAAAAGCTGTCACCACGCGGGCTTGAACCACGGACCTTGTGCGTGTGAGGCACACGTGATAACCACTACAACATGGTGACTTGAAATTGAAACAGTTAATTAAGCCAATTCATCGGTGTCTAATTGACATTGCTTACTCTAACGGGAGGAAATAAGGTCAGCCAGCATGGGTACCTTTTTCGTGAAATAGTCTCTTTACACGCAGTTATTTTGTGTTCTCTCCCCCATCTTTGTATGTTTTGGTTTATTTAGGGTAATTCGAGGGTTACAGAGTATGTCCACTACGCCGTGAGAGTGCTATAATTGAAATTTTTCACGCTTTGTCTGATCTTTTTCCCTCACTAAGTCTGCCCTCTGTTATTTAAACCTGCTAGTCAGTCTTTCGCGAGCGTTGGTCATTTTTTTTCCGGTTAATTTGTAAGAAATATCACGGCGTAGATTGTGATTGTTTCCCTGTAATCTGCCGGCTAGTTTGTTTTCTAGTTAGTCTGAATTTTTTTCAAAATTTTTGTCGTGAGTACAAAACCATCTATGAAGTAAAGGTGACGTTTGTAGGTTAGATTAAAATTAAAGCTTTCAACGCACGGGCTCGAACCCTAGAACTTGTGCGTGTGGGGCACACGTGATAACTACTACGTCATGGTGACTTGGAAATTAAAACAGTTATTTAAACCAATTCATCGGTGTCTATTTGACATTGCTTACTCTAACGGGAGGAAATAAGGTCAGCAAGCATGGGTACATATTTCGTGAACCTGTCACTTTTTACGCAGTTATTTGTATTTTTTGGTTTATTTAGGGTAATTCGAGGGTTACGGAGCATGTCCACTACGCCTTGAGAGTGCTATAATTGAAATTTTTCACGCTTTGTCTGATCTTTTTCCCTCACTAAAGCTGCCCTCTGTTATTTAAACCTGCTAGTCAGTCTTTTGAGAGCCATTCGCCCGACGTTGGTCCATTTTTCTCATTTTTGGTTGATTTTCAAGAAATGTCTCGGCGTAGATTGTGATTGTTTCCCTGTAATCTGTCGGCTAGTTTGTTTTCTTGTTAATCTGAATTTGTTTCAAAATTTTTGTGAGTACCATACCATCTATGAAGTAAAGGTAGCGTTTGTAGGTCAGATTAAAAGTAAAGCTGTCAACACACGGGCTCGAACTCTGGACCTTGTGCGTGTGAGGCACACGTGATAACTACTACGTGACTTGGAATTTTTAAACAGTTATTTAAACCAATTCATCGGTGTCTATTTGACATTGCTTACTCTAACCGGAGGAAATAAGGTCAGCCAGCATGGGTACTTTTTTTCGTGAACCTGTCACTTTATACGCAGTTATTTTGCGTTCTCCTCCCATTATTGTATTTTTTGGTTTATTTAGTGTAATTCGGGGGTTACAGAGTATGTACACTACGCTGTGAGAGTGCTATAGTAGAAATATTTGAAATATTTCACGCTTTGTCTGTTTTTGTTCCCTTACTAAGACTGCCCTCTGTTATTTAAACCTGCTACTCAGTTTTTTGAGAGCCATTCACCCGACGTTGGTCAGTTTTCAAGAAATGTCACGGCGTAGATTGCGAATGTTGTTTTGACTAATCTGTCGGTTAGTTTAATTATTTTTTGTCGTGAGTACAATACCATCTATAAAGTAAAGGTAACGTTTGTAGCTTTGATTAAAGATAAAAGCTGTAACCACGCGGGCTCGAACCGCGGATCTGTGCGTGTTAGACATACGTGATAACCACTACACCATGGTTACTTGGAAATTAAAACAGTTGTTGAAGCCAATTCATCGTGTCTATTTGACTCTTCCTACTCTAACGGGAGGAAATAAGGTCAGCCAGCATGAATACTTTTTTGTGAACTGGTCACTTTATACGCAGTTATTTCGTGTTCTCTCCCCCATTATTGTATTTTTTGGTTTATTTAGGGTAAATTCAGGTTTACAGAATATTTCCACTACGCTGCGAGAGTGCTATAATTTAAATATTTCACGCTTTGATATTTTTTCCTCACTAAAGCTGCCCTCTGTTATTTAAAGCTGCTAGTCAGTCTTTTGATAGCCATTCGCCCGACGTTGGTCGATTTTTTCTCTTTCTAATTGATTGCAATTAAATGTCACGGCGTAAACTGTGAATGTTTCGCTGTAATCTGTCGCCTAGTTTGTGTTCTAATTAATGCGAATTTTTTCAAAATTTTTTACCATCTATGACGTAAAGGTAACGTTTGTAGGTTAGATTAAAGGTAAACGCTGTCACCACGCGGGATCGAACTGCGGACCTTGTGCGTGTGAGTGACACTTGATATCCACTACACCATGGTGATTTATAAATTGAAACAGTTATTTAAGCCAATTCATCGTTGTCTATTTGACATTCCTACTCTAACGAGAGGAAATAAGTTCAGCCAGCATGGGTACTTTTTCGGGAACTGGTCACGTTATGCGCAGTTATTTCGTGTTCTCTCCCCCATTATTGTATTTTTTGGTTTATTTAGGGTAATTCGAGGGTTACAGAGTATGTCTACTACGCAGTGAGTGTGCTATAATGAAATATTTCACGCTTTATCTGATCTTTTTCCCTTACTAAGGGTTCCCTCCGTTAGCTTAAGCCAGCTAGGCAGTCGTGTGATAGCCCGGTTTTTCTCTTTTTCTGGTTTATTTTCAAATGTCACGGCGTAGATTGTGAATGTTTCCCTCTAATCTGTCGGCTAGTTTGTGTTCTATTTAATCTGAATTTTTATCAGAATTTTTGCCGTGAGTCTAATAACATCTATGAAGTAAAGGTAACGTTTGTAGGTTAGATTAAAAGTAAAAGCTGTCCCCACGCGGGCTCGAACCGCGGACCTTGTGCGTGTGAGGCACGTGATAACCACTACAACATGTTGACTTGAAATTGAAACAGTTAATTAAGCCAATTGATCGGTGTCTATTTGACATTGCTTACTCTAACGGGAGGAAATAAGGTCAGCCAGCATAGTGAAATAGTCTCTTTACACGCAGTTATTTCTTGTTCTCTCCCCATTTTTGTATTTTTTGGTTTATTTAGGGTAATTCGAGGGTGACAGAGTATGTCCACTACTCTGTGAAAATGTTACAATTGAAATATTTCACGTTTTGTCTGATCTTTTACCCTCACTACGGTTGCCCTCTGTTATTTAAACCTGCTAGTCAGTCTTTTGAGAGCCATTCGCCCGACGTTGGTCGATTTTTCTCTTTTTCTGGTTCTTTTTCAAGAATAGTTACGGCGTAGATTTTGAATGTTTCCCTGTAATCTGTCGGCTAGTTTGTGTTCTAGTTAATCAAATTTTTTTTTCAAATTTTTTGTGAGTCTAATACCATCTATGAAGTAGAGGTAACGTTTGTATGTCAGATTAAAAATAAAAGCTATCACCACACGGGCTTGAACCACAGACCTTGTGCGTGTGAGGCACACGTGATTAACCACTACACTATGGTGACTTGGAAATTAAATCAGTTATTTCAGCCAATTTATCGGTGTCTATTTGACATTGCTTACTCTAACGGGAGGAAATAAGGTCAGCCAGCATGGGTACTTCTTTCGTGAACTGGTCACGTTATACGCAGTTATTTCATGTTCTCTCCCCCCCATCATTGTATTTTTTGGTTTATTTAGGGTAATTCGAGGGTTACAGAGTATGTCCACTACGCCATGAGAGTGCTATAATTGAAATATTTCACGCGTTGTCTGATCTTTTCCCTCGCTAAGGCTGCCCTCTGTTATTTAAACCTGCTAGTCAGTCTTTTGAGAGCAATTCGCCCGACGTTGGTCGATTTTCTTCTTTTTCTGGTTGATTTTCAAGAAATGTCACGGCCTAGATTGTCAATGTTCCCCTGTAATCTGTCGGCGAGTTTGTGGTCTAGTTAATCTGAATTTTTTTCAGAATTTTTGTCGTGAGTCTACCTCTATTAACGTTTGTAGGCTAGATTCAAAGTAAAAGCTTTCACCACGCGAGCTCGAACCGCGAACCTTGTGCGTGTGAGGCACACGTGATAACCACTACACCATGGTGACTTGGAAAAATCAGTTATTTAAGCCAATTCATCGGTGTCTATTTGACATTGCTTACTCTAACGGGAGGAAATAAGGTCAGCCAGCATGGGTACCTTTTTCGTGAACCTGTCACTTTATACGCAGTTATTTTCTTTTCTCCCCCATCATTGTTTTTTGTTTTATTTAGGGTAATTCGAGGGTTACAGAGTATGTCCACTACGCCATGAGAGTGCTATAATTGAAATATTTCACGCGTTGTCTGATCTTTTTCCCTCGCTAAGGCTGCCCTCTGTTATTTAAACCTGCTAATCAGTCTTTTGAGAGCAATTCGCCCGACGTTGGTCGATTTTCTTCTTTTTCTGGTTGATTTTCAAGAAATGTCACGGCCTAAATTGTCATTGTTCCCCTGTAATCTGTCGGCTAGTTTGTGGTCCTGTTAATCTGAATTTTTTTTCAGAATTTTTGTCGTGAGTCTACCTCTATTAACGTTTGTAGGCTAGATTCAAAGTAAAAGATGTCACCACGCGGTTTCGAACCGCGGACCTTGTGCGTGTGAGGCACACGTGATAACCACTACACCATGGTGACTTGGAAATTGAAACAGTTGTTTAAGCCAATTCATCGGTTTCTATTTCCTTTTTCCTACTTTAACGGGAGGAAATGATGTCAGCCAGCATGAGTACTTTATACGCAGTTATTTTGTGTTCTCTCCCCATTATTGTATTTTTTGGTTTCTTTAGGGTATTTCGAGGCTTACAGAGTATGTCCACTACGCTGTGAGAGTGCTATAATTGAAATTTTTCACGCTTTTTCTGATCTTTTTCCCTCACTAAAGTTGCTCTCTGTTATTTAAACCTGCTAGTCAGTCCTTTGAGAGCCATTCGCCCGACGTTGGTCAATTTTGTTCTTTTTCTGGTTGATTTTCAAGAAATGTCACGGCCTAGATTGAACGTTCCCCTGTAATCTGTCGGCTAGTTTGTGTTCTAGTTAATCTGAATTTTTTTCAAGAATTTTTGTCGTGAGTCTACCTCTATTAACGTTTGTAGGCTAGATTCAAAGTAAAAGCTGTCACCACGCGAGCTCGAACCGCGAACCTTGTGCGTGTCAGGCACACGTGATAACCACTACACCATGGTGGCTGGATTGTATTCTAGTTAATCTGATTTTTTTTCAAACTTTTTTGAGTCTAATACCATCTATGGATCTTTTCCGTTTGTGCCCCCCCCAGTACGTTTTGCGCCCCCAGTTACAGAGCAAGTGCCATTAAGCTGGGGGGGGGGGGTGCACAAACGGAAAAGATCCCCATCTATGAAGTAGAGGTAACGTTTGTATGTTAGATTATAGTAAAAGCGGTCACCACGCGGGCCCGAACCGCGGACCTTGTGGGTGTTATCCACACGTGATGGCTACTACACAATGGTGACTTGGAAATTGAACAGTTATTTAAGCTAATTCATCGATGTCTATTTGACTTTGCCTACTCTAAAGGGAGGAAATAAGGTCAGCCAGCATGGGTAGTTTTTTCGTGAACATGTCACCTTATACGGAGTTTTTTTGTGTTCTCTCCCTCATCATTGTATTTTTTGGTTTATTTAGGGTAATTCGAGGGTTACAGAGTATGTCCACTACGCTGTGAGAGTGCTATAATTGAAGTTGTTCATGCTTTGTCTGATCTTTTTCCCTCAATAAAGCTGCCATCTGTTATTTAAACCTGCCAGTCAGTCTTTTGAGAGCCATTCGCCCGACGTTGGTCGATTTTTCTTTTTTCTTGGTTGATTTTCACGAATTGTCACTGCGTAGATTGTGAATGTTTCCCTGTAATCTGTCGGCTAGTTTGTTCTAGTTAATCTGAATTTTTTTCAAATTTTTTGTGAGTCTATTACCATCATTTTTTGTGAGTCTAATACCATCTATGAAGTAGAGGTAACGTTTGTATGTTAGATTAAAGTAAAAGCTGTCACCACGTGGGCTCGAACCGCGGACCTTGTGCGTGTTAGGCACACTTGATAACCGCTACACCATTATTTGGAAATTGAAACAGTTATTTAAGCCAATTCATCGGTGTCTATTTCCTTTTTCCTACTTTAACGGGAGGAAATAAGGTCAGCCAGCATGGGTACTTTTTTCGTGAACTTGTTACTTTATACGCAGTTATTTTGTGTTCTCTCCACCACCCTTGTATTTTTTGGTTTATTTAGGGTAATTCGAGGGTTACAGAGTATGTCCACTACGCCGTGAGAATGCTATAATTGAAATTTTTACGCTTTGTCTGACCTTTTTCCCTCACTAAGGCTGCCCTCTGTTATTTAAACCTGCTAATCAGTCTTTTGATAGCCATTCGCCTGACGTTGGTCTATTTTTCTTTTTTTTGTTGATTTTCAAGAAATGTCACTGCGTAGATTGTGAATGTTCCCTGTAATCTGTTGGCTAGTTTGTGTTCTAGTTAATGCGATTTTTTTGTCGTATAGATTAAAAGTAAAAGCTGTCACCCCGCGGGCTCGAATCTCGGACCTTATGCGTGTGAGGCACATGTGATAACCACTACACCATGTTGACTTGGAAATTAAAACAGTTATTTTGCAATTGATCGTTGTCTATCTGACATTGCTTACTCTAACAGAGGAAATAAGATCAGCCAGCATGGGTACTTCTTCCGTGAAAGAGTCATTTTACACGCAGTTATTCTGTGTTCTCTTCCCCATTCTGGTATTTTTTTGGTTTTTATAGGGTAATTTGAGGGTTACATAGTATGTCAACTGCGCTGTGAGAGTGCTATAATTGAAATATTTCACGCTTTGTCTGGTTTTTCCCCTCTCTAAAGCTGCCCTCTGTTATTTAAACCTGCTAGTCAGTCTTTTGAGAGCCATTCGCCCGACGATGATTGATTTTTCTCTTTTTCTGGTTGATTTTTTAGAAATGTCACGGCGTAGATTGTGAATGTTTCCCTGTAATCTGTCTGCTAGTTTGTGTTCTAGTTAATGCGATTTTTTTGTCGAATAGATTAAATGTAAAAGCTGTCACCCCGCGGGCTCGAATCGCGGACCTTTTGCATGTGAGGCAAATGTGATAACGTGAGGCAAATGTGATAACCACTACAACATGTTGACTTGGAAATTAAAACAGTTATTTAAGCCAATTGATCGGTATCTATTTGACATTGCTTACTCTAATGGGAGGAAAAAAGGTCAGCCAGCATGGGTTCGTTTTTCGTGAAATAGTCACTTTACACGCAGTTATTTTGTGTTCCCTTCCTCATTATTGTATTTTTTGGTTTATATAGGGTAATTCGAGGTTTACAGGGCATGTCAACTACGCTGTGAGGCCGCTATATTTGAATTATTTCGTGCTTTGTCTGATAATTTTCTCTCACTAAGGCGGCCCTCCGTTAGCTTAAGCCTGCTAGTCGGTCGTTTTATAGCCATCCTCTCGACGTTGGTCGATTTTTTTCTTTTTCTGTTTGATCCCTTTACATCTATTTAATTTGTGTTCTCTCCCCCATTTTTGTATTTTGTGGTTTATTTTGGGGTAATTCGGGGGTTACAGATTATGTCAACTACGCTGTGCGTGTGGTATAATGGAAATATTTCGCGCTTTGTCCGATCTTTTTCCCTCACTAAGGCTGCCCTCCGTCAGTTTAGGCCAGCTAGTCAGTTGTGTGATAGCCATTTGCCCGGCGTTGGTCGATTTTTCTCTTTTTTTGTTTGATTTTCAAGAGATATCAAGGCTTAATTTGTGAATGTTTCCCTGTAATCTGTCGGCTAGTTTGTGTACTAGTTAATCCGATTTTTTTTTCAAATTTTTGAGAACATCATGATCTATGAAGTTAAGTAAAGGTAACGTTTGTAGGTTAGATTAAAGGTAAAAGCTGTCACCACGCGGGCTCGAGCCGATGACCTTGTGCGTGTGAGGCACACGTGATAACCACTACACCATGGTGACTTGGAAAAGGAAACAGTTATTTAAGCCAATTCGTTGGTGTCTATTTGACATTGCTTACTCTAACGGGAGGAAATAATGTCCGCCAGCATGGGTACTTTTTTTCGTGAATCTGTCGCTTTATACGCTGTTATTTCGTGTTCTCTCCCCCATCTTTGTATTTTTTGGTTTATTTATGGTAATTCTAGGGTTGCAAAGTATGTCCACTACGCTTTGAGAGTGCTATAATTGAAGTTTTTTGACGTTGGTAACGTTTTTAGTTTAGATTAAAAGTAAATGCTGTCACCACGCGGGCTTGATCCGCGGATCTTGTGCGTGTGAGGCACACGTGATAACCACTACACCATGGTGACTTGGATATTTAAACAGTTATTTAAACTAATTCATCGGTGTCTATTTGACATTGCCTACTCTAACCGAAGGAAATAAGGTCAGCCAGCGTAAGTACTTTTTTTGTGAACTGGTCACTTTATACGCAGTTATTTTATGTTCGCTCCCCCATTATTGTTATTTTTGGTTTATTTAGGGTAATTCGAGGTTTTCAGAGTATGTCCACTACAATGTGAGAATGCTATAATTAAAATTTTCCGCGCTTTGTCTGATCTTTCTCCCTCACTGAAGCTGCCCTGTTTTTTAAACCTGCTAGTCAGTCTTTTGAGAGCCATTCGACCGACGATGATCGATTTCTCTTTTTCTGGTTGATTTTCTAGAAATGTCACGGCGTAGATTGTGAATGTTTCCCTGTAATTTGTCGGCTAGTTTGTGTGCTAGTTAATCTGATTTTTTATTCAAATTTTTTGTGAGTCTAATGCAATTTATGAAGTAAAGGTAACGTTTGTATGTTAGATTAAAAGTAAAGCTGTAACCACGCGGGCTCGAACCGCGGACCTTGTGCGTGTAAGGGCACACGTGATAAGACATTTCCTACTCTAACGGGAGGAAATAAGGTCGGTCAGCGTGAGTACTTCTTTTTGTGAACTTGTCACTTTATACGCAGTTTTTTTGCGTTCTCTCCCCATTATTGTTTTTTTGGTTTATTTAGGGTAATTCGAGGTTTACAGAGTATGTCCACTACGCTGTGAGAGTGCTATAATTGAAATTTTTCACGCTTTGTCTGATCTTTTTCCCTCACTAAAGCTGCCCTCTGTTTTTTAAACCTGCTAGGCAGTTTTTGAGAGCCATTCGCCCGGCGTTGGTCGATTTTTATCATTTGGTTGATTTTCAAGAAATGTCACGGCGTAGATTGTGAATGTTTCCCTGTAATCTGTCGGCTAGTTTGTGTTCTAGTTAATCTGATTTTTTTTAATCTGATTTATTTTTCAAAATTTTTGTGAGTCTAATGCAATCTATGAAGTAAAGGTAACGTTTGTATGTTAGATTAAAAGTAAAGCTGTAACCACGCGGGCTCGAACCGCGGACCTTGTGCTTGTGAGGGCACACGTGATAAGACATTTCCTACTCTAACGGGAGGAAATAAGGTCGGCCAGCGTGAGTACTTCTTTTTGTGAACTGGTCACTTTATACGCAGTTATTTTGTGTTCTCTCCCCCATTATTGTTTTTTGGTTTATTTAGGGTAATTCGAGGTTTACAGAGTATGTCCACTACGCTGTGAGAGTGCTTTAATTGAAATTTTTCACGCTTTGTCTGATCTTTTTCCCTCACTAAAGCTGCCCTCTGTTTTTTAAACCTGCTAGGCAATTTTTGAGAGCCATTCGCCCGACGTTGGTCGATTTTTATCATTTGGTTGATTTTCAAGAAATGTCACGGCGTAGATTGTGAATGTTTCCCTGTAATCTTTCGGCTTGTTTGTGTTCTAGTTAATCTGATTTTTTTTAATCTGATTTTTTTTCAAAATTTTTGTGAGTCTAATGCAATCTATGAAGTAAAGGTAACGTTTGTATGTTAGATTAAAAGTAAAGCTGTAACCACGCGGGCTCGAACTGTGGACCTTGTGCGTGTGAGGGCACACGCGATAAGACATTTCCTACTCTAACGGGAGGAAATAAGGTCGGCCAGCGTGAGTACTTCTTTTTGTGAACTGGTCACTTTATACGCAGTTATTTTGTGTTCTCTCCCCATTATTGTTTTTTTGGTTTATTTAGGGTAATTCGAGGTTTACAGAGTATGTCCACTACAATGTGGCTATAATTAAAAATTTCCGCGTTTTGTTTGATCTTTCTCCCTCGCTAAAGCTGCCCTGTTATTTAAACCTGCTAGTCAGTCTTTTGAGAGCCATTCGACCGACGATGATCGATTTTTCTCTTTTTCTGGTTGATTTTCTAGAAATGTCACGGCGTAGATTGTGAATGTTTCCCTGTATTCTGTCGGCTAGTTTGTGTTCTAGTTAATCTGATTTTTTTTCAAATTTTTTGTGAGTCTAATGCAATCTATGAAGTAAAGGTAACGTTTGTATGTTAGATTAAAAGTAAAGCTGTAACCACGCGGGCTCGAACTGCGGACCTTGTGCGTGTGAGGGCACACGTGATAAGACATTTCTTACTCTAACGGGAGGAAATAAGGTCAGCCAGCGTGAGTACTTTTTTTGTGAACTGGTCACTTTGTACGCAGTTATTTTTTGTTCGCTCCCCCATTATTGTTTTTTTTTGTTTATTTAGGGTAATTCGAGGTTTTCAGAGTATGTCCACTACAATGTGAGAATGCTATAATTAAAATTTTCCGCGCTTTGTCTGATCTTTCTCCCTCACTAAAGCTGACCTGTTATTTAAACCTGCTAGTCAGTCTTTTGAGAGCCATTCGACCGACGATGATCGATTTCTCTTTTTCTGGTTGATTTTCTAGAAATGT
The DNA here is from genome assembly GCF_964194025.1 of Convolutriloba macropyga. Classification (NCBI taxonomy): domain Eukaryota; kingdom Metazoa; phylum Xenacoelomorpha; order Acoela; family Convolutidae; genus Convolutriloba; species Convolutriloba macropyga. Next base: position 80,453,329 of record NC_134471.1, on the reverse strand, counting down.
CTTGGCGTATATTGTGAATGTTTCCCTGTAATCTGTCGGCTAGTTTGTGTTCGAGTTAATCTGATTTTTTTTCAATTTTTTTTTGTGAGTCTAATGCAATCTATGAAGTAAAGATAACGTTGGTATGTTAGATTAAAAGTAAAGCTGTAACCACCCGGGCTCGAACCGCGGACCTTGTGCGTGTGAGGGCACACGTGATAAGACATTCCCTACTCTAACGGGAGGAAATAAGGTCAGCCAGCGTGAGTACTTTTTTGTGAACTGGTCTCTTTATACGCATTTATTTTGTGTTCTCTCCCCCATTATGGTATTTTTTGGTTTATTTAGGGTATTTCGAGGTTTACAGAGTATGTCCACTACGCTGTGAGAGTGCTATAATTGAAATTTTTCACGCTTTGTCTGATCTTTTTCCCTCACTAAAGCTGCCCTCTGTTTTTTAAACCTGCTAGGCAGTCTTTTGAGAGCCATTCGCCCGACGTTGGTCGATTTTTCTCATTTTTTGGTTGATTTTCAAGAAATGTCAGGGCGTAGATTGTAAATGTTTCCCTGTAATCTGTCGGCTACTTTGTTTTAAGTTTTTGTCGTGAGCCTAATAACATCTATGTCTATGAAGTAAAGGTAACGTTTGCATGTTACATTAAAAGTAAAACCTGTCACCACGCGGGCTCGAACCGCCGTCCTTGTGCGTGTGAGGCACACGTGATAACCTCTACACCATGGTGACTCGGAAATTGAAACAGTTATTTAAGCCAATTCATCGGTGTTCATTTGACATTGCGTACTCTAACGGGAGGAAATAAGGTTAGCCAGCTTGGGTTTTTTTTCGCAAACCTGTCACTTTATACGCAGTTATTTTATGTTCTCTTCCCATCATTGTATTTTTTGGTTTATATAGGGTACTTCGAGGGTTACAGAGTATGTGCACTACGCTGTGAGAGTGCTATAATTGAATTATTTCACGCTTTGTCTTATCTTTTTCCCTCTCTAAGGCTGTTCTGTTATTTAAACCTGCTAATCAGTCTTTTGAGAGCCCTTCGCCCGACATTGGTCGATTTTTCTCATTTTTTGGTTGATTTTCAAGAAAAGTCACGGCGTAGATTGTGAATGCTTCCCTGTAATCTGTCGGCTGGTTTGTGTTTTTAGTCTTTTTTTTGAAAATTTTTCGTGAGTATAGAACATCTAAGAAGTAAAGGTAGCGTTTGTATGTTAGATTAAAAGTAACACCTGTCACCACGCGGGCTCGAACCGCGGACCTTGTGCGTGTGAGGCACACGTGATAACCACTACTTCATGCTGACTTGGAAATTGAAACAGTTATTTAAGCCAATTCATCGGTGTTCATTTGACATTGCGTACTCTAACGGGAGGAAACAAGGTTAGCCAGCTTGGGTACTTTTTTCGTAAACCTGTCACTTTATACGCAGTTATTTTATGTTCTCTGCCCATCATTGTATTTTTTGGTTTATATAGGGTAATTCGAGGGTTACAGAGTATGTGCACTACGCTGTGAGAGTGCTATAATTGAATTATTTCACGCTTTGTCTGATCTTTTTCCCTCACTAAAGCTGCTCTCTGTTATTTGAACCTGCTAGTCAGTCTTTTGAGAGCCATTCGCCCGACGTTGGTTGATTTTTCTCACTTTTTGGTTGATCTTCAAGAAATGTCACGGCGTAGATTGAATGTTTCCCTGTAATCTGTCGGCTAGTTTTTGTTCTTTTTAATCTTTTTTTTTCAAATTTTTCGCGAATATAGAGCATCTATGAAGTAAAGGTAACGTTTGTATGTTAGATTAAAAGTAAAAGCTGTCACCACGCGGGCTCGAACCGCGGATCTTGTGCGTGTGAGGCACACGTGATAACCACTACACTATGGTGACTTGGAAAGTGAAACAGTTATTTAAGCCAATTCATCGGTGTTCATTTGACCTTGCGTACTCTAACGGGAGGAAACAAGGTTAGCCAGCTTGGGTACTTTTTTCGTAAACCTGTCACTTTATACGCAGTTATTTTATGTTCTCTGCCCATCATTGTATTTTTTGGTTTATATAGGGTAATTCGAGGGTTACAGAGTATGTGCACTACGCTGTGAGAGTGCTATAATTGAATTATTTCACGCTTTGTCTGATCTTTTTCCCTCACTAAAGCTGCTCTCTGTTATTTGAACCTGCTAGTCAGTCTTTTGAGAGCCATTCGCCCGACGTTGGTTGATTTTTCTCATTTTTTGGTTGATCTTCAAGAAATGTCACGGCGTAGATTGAATGTTTCCCTGTAATCTGTCGGCTAGTTTTTGTTCTTTTTAATCTTTTTCAAATTTTTCGCGAATATAGAGCATCTATGAAGTAAAGGTAGCGTTTGTATGTTAGATTAAAAGTAACACCTGTCACCACGCGGGCTCGAACCGCGGACCTTGTGCGTGTGAGGCACACGTGATAACCACTACTTCATGCTGACTTGGAAATTGAAACAGTTATTTAAGCCAATTCATCGGTGTTCATTTGACATTGCGTACTCTAACGGGAGGAAACAAGGTTAGCCAGCTTGGGTACTTTTTTCGTAAACCTGTCACTTTATACGCAGTTATTTTATGTTCTCTGCCCATCATTGTATTTTTTGGTTTATATAGGGTAATTCGAGGGTTACAGAGTATGTGCACTACGCTGTGAGAGTGCTATAATTGAATTATTTCACGCTTTGTCTGATCTTTTTCCCTCACTAAAGCTGCTCTCTGTTATTTGAACCTGCTAGTCAGTCTTTTGAGAGCCATTCGCCCGACGTTGGTTGATTTTTCTCACTTTTTGGTTGATCTTCAAGAAATGTCACGGCGTAGATTGAATGTTTCCCTGTAATCTGTCGGCTAGTTTTTGTTCTTTTTAATCTTTTTTTTTCAAATTTTTCGCGAATATAGAGCATCTATGAAGTAAAGGTAACGTTTGTATGTTAGATTAAAAGTAAAAGCTGTCACCACGCGGGCTCGAACCGCGGATCTTGTGCGTGTGAGGCACACGTGATAACCACTACACTATGGTGACTTGGAAAGTGAAACAGTTATTTAAGCCAATTCATCGGTGTTCATTTGACCTTGCGTACTCTAACGGGAGGAAACAAGGTTAGCCAGCTTGGGTACTTTTTTCGTAAACCTGTCACTTTATACGCAGTTATTTTATGTTCTCTGCCCATCATTGTATTTTTTGGTTTATATAGGGTAATTCGAGGGTTACAGAGTATGTGCACTACGCTGTGAGAGTGCTATAATTGAATTATTTCACGCTTTGTCTGATCTTTTTCCCTCACTAAAGCTGCTCTCTGTTATTTGAACCTGCTAGTCAGTCTTTTGAGAGCCATTCGCCCGACGTTGGTTGATTTTTCTCATTTTTTGGTTGATCTTCAAGAAATGTCACGGCGTAGATTGAATGTTTCCCTGTAATCTGTCGGCTAGTTTTTGTTCTTTTTAATCTTTTTCAAATTTTTCGCGAATATAGAGCATCTATGAAGTAAAGGTAACGTTTGTATGTTAGATTATAAGTAAAAGCTGTCTTCACGCGGGCTCGAACCGCGGACCTTGTGCGTGTGAGGCACACGTGATAACCACTACACTATGGTGACTTGGAAAGTGAAACAGTTATTTAAGCCGATTCATCGGTGTTCATTTGACCTTGCGTACTCTAACGGGAGTAAATAAGGTTAGCCAGCATGGGTACTTTTTTCGTAAAGCTGTCACTTTATACGAAGTTATTTTAGGTTCTTTCCCTATCATTGTATTTTTTGGTTTTTTTAGGGTAATTCGAGATTTACAGAGCATGTCCACTACGCTGTGAGAGTGCTAGAATTGAGATTTTTCACGCTTTGTCTGATCTTTTTCTCACCAAAGCTGCCCTCTGTTATTTAAACCTGCTAGTCAGTCTTTTAAGAGCAATTCGCCCGACGTTGGTCGATTTTTCTCATTTTTTGGTTGATTTTCAGGAAATGTCAGCTTGGGTACTTTTTCGTAAACCTGTCACTTTATACGCAGTTATTTTATGTTCTCTGCCCATCATTGTATTTTTTGGTTTATATAGGGTAATTCGAGGGTTACAGAGTATGTTCACTACGCTGTGAAAATGTTACAATTGAAATATTTCACGTTTTGTCTGATCTTTTACCCTCACTAAAGTTGCTCTCTGTTATTTAAACCTGCTAGTCAGTCTTTTAAGAGCAATTCGCCCGATGTTGGTCGATTTTTCTCATTTTTTGGTTGATTTTCAGGAAATGTCAGCTTGGGTACTTTTTTCGTAAACCTGTCACTTTATACGCAGTTATTTTGTGTTCTCTCCCCATTATTGTATTTTTTGGTTTCTTTAGGGTATTTCGAGGTTTACAGAGTATGTCCACTACGCTGTGAGAGTGCTATAATTGAAATTTTTCACGCTTTTTCTGATCTTTTTCCCTCATTAAAGTTGCTCTCTGTTATTTAAACCTGCTAGTCAGTCCTTTGAGAGCCATTCGCCCGACGTTGGTCAATTTGTTTCTTTTTCTGGTTGATTTTCAAGAAATGTCACGGCCTAGATTGAATGTTCCCCTGTAATCTGCTAGTTTGTGTTCTAGTTAATCTGAATTTTTTTCTAGAATTTTTGTCGTGAGTCTACCTCTATTAACGTTTGTAGGCTAGATTCAAAGTAAAAGCTGTCACCACGCGAGCTCGAACCGCGAACCTTGTGCGTGTCAGGCACACGTGATAACCACTACACCATGGTGGCTGGATTGTATTCTAGTTAATCTGATATTTTTTCAAACTTTTTTGAGTCTAATACCATCTATGGATCTTTTCCGTTTGTGCCCCCCAGTACGTTTTGCGCCCCCATTTACAGAGCACGTGCCATTACATAGTAAATCATTATTTGAAAATATTGCACGTGCGTCGGGGGGGGGGGGGTACAAATAATATGCACCCACTAAGCTGGGGGGGGGGGGGTGCACAAACGGAAAAGATCCCCATCTATGAAGTAGAGGTAACGTTTGTATGTTAGATTAAAAGTAAAACCTGTCACCACGCGGGCTCGTACCGCGGACCTTGTGCGTGTGAGGCACACGTGATAACCTCTACACCATGGTGACTTGGAAATTGAAACAGTTATTTAAGCCAATTCATCGGTGTTCATTTGACATTGCGTACTCTAACGGGAGTAAATAAGGTTAGCCAGCTTGGGTACTTTTTTCGTAAAGCTGTCACTTTATACGAAGTTATTTTAGGTTCTTTCCCAATCATTGTATTTTTTGGTTTTTTTAGGTTAATTCGAGATTTACAGAGTATGTCCACTACGCTGTGAGAGTGCTAGAATTGAGATTTTTCACGCTTTGTCTGAACTTTTTCTCACCAAAGCTGCCCTCTGTTATTTAAACCTGCTAGTCAGTCTTTTAAGAGCAATTCGCCCGACGTTGGTCGATTTTTCTCATTTTTTGGTTGATTTTCAGGAAATGTCAGCTTGGGTACTTTTTTCGTAAACCTGTCGCTTTATACGCAGTTATTTTATGTTCTCTGCCCATCATTGTATTTTTTGGTTTATATAGGGTAATTCGAGGGTTACAGAGTATGTTCACTACGCTGTGAGAGCGCTATAATTGAATTATTTCACGCTTTGTCTGATCTTTTTCCCTCACTAAAGCTGCTCTCTGTTATTTGAACCTGCTAGTCAGTCTCTTGAGAGCCATTCGCCCGACGTTGGTTGATTTTTCTCGTTTTTTGGTTGATCTTCAAGAAATGTCACGGCGTAGATTGTGAATGTTTCCCTGTAATCTGTCGGCTAGTTTGTGTTCTTTTTAATCTTTTTTTCAAATTTTTCGCGAGTGTAGAGGAGCATCTATGAAGTAAAGGTAACGTTTGTACGTTAGATTAAAAGTGAAAGCTGTCACCACGCGGGCTCGAACCGCGGACCTTGTGCGTGTGAGTCACACGTGATAACCACTACACTATGGTGACTTGGAAATTGAAACAGTTATTTAAGCCAATTCATCGGTGTTCATTTGACATTGCGTACTCTAACGGGAGTAAATAAGGTTAGCCAGCATGGGTACTTTTTTCGTAAAGCTGTCACTTTATACGAAGTTATTTTATGTTCTCTCCCCATCATTGTTTTTTTTTGGTTTTTTAGGGTAATTCGAGATTTACAGAGTATGTCCACTACGCTGTGAGAGTGCTAGAATTGAGATTTTTCACGCTTTGTCTGATCTTTTTCTCACCAAAGCTGCCCTCTGTTATTTAAACCTGCTAGTCAGTCTTTTAAGAGCAATTGGCCCGACGTTGGTCGATTTTTCTCATTTTTTGGTTGATTTTCAGGAAATGTCACGGCGTAGATTGTGAATGTTTCCCTATAATTTGTCGGCTAGTTTGTTCTATTTAATCTGATTTTGTTTCAAAATTTTTGTCGTGAATCTAATACCACCATCTATGAAATAAAGGTAACGTTTTTAGTTTAGATTAAAAGTAAATTCTGTCGCCACGCGGTCGCGAACCGCGAACCTTGTGCGTGTGAGGCATACGTAGTAACCACTACACCATGGTGACTTGGAAATTGAAACAGTTCAATTCATCGGTGTCTATTTGACATTTCCTACTCTAACGGGAGGAACTAAGGTCAGCCAGCATGGGTACTTTATTCGTGAACTGGTCACTTTATACGCAGTTATTTTGTGTTCTCTGCCCATCATTGTATTTTTTGGTTTATATAGGGTAATTCGAGGGTTACAGAGTATCTGCACTACGCTGTGAGAGTGCTATAATTGAATTATTTCACGCTTTGTCTGATCTTTTTCCCTCACTAAAGCTGCTCTCTGTTATTTGAACCTGCTAGTCAGTCTTTTGAGAACCATTCGCCCGACGTTGGTCGATTTTTCTCATTTTTTGGTTGATCTTCAAGAAATGTCACGGCGTAGATTGTGAATGGTTCCCTGTAATCTGTCGGCAAGTTTGTGTTCTTTTTAATCTCTTTTCGTGAGTATAGCATCTATGAAGTAAAGGTAACGTTTTTATGTTACATTAAAAGTAAAAGCTGTCACCACGCAGGCTCGAACCGCGGACCTTGTGCGTGTGCGGCACACGTGATAACCACTACACCATGGTGACTTGGAAATTGAAACAGTTATTTAAGCCAATTCATCGGTGTTCATTTGACATTGCGTACTCTAACGGGAGGAAATAAGGTTAGCCAGCTTGGGTTTTTTTCGCAAACCTGTCACTTTATACGCAGTTATTTTATGTTCTCTTCCCATCATTGTATTTTTTGGTTTATATAGGGTACTTCGAGGGTTACAGAGTATGTGCACTACGCTGTGAGAGTGCTATAATTGAATTATTTCACGCTTTGTCTTATCTTTTTCCCTCTCTAAGGCTGTTCTGTTATTTAAAAACCCGCTATCAGTCTTTTGAGAGCACTTCGCCCGACATTGGTCGATTTTTCTCATTTTTTGGTTGATTTTCAAGAAAAGTCACGGCGTAGATTGTGAATGCTTCCCTGTAATCTGTCGGCTGGTTTGTGTTTTTTAATCTTTTTTTTTGAAAATTTTTCGTGAGTATAGAACATCTAAGAAGTAAAGGTAGCGTTTGTATGTTAGATTAAAAGTAAAAGCTGTCACCACTCGGGCTCGAACCGCGGACCTTGTGCGTGTGAGTCACACGTGATAACCACTACACTATGGTGACTTGGAAATTGAAACAGTTATTTAAGCCAATTCATCGGTGTTCATTTGACATTGCGTACTCTAACGGGAGTAAATAAGGTTAGCCAGCATGGGTACTTTTTTCGTAAAGCTGTCACTTTATACGAAGTTATTTTATGTTCTCTCCCCATCATTGTTTTTTTTTGGTTTTTTAGGGTAATTCGAGATTTACAGAGTATGTCCACTACGCTGTGAGAGTGCTAGAATTGAGATTTTTCACGCTTTGTCTGATCTTTTTCTCACCAAAGCTGCCCTCTGTTATTTAAACCTGCTAGTCAGTCTTTTAAGAGCAATTGGCCCGACGTTGGTCGATTTTTCTCATTTTTTGGTTGATTTTCAGGAAATGTCACGGCGTAGATTGTGAATGTTTCCCTATAATTTGTCGGCTAGTTTGTTCTATTTAATCTGATTTTGTTTCAAAATTTTTGTCGTGAATCTAATACCACCATCTATGAAATAAAGGTAACGTTTTTAGTTTAGATTAAAAGTAAATTCTGTCGCCACGCGGTCGCGAACCGCGAACCTTGTGCGTGTGAGGCATACGTAGTAACCACTACACCATGGTGACTTGGAAATTGAAACAGTTCAATTCATCGGTGTCTATTTGACATTTCCTACTCTAACGGGAGGAACTAAGGTCAGCCAGCATGGGTACTTTATTCGTGAACTGGTCACTTTATACGCAGTTATTTTGTGTTCTCTGCCCATCATTGTATTTTTTGGTTTATATAGGGTAATTCGAGGGTTACAGAGTATCTGCACTACGCTGTGAGAGTGCTATAATTGAATTATTTCACGCTTTGTCTGATCTTTTTCCCTCACTAAAGCTGCTCTCTGTTATTTGAACCTGCTAGTCAGTCTTTTGAGAACCATTCGCCCGACGTTGGTCGATTTTTCTCATTTTTTGGTTGATCTTCAAGAAATGTCACGGCGTAGATTGTGAATGGTTCCCTGTAATCTGTCGGCAAGTTTGTGTTCTTTTTAATCTCTTTTCGTGAGTATAGCATCTATGAAGTAAAGGTAACGTTTTTATGTTACATTAAAAGTAAAAGCTGTCACCACGCAGGCTCGAACCGCGGACCTTGTGCGTGTGCGGCACACGTGATAACCACTACACCATGGTGACTTGGAAATTGAAACAGTTATTTAAGCCAATTCATCGGTGTTCATTTGACATTGCGTACTCTAACGGGAGGAAATAAGGTTAGCCAGCTTGGGTTTTTTTCGCAAACCTGTCACTTTATACGCAGTTATTTTATGTTCTCTTCCCATCATTGTATTTTTTGGTTTATATAGGGTACTTCGAGGGTTACAGAGTATGTGCACTACGCTGTGAGAGTGCTATAATTGAATTATTTCACGCTTTGTCTTATCTTTTTCCCTCTCTAAGGCTGTTCTGTTATTTAAAAACCCGCTATCAGTCTTTTGAGAGCACTTCGCCCGACATTGGTCGATTTTTCTCATTTTTTGGTTGATTTTCAAGAAAAGTCACGGCGTAGATTGTGAATGCTTCCCTGTAATCTGTCGGCTGGTTTGTGTTTTTTAATCTTTTTTTTTGAAAATTTTTCGTGAGTATAGAACATCTAAGAAGTAAAGGTAGCGTTTGTATGTTAGATTAAAAGTAACACCTGTCACCACGCGGGCTCGAACCTCGGACCTTGTTCGTGTGAGGCACACGTGATAACCACTACACCATGGTGACTTGGAAATTGAAACAGTTATTTAAGCCAATTCATCGGTGTTCATTTGACATTGCGTACTCTAACGGGAGGAAACAAGGTTAGCCAGCTTGGGTACTTTTTTCGTAAACCTGTCACTTTATACGCAGTTATTTTATGTTCTCTGCCCATCATTGTATTTTTTGGTTTATATAGGGTAATTCGAGCGTTACAGAGTATGTGCACTACGCTGTGAGAGTGCTATAATTGAATTATTTCACGCTTTGTCTGATCTTTTTCCCTCACTAAAGCTGCTCTCTGTTATTTGAACCTGCTAGTCAGTCTTTTGAGAGCCATTCGCCCGACGTTGGTTGATTTTTCTCATTTTTTGGTTGATCTTCAAGAAATGTCACGGCGTAGATTGAATGTTTCCCTGTAATCTGTCGGCTAGTTTGTGTTCTTTTTAATCTTTTTTTTTCAAATTTTTCGCGAGTATAGATCATCGATGAAGTAAAGGTAACGTTTGTATGTTAGATTAAAGGTAAAAGCTGTCGCCACGCGGGCTCGAACCGCGGACCTTGTGCGTGTGAGGCACACGTGATAACCACTACACTATGGTGACTTGGAAATTGAAACAGTTATTTAAGCCAATTCATCGGTGTTCATTTGACATTGCGTACTCTAACAGGAGTAAATAAGGTTAGCCAGCATGGGTACTCTTTTCGTAAAGCTGTCACTTTATACGAAGTTATTTTAGGTTCTTTCCCAATCATTGTATTTTTTGGTTTTTTTAGGGTAATTCGAGATTTACAGAGTATGTCCACTACGCTGTGAGAGTGCTAGAATTGAGATTTTTCACGCTTTGTCTGATCTTTTTCTCACCAAAGCTGCCCTCTGTTATTTAAACCTGCTAGTCAGTCTTTTAAGAGCAATTCGCCCGACGTTGGTCGATTTTTCTCATTTTGGTTGATTTTCAGGAAATGTCAGCTTGGGTACTTTTTTCGTAAACCTGTCACTTTATACGCAGTTTTTTTATGTTCTCTGCCCATCATTGTATTTTTTGGTTTATATAGGGTAATTCGAGGGTTACAGAGTATGTGCACTACGCTGTGAGAGTGCTATAATTGAATTATTTCACGCTTTGTCTGATCTTTTTCCCTCACTAAAGCTGCTCTCTGTTATTTGAACCTGCTAGTCAGTCTTTTGAGAGCCATTCGCCCGACGTTGGTCGATTTTTCTCATTTTTTGGTTGATCTTCGAGAAATGTCACGGCGTAGATTGTGAATGGTTCCCTGTAATCTGTCGGCAAGTTTGTGTTCTTCTTAATCTTTTTTCAAATTTTTCGTGAGTATAGTAGTATAGTTTTTCGTGAGCATCTATGAAGTAAAGGTAACGTTTGTATGTTAGATTAAAAGTAAAAGCTGTCACCACTCGGGCTCGAACCGCGGACCTTGTGCGTGTGAGGCACACGTGATAACCACTACACCATGGTGACTTGGAAATTGAAACAGTTATTTAAGCCAATTCATCGATGTCTATTTGACATTGCCTACTCTAAAGGGAGGAAATAAGGTCAGCCAGCATGGGTACTTTTTTCGTAAACCTGTCACTTTATACGAAGTTATTTTATGTTCTCTCCCCATCATTGTTTTTTTTGGTTTTTTTAGGGTAATTCGAGATTTACAGAGTATGTCCACTACGCTGTGAGAGTGCTAGAATTGAGATTTTTCACGCTTTGTCTGATCTTTTTCTCACCAAAGCTGCCCTCTGTTATTTAAACCTGCTAGTCAGTCTTTAAAGAGCAATTTGCCCGACGTTGGTCGATTTTTCTTCATTTTTTGGTTGATTTTCAGGAAATGTCACGGCGTAGATTGTGAATGTTTCCCTATAATTTGTCGGCTAGCTTGTTCTAGTTAATCTGATTTTGTTTCAAAGTTTTTGTCGTGAATCTAATACCACCATCTATGAAATAAAGGTAACGTTTTTAGTTTAGATTAAAAGTAAATTCTGTCCCCAGGCGAGCGCGAACCGCGCACCTTGTGCGTGTGAGGCACACGTAATAACCACTACACCATGGTGACTTGGAAATTGAAACAGTTCAATTCATCGGTGTCTATTTGACATTTCCTACTCTAACGGGAGGAACTAAGGTCAGCCAGCATGCGTACTTTTTTCGTGAACTGGTCACTTATACGCAGTTATTTTGTGTTTTCTGCGCATCATTGTATTTTTTGGTTTATATAGGGTAATTCGAGGGTTACAGAGTATGTGCACTACGCTGTGAGAGTGCTATAATTGAATTATTTCACGCTTTGTCTGATCTTTTTCCCTCACTAAAGCTGCTCTCTGTTATTTGAACCTGCTAGTCAGTCTTTTGAGAGCCATTCGCCCGACGTTGATCGATTTTTCTCATTTTTTGGTTGATCTTCGAGAAATGTCACGGCGTAGATTGTGAATGGTTCCCTGTAATCTGTCGGCTAGTTTGTGTTCTTTTTAAACTTTTTTCAAATTTTTCGTGAGTTAGCATCTATGAAGTAAAGGTAACGTTTGTATGTTAGATTAAAAGTAAAAGCTGGCACCACGCGGGCTCGAACCGCGGACCTTGTGCGTGTGAGGCACACGTGATAACCACTACACCATGGTGGCTTGGAAATTAAAACAGTTATTTAAGCCAATTCATCGGTATTCATTTGACATTGCGTACTCTAACGGGAGTAAATAAGGTTAGCCAGCATGGGTACTTTTTTCGTAAACCTGTTACTTTATACGAAGTTATTTTATGTTCTCTCCCCATCATTGTATTTTTTGTTTATTTATGGTAATTCGAGATTTACAGAGTATGTCCACTACGCTGTGAGAGTGCTAGAATTGTAGAATTGAGATTTTTCACTCCTTGTCTGATCTTTTTCTCACCAAAGCTGCCCTCTGTTATTTAAACCTGCTAGTCAGTCTTTTGAGAGCCATTCGCCCGACGTTCTCATTTTTGGGTTGATTTTCAAGAAATGTCACGGCGTAGATTGTGAATGTTTCCCTATAATTTGGCGGCAAGTTTGTTCTAATTAATCTGATTTTGTTTCAAAGTTTTTGTCGTGAATCTAATACCACCATCTATGAAATAAAGGTAACGTTTTTAGTTTAGATTAAAAGTAAATTCTGTCACCACGCGGGCGCGAACCGCGCACCTTGTTCGTGTGAGGCACACGTAATAACCACTACACCATGGTGACTTGGAAATTGAAACAGTTCAATTCATCGGTGTCTATTTGACATTTCCTACTCTAACGGGAGGAACTAAGGTCAGCCAGCATGGGTACTTTTTTCGTGAACTGGTCACTTTATACGCAGTTATTTTGTGTTCTCTCCCCCATTATTGTTATTTTTGGTTTATATAGGGTAATTCGAGGGTTACAGAGTATGTGCACTACGCTGTGAGAGTGCTAGAATTGTAGAATTGAGATTTTTCACTCCTTGTCTGATCTTTTTCTCACCAAAGCTGCCCTCTGTTATTTAAACCTGCTAGTCAGTCTTTTGAGAGCCATTCGCCCGACGTTCTCATTTTTGGTTTGATTTTCAAGAAATGTCACGGCGTAGATTGTGAATGTTTCCCTATAATTTGGCGGCAAGTTTGTTCTAATTAATCTGATTTTGTTTCAAAGTTTTTGTCGTGAATCTAATACCACCATCTATGAAATAAAGGTAACGTTTTTAGTTTAGATTAAAAGTAAATTCTGTCACCACGCGGGCGCGAACCGCGCACCTTGTTCGTGTGAGGCACACGTAATAACCACTACACCATGGTGACTTGGAAATTGAAACAGTTCAATTCATCGGTGTCTATTTGACATTTCCTACTCTAACGGGAGGAACTTAGGTCAGCCAGCATGGGTACTTTTTTCGTGAACCTGTCGTTTTATACGCAGTTATTTTGTGTTATCTCCCCCATTTTTGTGTTTGTTGGTTTATTTAGGGTAATTCAAGGGTTACAGAGTATGTCCACTACGCTGCGGGAGTGCTATAATTCAAATAATTCACGCTTTGTCTGATCTTTTCCTCCTCTAAGGCTGTCATCTGTTAGTTAAACCTGCTAGTAAGTTTTTTGATAGCCTTTCGCCCGACGTTGGTCAATTTTTCTGTTTTCTGATTGATTTCAAATAAACTA
>NC_134471.1:80293476-80439801 GCF_964194025.1 Convolutriloba macropyga | reverse complement strand
GTGACGGCGTAGATTGTTAATGTTTCCCTGTCATCTGTCGGCTAGTTTGTGTTGTGTTCTAGTTCGTTAATCTTTTTTTTGAGTCTGTTACCATCTATGCAGTAAAGGTAATGTCTGTAAGTTAGATTAAAAGTAAAAGCTGTCAGCACGCGGGCTCGAACCGCGGACCTTGTGCGTGTGAGGCACACGTGATAACCACTACACCATGGTGACTTGGAAATAAAAACAGTTATTTAAGCCAACTCATCGGTGTCTATTTTGACATTGCCTACTCCAACGGAAGGAAATAAGGTCAGCCAGCAAGGGTACTTTTTTCGTGAACCTGTCACTTTATACCCAGATATTTTATGTTCTCTCCCCATCATTGTATTTTTTGGTTTATTTAGCGTAATTCGAGGTTTACAGAGTATGTCCACTACGCTGTGAGAGTGCTATAATTGGAATTTTTCTTGCTTTGTCTGATCTTTTCCTCACTAAAGCTGCCCTCTGTTATTTAAACCTGCTGGTCAGTCTTTTGAGAGCCATTCGCCCGACATTGGTCGGTTTTTCTCATCTTTTTTGGTTGATTTTCAGGAAATGTCATGGCGTAGGTTGTGAATGTTCCCCAATAATTTGTCGGCTAGATTGTTCTAGTTAATCTGATTTTGTTGCAAAGTTTTTGTCATGAATCTAATACCATCTATGAAGTAATGATAACGTTTGTAGTTTCATTATAAGTAAATGCTGTCAACACGCGGTCTCGAACCGCGCACCTTGTGCGTGTGAGGCACACGTGATAACCCCTACACCATGGTGACTTGGAAATTGAAACAGTTCAATTCATCGGTGTCTATTTGACATTTCCTAATCTAACGGGAGGAACTTAGGTCAGCCAGCATGGGTACTTTTTTCGTGAACCTGTCGTTTTATACGCAGTTATTTTGTGTTATCTCCCCCATTTTTGTGTTTGTTGGTTTATTTAGGGTAATTCAAGGGTTACAGAGTATGTCCACTACGCTGCGGAAGTGCTATAATTCAAATAATTCACGCTTTGTCTGATCTTTTCCTCCTCTAATGCTGTCATCTGTTAGTTAAACCTGCTAGTAAGTCTTTTGATAGCCTTTCGCCCGACGTTGGTCGATTTTTCTGTTTTTCTGATTGATTTCAAATAAATGTGACGGCGTAGATTGTTAATGTTTCCCTGTCATCTGTCGGCTAGTTTGTGTTGTGTTCTAGTTCGTTAATCTTTTTTTTTGAGTCTGTTACCATCTATGCAGTAAAGGTAACGTCTGTAAGTTAGATTAAAGTAAAAGCTGTCAGCACGCGGGCTCGAACCGCGGACCTTTTGCGTGTGAGGCAAACGTGATAACCACTACACCATGGTGACTTGGAAATAAAAACAGTTATTTAAGCCGACTCATCGGTGTCTATTTGACATTGCCTACTCCAACGGGAGGAAATAAGGTCAGCCAGCAAGGGTACTTTTTTCGTGAACCTGTGACTTTATACCCAGATATTTTATGTTCTCTCCCCATCATTGTATTTTTTGGTTTATTTAGCGTAATTCGAGGTTTACAGAGTATGTCCACTACGCTGTGAGAGTGCTATAATTGGAATTTTTCTTGCTTTGTCTGATCTTTTCCTCACTAAAGCTGCCCTCTGTTATTTAAACCTGCTAGTCAGTCTTTTGAGAGCCATTCGCCCGACACTGGTCGGTTTTTCTCATCTTTTTTGGTTGATTTTCAGGAAATGTCATGGCGTAGATTGTGAATGTTCCCCAATAATTTGTCGGCTAGATTGTTCTAGTTAATCTGATTTTGTTTCAAAGTTTTTGTCGTGAATCTAATACCATCTATGAAGTAATGATAACGTTTGTAGTTTCATTATAAGTAAATGCTGTCAACACGCGGGCTCGAACCGCGCACCTTGTGCGTGTGAGGCACACGTGATAACCACCACACCATGGTGACTTGGAAATTGAAACAGTTCAATTCATCGGTGTCTATTTGACATTTCCTAATCTAACGGGAGGAACTTAGGTCAGCCAGCATGGGTACTTTTTTCGTGAACCTGTCGTTTTATACGCAGTTATTTTGTGTTATCTCCCCCATTTTTGTGTTTGTTGGTTTATTTAGGGTAATTCAAGGGTTACAGAGTATGTCCACTACGCTGCGGGAGTGCTATAATTCAAATAATTCACGCTTTGTCTGATCTTTTCCTCCTCTAATGCTGTCATCTGTTAGTTAAACCTGCTAGTAAGTCTTTTGATAGCCTTTCGCCCGACGTTGGTCGATTTTTCTGTTTTTCTGATTGATTTCAAATAAATGTGACGGCGTAGATTGTTAATGTTTCCCTGTCATCTGTCGGCTAGTTTGTGTTGTGTTCTAGTTCGTTAATCTTTTTTTTTGAGTCTGTTACCATCTATGCAGTAAAGGTAACGTCTGTAAGTTAGATTAAAGTAAAAGCTGTCAGCACGCGGGCTCGAACCGCGGACCTTTTGCGTGTGAGGCAAACGTGATAACCACTACACCATGGTGACTTGGAAATAAAAACAGTTATTTAAGCCGACTCATCGGTGTCTATTTGACATTGCCTACTCCAACGGGAGGAAATAAGGTCAGCCAGCAAGGGTACTTTTTTCGTGAACCTGTCACTTTATACCCAGATATTTTATGTTCTCTCCCCATCATTGTATTTTTTGGTTTATTTAGCGTAATTCGAGGTTTACAGAGTATGTCCACTACGCTGTGAGAGTGCTATAATTGGAATTTTTCTTGCTTTGTCTGATCTTTTCCTCACTAAAGCTGCCCTCTGTTATTTAAACCTGCTGGTCAGTCTTTTGAGAGCCATTCGCCGACATTGGTCGGTTTTTCTCATCTTTTTTGGTTGATTTTCAGGAAATGTCATGGCGTAGATTGTGAATTTTCCCCAATAATTTGTCGGCTAGATTGTTCTAGTTAATCTGATTTTGTTTCAAAGTTTTTGTCGTGAATCTAATACCATCTATGAAGTAATGATAACGTTTGTAGTTTCATTATAAGTAAATGCTGTCAACACGCGGGCTCGAACCGCGCACCTTGTGCGTGTGAGGCACACGTGATAACCACCACACCATGGTGACTTGGAAATTGAAACAGTTCAATTCATCGTTGTCTATTTTACTTTTCGATAAATTCGATTTTACTCGAAAAATTCGATAAAAAATAGATTAACTGAGTGTATTACCATCTATGAAGTAAAGGTAACGTCTGTATGTTAGATTAAATGTAAAAGCGGTCTCCACGCGGGCTTGAACCGCGGATCTGTGCGTGTTAGGCACACGTGATAACCACCACACCAAGGTGACTTGGAAATTATAACAGTTATTTTTAGCCAATTCATCGTGTCTATTTGACTCTTCCTACTCTAACGCGAGGAAATAAGGTCAGCCATTATGTGTACTTTTTCGTGAACTGGTCAAATTTTTTTTTTGTGAGTCAAATACAATCTATGAAGTAAAGGTAACGTCTGTATGTTAGATTAAATGTAAAAGCGGTCTCCACGCGGGCTTGAACCGCGGATCTGTGCGTGTTAGGCACACGTGATAACCACCACACCATGGTGACTTGGAAATAAAAACAGTTATTTAAGCCGACTCATCGGTGTCTATTTGACATTGCCTACTCCAACGGGAGGAAATAAGGTCAGCCAGCAAGGGTACTTTTTTCGTGAACCTGTCACTTTATACCCAGATATTTTATGTTCTCTCCCCATCATTGTATTTTTTGGTTTATTTAGCGTAATTCGAGGTTTACAGAGTATGTCCACTACGCTGTGAGAGTGCTATAATTGGAATTTTTCTTGCTTTGTCTGATCTTTTCCTCACTAAAGCTGCCCTCTGTTATTTAAACCTGCTGGTCAGTCTTTTGAGAGCCATTCGCCCGACATTGGTCGGTTTTTCTCATCTTTTTTGGTTGATTTTCAGGAAATGTCATGGCGTAGATTGTGAATGTTCCCCAATAATTTGTCGGCTAGATTGTTCTAGTTAATCTGATTTTGTTTCAAAGTTTTTGTCGTGAATCTAATACCATCTATGAAGTAATGATAACGTTTGTAGTTTCATTATAAGTAAATGCTGTCAACACGCGGGCTCGAACAGCGCACCTTGTGCGTGTGAGGCACACGTGATAACCACCACACCATGGTGACTTGGAAATTGAAACAGTTCAATTCATCGTTGTCTATTTTACTTTTCGATAAATTCGATTTTACTCGAAAAATTCGATAAAAAATAGATTAACTGAGTGTATTACCATCTATGAAGTAAAGGTAACGTCTGTATGTTAGATTAAATGTAAAAGCGGTCTCCACGCGGGCTTGAACCGCGGATCTGTGCGTGTTAGGCACACGTGATAACCACCACACCAAGGTGACTTGGAAATTATAACAGTTATTTTTAGCCAATTCATCGTGTCTATTTGACTCTTCCTACTCTAACGCGAGGAAATAAGGTCAGCCATTATGTGTACTTTTTCGATAACTGGTCAAATTTTTTTTTGTGAGTCAAATACAATCTATGAAGTAAAGGTAACGTTTGGATGTTAGGTTAAAAGTAAAAGCTGTCACCACGTGGGCTCGAACCGCGGACCTTTTGCGTGTTAGGCACACGTGATAACCACTACACCATGGTGACTTGGGAATTCAAACAGTTCAGTTCATCGTTGTCTATTTTACTTTTCCTACTCTAATGGGAGGAACTAAGTTCATCCAGCATGGGTACTTTTTTCGTGGACCGGTCACTTTATACGCAGTTATTTTGTGTTCTCTCCACCATTACTGTTTTTTTGGTTTATTTAGGGTAATTCGAGGTTTACAGAGTATGTCCACTACGCTGTGAGAGTGCTATAATTGAAATTTTTCACGCTTTTTCTGATCTTTTTTCCTCACTAAAGCTGCTCTCTGTTATTTAAACCTGCTAGTCAGTCTTTTGAGAGCCATTCGCCCGACGTTGGTCGATTTTTCTCATTTTTGGGTTGATTTTCAAGAAATGTCACGGCGTAGATTGTGAATGTTTCCCTGTAATTTGTCGGCTAGTTTGTTCTAGTTAATCTGATTTTTTTCGTATTTTTTGTCGTGAGTCTGATACCATCTATGAAGTAAAGGTAACGTTCGTATGTTAGATTAAAAGTAAAAGATGTCACCACGCGGGCTCGAACCGCGGACCTTGTGCGTGTGAGGCACACGTGATAACCGCTACACCATGGTGACTTGGAAATTGAAACAGTTTTTTAAGCCAATTCATCGGTGTCTATTTCCTTTTTCCTACTTTAACGGGAGGAAATAAGGTCAGCCAGCATGAGTACTTTATACGCAGTTATTTTGTGTTCTCTCCCCATTATTGTATTTTTTGGTTTCTTTAGGGTATTTTGAGGTTCACAGAGTATTTCCACTACGCTGTGAGAGTGCTATAATTGAAATTTTTCGCGCTTTGTCTGATCTTTTCCCCTCACTAAAGCTGCTCTCTGGTATTTAAACCTGGTCGTCAGTCTTTTGAGAGCCATTCGCCCGACGTTGGTCGATTTTTCTCTTCTGCTTGATTTTCTAGAAATGTCACGGCGTGGATTGTGAATGTTTCCCTGTAATCTGTCGGCTAGTTTGAAGTAAAGGTAACGTTTGTATGTTAGATTAAAAGTAAAAGCTGTCACAACGCGGGCTCGAACCGTGGATCTTGTGCGTGTGAGGCACACGTGATAACCACTACACTATGGTGACGTGAAAATTTAAACAGTTATTTAAGCTAATTCTTCGGTGTCTATTTGACATTGCCTACACTAACGGGAGGGAATAAGGTCAGCCAGCATGTGTACCTTTTTTCGTGAACTGGTCACTTTATACGCATTTATTTTGTGTTCTCTCCCCCATCATTGTATTTTTTGGTTTATTTAGGGTAATTCGAGGGTTACAGAGTATGTCCTCAACGCCGTGAGAGTACTATAATTGAAATTTTTCACGCTTTGTCTGATCTTTTTCCCTCACTAAAGCTGCCCTCTGTTATTTAAACCTGCTAATCAGTTTTTTGAGAGCCATTCGCCCGAGCTTGGTCGATTTTCTCATTTTTGGGTTGATTTTCAAATGTCACGGCGTAGATTGTGAATGTTTCCCTGTAATTTGTCGGCTAGTTTGTTCTAGTTAATCTGATTTTTTTTTGTATTTTTTGTCGTGAGTCTGATACCATCTATGAAGTAAAGGTAACGTTCATATGTTAAATTAAAAGTAAAAGATGTCACCACGCGGGCTCGAACCGCGGACCTTGTGCGTGTGAGGGACACGTGATAACCGCTACACCATGGTGACTTGGAAATTGAAAAAGTTTTTTAAGAGAATTCATCGGTGTCTATTTCCTTTTTCCTACTTTAACGGGAGGAAATGAGGTCAGCCAGCATGAGTACTTTATACGCAGTTATTTTGTTTTCTCTCCCCTATTATTGTATTTTTTGGTTTCTTTAGGGTATTTCGAGGTTTACAGAGTATGTCCACAACGCCGTGAGAGTACTATAATTGAAATTTTTCACGCTTTGTCTGATCTTTTTCCCTCACTAAAGCTGCCCTCTGTTATTTAAACCTGCTAATCAGTTTTTTGAGAGCCATTCGCCCGAGCTTGGTCGATTTTCTCATTTTTGGGTTGATTTTCAAATGTCACGGCGTAGATTGTGAATGTTTCCCTGTAATTTGTCGGCTAGTTTGTTCTAGTTAATCTGATTTTTTTTTTGTATTTTTTGTCGTGAGTCTGATACCATCTATGAAGTAAAGGTAACGTTCATATGTTAAATTAAAAGTAAAAGATGTCACCACGCGGGCTCGAACCGCGGACCTTGTGCGTGTGAGGGACACGTGATAACCGCTACACCATGGTGACTTGGAAATTGAAAAAGTTTTTTAAGAGAATTCATCGGTGTCTATTTCCTTTTTCCTACTTTAACGGGAGGAAATAAGGTCAGCCAGCATGAGTACTTTATACGCAGTTATTTTGTGTTCTCTCCCCATTATTGTATTTTTTGGTTTCTTTAGGGTATTTTGAGGTTTACAGAGTATTTCCACTACGCTGTGTGAGTGCTATAATTGAAATTTTTCGCGCTTTGTCTGATCTTTTTCCCTCACTAAAGCTGCTCTCTGGTATTTAAACTTGCTCGTCAGTCTTTTGAGAGCCATTCGCCCGACGTTGGTCGATTTTTCTCATTTTTGGGTTGATTTTCAAGAAATGTCACGGCGTAGATTGTGAATGTTTCCCTGTAATTTGTCGGCTAGTTTGTTCTAGTTAATCTGATTTTTTTTCGCATTTTTTGTCGTGAGTCTGATACCATCTATAACGTTTGTATGTTAGATTAAAAGCAAAAGATGTCACCACGCGGGCTCGAACCGCGGACCTTGTGCGTGTGAGGCACACGTGATAACCGCTACACCATGGTGATTTGGACATTGAAACAGTTATTTAAGCCAATTCATCGGTGTCTATTTCCTTTTTCCTACTTTAACGGGAGGGAATAAGGTCAGCCAGCATGGGTATCTTTTTTCGTGAACTGGTCACTTTATACGCATTTATTTTGTGTTCTCTCCCCCATCATTGTATTTTTTGGTTTATTTAGGGTAATTCGAGTTTTACAGAGTATTTCCACTACGCTGTAAGAGTGCTATAATTGAAATTTTTTCGCGCTTTGTCTGATCGTTTTCCCTCACTAAAGCTGCTCTCTGTTATTTAAACCTGCTAGTCAGTCTTTTGAGAGCCATTCGCCCGACGTTGGTCGATTTTTCTCTTCCGGTTGATTTTCTAGAAATGTCACGGCGTGGTTTGTGAATGTTTCCCTGTAATATGTCGGCTAGTTTGTTTTCTAATAATACAATCTATGAAGTAAAGGTAACGTTTGTATGTTAGATTAAAAGTAAAAGCTGTCACCACGCGGGCTCGAACCGCGGACCTTGTGCGTGTGAGGCACACGTGATAACCACTACACCATGGTGACTTGGAAATTGAAACAGTTATTTAAGCCAATTCATCGGTGTCTATTTCACCTTTCCTACTCTAACGGGAGGAACTAAGGTCAGCCAGCATGGGTACTTTTTTCGTGGACCGGTCTTTTTATACGCAGTTATTTTGTGTTTTCTCCCCCATTATTGTTTTTTTTTGGTTTATTTAGGGTAATTCGAGGTTTTCGTAGTATGTCCACTACGCTGTGAGAGTGCCATAATTCAAATAGTTCATGCTTTGTCTGATCTTTTCCACCTCTAAGGCTGCCCTCTGTTATTTGAACCTGCTAGTCAGTCTTTTGATCGCCATTCGCCCGACGTTGGTCGATTTTTCTCTTTTTCTGATTGATTTCAAAAAATTGTGACGGAGTAGATTGTGAATGTTTCCCTATCATCTGTCGGCTAGTTTGCGTTCTAGTTAATCTAAATTTTTTTCAAAAAAAATCGTGAGTCTAATACTGTCTATGAAGTAGAGGTAAAGTTTGATGTTAGATTGAAGTAAAAGCTGTCACCACGCGGGCTCGAACCGCGGACCTTGTGCGTGTTAGGCACACGTGATAACCACTACACCGTGGTGACTTGGAAATTGAAACAGTTTTTTAAGCTAATTCATTGGTGTCTATTTGACATTGCCTACTCTAACGGGAGGGAATAAGGTCAGCCAGCATGTGTACCTTTTTCGTGAACTGGTCACTTTATACGCAGTTATTTTGTGTTATCTCCCCCATTATTTTTTTGTTGGTTTATTTAGCGTAATTCGAATTTTACAGAGTATGTCCACTACGCTGTGAGAGTGCTATAATTGAAATTTTTTGCGCTTTGTCTGATATTTTTCCCTCACTAAAGCTGCCCTGTTATTTAAACCTGCTAGTCAGTCTTTTGAGAGCCATTCGACCGACGATGATCGATTTCTCTTTTTCTGGTTGATTTCTAGAAATGTCACGGCGTAGATTGTGAATGTTTCCCTGTAATCTGTCGGCTAGTTTGTGTTTTAGTTAAGTTAATCTTTCCAAATTATTTGTGAGTGTAATACAATCTATGAAGTAAAGGTAACATTTGTATGTTAGATTAAAAGTAAAAGCTGTCACCACGCGGGCTCGAAGCGCGGACCTTGTGCGTGTGAGGCACGTGATTACCACTACACCATGGTGACTTAGAAATTGAAACAGATTTTAAAGCCAATTCATCGGTGTCTATTTGACATTGCCTACTCTAATGGGAGGAAATAAGGTCAGCCAGCATGGGTACCTTTTTCGTGAACTGGTCACTTTATACGCAGTTATTTTGTGTTCTCTCCCCATTATTATTTTTTTTTGGTTTATTTTGGGATAATTCGAGTTTTACAGAGTATGTCCACCGCGCTGTGTGAGTGCTATAATTGGAATTTTTCGCGCTTTGTCTGATCTTTTTCCCTCACTAAAGCTGCCCTCTGTTATTTAAACCTGCAAGGCAGTCTTTTGAGAACCATTCGTCCGACGTTGGTCGGTGTTTCTCGTCTGACTGATTTTCTAGAAATGTCACGGCGTAGATTGTGAATGTTTCCCTGTCATCTGTCGGCTAGTTTGTGTTCTAGTTAATCTAATTTTTTTTCAAATTTTTAGTGTCTCTACCTCTACTTAAAGTTTGTTGTTAGATTGAAATAAAAGCTGTCACCACGCGGGCTCGAACCGCGGACCTTGTGCGTGTGAGGCACACGTGATAACCACTACACCATGGTGGCTTGGAAATTGAAACAGTTATTTAAGCCAATTCATCGGTGTCTATTTCAACTTTCCTACTCTAACGGCAGGAACTAAGGTCAGCCGGCATGGGTACTTTTTTCGTGGACCGGTCGCTTTATACGCAGTTATTTTGTGTTCTCTCCCCCGTTATTGTTTTTTTGTTTTATTTAGGGTAATTCGAGGTTTTCGGAGTATGTCCACTAATCTGTGAGAGTGCCATAATTCGAATATTTCATGCTTTGTCTTATCTTTTCCCCCTCCAAGGCTGCCCTCTGTTATTTAAACCTGCTAGTCACTTTTTTGATCGCCATTCGCCCGACGTTGGTCGATTTTTTTCTTTTTCTGATTGTTTTCAAAAAATTGTGACGGAGTAGATTGTGATTGTTTCCCTATAATCTGTCGGCTCGTTTGTGTTCTAGTTAATCTAAACCTAAGTAGAGGTAAAGTTTGATGTTAGATTAAAGTAAAAGCTGTCACCACGCGGGCTCGAACCGCGGACCTTGTGCGTGTTAGGCACACGTGATAACCACTACACCATGGTGACCTGGAAATTGAAACAGTTATCTAAGCTAATTCATCGGTCTCTATTTGACATTGCCTACTCTAACGGGAGGGAATAAGGTCAGCCAGCATGTGTAGCTTCTTCGTGAACTGGTCACTTTATACGCAGTTATTTTGTGTTCTCTGCCCATCATTGTATTTTTTGGTTTATATAGGGTAATTCGAGGGTTACAGAGTATGTGCACTACGCTGTGAGA
Organism: Convolutriloba macropyga; assembly: GCF_964194025.1. Taxonomy (NCBI): domain Eukaryota; kingdom Metazoa; phylum Xenacoelomorpha; order Acoela; family Convolutidae; genus Convolutriloba; species Convolutriloba macropyga. The sequence continues at coordinate 80,429,342 of NC_134471.1, read as the reverse complement.
GTGCTATAATTGAAAATTTCCACGCTTTTTCTGATCTTTTCCTCACTAAAGCTGCCCTCTGTTATTTAAATCTGCTAGTCAGTCTTTTGAGAGCCATTCGCCCGACGTTGGTCAATTTTGTTCTTTTTCTGGTTGATTTTCAAGAAATGTCACGGCCTAGATTGAACGTTCCCCTGTAATCTGTCGGCTAGTTTGTGTTCTAGTTAATCTGAATTTTTTTCAAGAATTTTTGTCGTGCGTCTACCTCTATTAACGTTTGTAGGCTAGATTCAAAGTAAAAGCTGTCACCACGCGAGCTCGAACCGCGAACCTTGTGCGTGTTAGGCACACGTGATTACCACTACACCCTGGTGACTTGGAAATTGAAACAGACTTTAAAGCCAATTGATCGGTGTCTATTTGACATTGCCTACTCTAAATGGGAGGAAATAAGGTCAGCCAGCATGGGTACCTTTTTGTGAACTGGTCACTTTATACGCAGTTATTTTGTGTTCTCCCCCCCCCCATTGTTTTTTTTGGTTTATTTAGGGTAATTCGAGTTTTACAGAGTATGTCCACTGCGCTGTGAGGGTGCTATAATTGAAATTTTTCACGGTTTGTCTGATCTTTTTCCCTCACTAAAGCTGCCCTCTGTTGTTTAAACCTGCTAGTCAGTCTTTTGAGAGCCATTCGCCCGACGTTGGTCGATTCTTCTCTTCTGGTTGATTTTCTGGAAATGTCACGGCGTAGATTGTGAATGTTTCCCTGTAATCTGTCGGCTAGTTTGTGTTCTAGTTAATCTTTCCAAATTTTTTGTGAGTGTAATACAATCTATCAAGTAAAGGTAACCTTTGTATGTTAGATTAAAAGTAAAAGCTGTCACCACGCGGGCTCGAACCTCGAATCTTGTGCGTGTTAGGCACACGTGATTACCACTACACCCTGGTGACTTGGAAATTGAAACAGACTTTAACGCCAATTGATCGGTGTCTATTTGACATTGCCTACTCTAAAGGGGAGGAAATAAGGTCAGCCAGCATGGGTACCTTTTTGTGAACTGGTCACTTTATACGCAGTTATTTTGTGTTCTCTCCCCCATTGTTTTTTTTGGTTTATTTAGGGTAATTCGAGTTTTACAGAGTATGTCCACTGCGCTGTGAGAGTGCTATAATTGAAATTTTTCGCACCTTGTCTGATCTTTTTCCCTCACAAAAGCTGCCCTCTGTTGTTTAAACCTGCTGGGCAGTCTTTTGAGAACCATTCGCCCGACGTTGGTCGATTTTTCTCGTCCGGTTGATTTTCTAGAAATGTCACGAAGTAGATTGTGAATGTTTCCCTGTAATCTGTCGTCTAGTTTGTGTTCTAGTTTTTCTTTCCAAATTTTTTGTGAGTCTAATTCAATCTATGAAGGAAAGGTAACATTTTTATGTTAGATTAAAAGTAAAAGCTGTCACCACGCGCGCTCGAACCGGGGCCCTTGTGCGTGTGAGGCATACGTGATAACCACTAGACCTTGGTGACTTGGAAATTGAAACAGTTATTTAAGCTAATTCATCGGTGTCTATTTGACATTGCCTTCTCTAACGGGAGGGAATAAGGTCAGCCAGCATGTATACCTTTTTTTGAACTGGTCACTTTATACGCAGTTATTTTGTGTTTTCTTCCCCATTATTGTATTTTTTTAGGGTAATTCAAGGTTTACAGAGTATGTCCACTACGCTGTGAGAGTGCTATAATTCAAATAATTCACGCTTTGTCTGATCTTTTCCCCCTCTAAGGCTGCCATCTGTTAGTTAAACCTGCTAGTAAGTCTTTTGATAGCCATTCGCCCGACGTTGGTCGATTTTTCTTTTTTTCTGATTGATTTCAAATAAATGTGACGGCGTAGATTGTGAATGTTTCCCTGTCATCTGTCGGCTATTGTTCTAGTTTGATTTTCTTCAAAATTTTTGTCTTGAGTCTAATACCATCTATGAAGTAAAGGTAACGTTTGTAGGTTAGATTAAAGGTAAAAGCTGTCACAACGCGGGCACGAACCGCGGATCTGTGCGTTTTAGGCACACGTGATAACCACTACACCTTGGTGACTTGGAAATTAAAACAGTTATTTAAGCCAATTCATCGTGTCTATTTGACTCTTCCTACTCTAACGGGAGGAAATAAGGTCAGCCAGCATGAATACTTTTTTGTGAACTGGTCACTTTATACGCAGTTATTTTATGTTTTCTCCCCATCATTGTATTTTTTGGTTTATTTAGGGTAATTCTAGGTTTACAGAGTACGTCCACTACGCTGTGAGAGTGCTATAATTGAAAATTTTCACGCTTTTTCTGATCTTTTCCTCACTAAAGCTGCCCTCTGTTATTTAAATCTGCTAGTCAGTCTTTTGAGAGCCCTTCGCCCGACGTTGGTCGATTTTTCTCATTTTTTGGTTGATTTTCAAGAAATTTCACGGCGTAGATTGTGAATGTTCCCCTGTAATTTGTCGGCTAGTTTGTTCTAGTTAATCTGATTTTTTTCGAATTTTTTGTCGTGAGTCTAATACCATCTATGAAGTAAAGGTAACGTTTGTATGTTAGATTAAAATTAAAAGCTGTCACCACGCGGGCTCCAACCGCGGACCTGGTGCGTGTGAGGCACACGTGATAACCACTACACCATGGTGACTTGGAAATTAAAACAGTTTTTTAATTCAATTCATCGGTGTCTGTTTGACATTGCTTACTCTAACGGGAGGAAATTAGGTCAGCCATTACGGGTACTTTTTACGTGAACCTGTCTTTTTATACGCAGTTATGGTGTGTTCTCTCCCCCATTTCTGTGTTTTTTGGTTTATTTAGGGTAATTCGAGGGTGACAGAGTATGTCCACTACGCTGTGAGAGTGCCATAATTGAAATTTTTCACGCTTTGTCTGATCTTTTTCCATTACTAAAGCTGCCCTCTGTTATTTAAATCTGCTAGTCAGTCTTTTGAGAGCCATTCGCCCGACGTTGGTCGATTTTTCTCTTCTGGTTGATTTTCTAGAAATGTCACGTCGTAGATTTTGAATTTTTCCCTGTAATCTGTCGGCTAGTTTGTGTTCTAGTTAATCTTTCAAATTTTTTTGTGAGTCTAATACAATCTATGAAGTAGAGGTAACTTTTGTATGTTAGATTAAAATTAAAAGCTGTTACCACGCGGTCTCGAACCGCGGATCTTTTGCGTGTGAGGCACACGTGATTACCACTACACCATGGTGACTTGGAATTTAAAACAAATTTTTAAGCCATTTCATTGGTGTCTATTTGACATTGCCTACTCTAACGGGAGGAAATAAGGTCAGCCAACATGGGTACTTTGTTCGTGAACTGGTCACTTTATACGCAGTTATTTTGTGTTTTCTTCCCCATTATTGTATTTTTTTAGGGTAATTCAAGGTTTACAGAGTATGCCCACTGCGCTGTGAGAGTGCTATAATTCAAATAATTCACGCTTTGTCTGATCTTTTCCCCCTCTAAGGCTGCCATCTGTTAGTTAAACCTGCTAGTAAGTCTTTTGATAGCCATTAGCCCGACGTTGGTCGATTTTTCTGTTTTTCTGATTGATTTCAAATAAATGTGACGGCGTAGATTGTGAATGTTTCCCTGTCATCTGTCGGCTAGTTTGTTCTAGTTTCATTTTCTTCAAAATTTTTGTCGTGAGTCTAATACCATCTATGAAGTAAAGGTAACGTTTGTAGGTTAGATTAAAGGTAAAAGCTGTCACAACGCGGGCCCGAACCGCGGATCTGTGAGTTTTAGGCACACGTGATAACCACTACACCATGGTGACTTTGAAATTAAAACAGTTATTTAAGCCAATTCATCGTATCTATTTGACTCTTCCTACTCTAACGGGAGGAAATAAGGTCAGCCAGCATGAATAATTTTTTGTGAACTGGTCACTTTATACGCAGTTATTTTATGTTTTCTCCCCATCATTGTATTTTTTGGTTTATTTAGGGTAATTCTAGGTTTACAGAGTACGTCCACTACGCTGTGAGAGTGCTATAATTGAAAATTTCCACGCTTTTTCTTATCTTTTCCTCACTAAAGCTGCCCTCTGTTATTTAAATCTGCTAGTCAGTCTTTTGAGAGCCCTTCGCCCGACGTTGGTCGATTTTACTCATTTTTTGGTTGATTTTCAAGAAATGTCACGGCGTAGATTGTGAATATTTCTTTGTAATTTGTCGGCTAGTTTGTTCTAGTTAATCTGATTTTTTTCGAATTTTTTGTCGTGAGTCTAATACCATCTATGAGGTAAGGGTAACGTTTGTATGTTAGATTAAAATTAAAAGCTGTCACCACGCGGGCTCGAACCGCGGACCTGGTGCGTGTGAGGCACACGTAACCACTACACCATGGCGACTTGGAAATTAAAACAGTTTTTTAATTCAATTCATCGGTGTCTATTTGACATTGCCTACTCTAACGGGAGGAAATGATGTCAGCCATTATGGGTACTTTTTACGTGAACCTGTCTTTTTATACGCAGTTATGGTGTGTTCTCTCCCCCATTTTTGTGTTTTTTGGTTTATTTAGGGTAATTCGAGGTTGACAGAGTATGTCCACTACTCTGTGAGAGTGCTCTAATTGAAATTTTTCACGCTTTGTCTGATCTTCCCTCACTAAAGCTTTCATCTGTTGTTTCAACCTGCTAGTCAGTAATTTGAGAGCCATTCGCCCGACGTTGGTCAATTTTGTTTGTTTTTGGTTGATTTGCAAGAAATTTCACGGCGTAGATTCTGAATGTTTCCCTGTAATCTGTCGGCTAGTTTCTGTTCTAGTTAATCTGATTTTTTTTTCAAATTTTTTTGTGTGTCTAATACCATCTAGAAGTAAAGGTAACGTTTGTATGTTAGATCAAAAGTAAAAGTACCATCTAGAAGTAAAGGTAACGTTTGTATGTTAGATCAAAAGTAAAAGCTGTCACCACGCGGGCTCGAACCACGGACCTTATGCGTTTAAGTCACACGTGATAACCAGTACACCATGGTGACTTGGAAATTAAAACAGTTATTTAAGCCAATTCATCGGTGTCTGTTTGACTTTTCCTACTCTACCGGGAGGAAATAACGTCAACCAGCGTGAACCCTTTTTTGTGAACTGGTCAATTTATACGCAGTTATTTTGTGTTCTCTCCCCCATTATTGTATTTTTTGGTTTATTTAGGGTAATTCGAGGTGTACAGAGTATGTCCACTACGCTGAGAGAGTGCTGTAATTGAAAATTTTTGCGCTTTGTCTGATCTTTTTCCCTCACTAAAGCTGCCCTCTGTTATTTAAACCTGTTAGTCAGTCTTTTGAGAGAGAGCCATTCGCCCGACGTTGGTCGATTTTCTCTTTTTCTGGTTGATTTTCTAGAAATGTCACGGCGTAGATTGTGAATGTTTCCCTATAATCTGTCGGCTAGTTTGTTCTTTTTAATTTTTTTTTCAGTTTTTTCGTGACTCAAACACAATCTATGAAGTAAAGGTAACGTTTGTATGATAGATTAAAAGTAAAAGCTGTGACCACGCGTGCTCCAACCTTGGACCTTGTGCGTGTGAGGCACACGTGATAACCACTACACCATGGTGAATTGGAAATTGAAACAATTACTTAAGCCAATTCATGGGTGTCTATTTCACATTTCCTACTCTAACGGGAGGAACTAAGGTCAGCCAGCATGGGTACTTTTTTCGTGGACCGGTCACTTTATATGCAGTTATTTTCTGTTCTCTCCCCATTATTGTATTTTTGGTTTTTTAGGGTAATTCGAGGTTTTCAGAGTATGTCCACTACGCTGTGAGAGTGCTATAATTGAAATTTTTTAGGCTTTGTCTGATCTTTTTCCCTTACTAAAGCTGCCCTCTGTTATTTAAATCTGCTAGTCAGTCTTTTGGGAGCCATTCGTCCGACGTTGGTCGATTTTTCTCATTTTTGGGTTGATTTTCAAGAAATATCACGGCGTAGATTGTGAATGATTCCCTGTAATTTGTCGGGTAGTTTGTTCTAGTTAATCTGATTGTTTTCAAATTTTTTGTCGTGAATCTGATACCATCTATGAAGTAAAGGTAACGTTTGTATGTTATTTTAAAAGTAAAAGATGTCTCCACGCGGGCTCGAACCGCGGACCTTGAGCGTGTGAGGCACGCGTGCTAACCACTACACCATTGTGACTTGGAAATTGAAGCAGTTATTTAAGCCAATTCATCGGTTTCTATTTCCTTTTTCCTACTTTAATGGGAGGAAATAAGGTCAGCCAGCCTGAGTTTTTTATACGCTGTTATTTTGTGTTTTCTCCCCCGTTATTGTGTTTTTGGTTTCTTTAGGGTATTTCGAGGTTTACAGAGTATGTCCACTACGCTGTGAGAATGCTATAATTGAAATTTTTCACGCTTTGTCTAATCTTTTTCCCTCACTAAAGCTGCCCTCTGTTATATAAACCTGTTAGTCAGTCTTTTGAGAGAGAGCCATTCGCCCGACGTTGGTCGATTTTCTCTTTTTCTGGTTGATTTTCTAGAAATGTCACGGCGTAGATTGTGAATGTTTCCCTATAATCTGTCGGCTAGTTTGTTCTTTTTAATCTTTTTTTGAATTTTTTCGTGACTCAAACACAATCTATGAAGTAAAGGTAACGTTTGTATGATAGATTAAAAGTAAAAGCTGTGACCACGCGTGCTCCAACATTGGACCTTGTGCGTGTGAGGCACACGTGATAACCACTACACCATGGTGCATTGGAAATTGAAACAATCATTTAAGCCAATTCATGGGTGTCTATTTCACATTTCCTACTCTAACGGGAGGAACTAAGGTCAGCCAGCATGGGTACTTTTTTCGTGGACCGGTCACTTTATATGCAGTTATTTTCTGTTCTCTCCCCATTATTGTATTTTTGGTTTTTTAGGGTAATTCGAGGTTTTCAGAGTATGTCCACTACGCTGTGAGAGTGCTATAATTGAAATTTTTCAGGCTTTGCCTTATCTTTTTCCCTTACTAATGCTGCCCTCTGTTATTTAAATCTGCTAGTCAGTCTTTTGGGAGCCATTCGCCCGACGTTGGTCGATTTTTCTCTTTTTTGGGTTGATTTTCAAGAAATATCACGGCGTAGATTCTGAATGTTTCCCTGTAATTTGTCGGATAGTTTGTTCTAGTTAATCTGATTGTTTTCAAATTTTTTGTCGTGAGTCTGGTACCATCTATGAAGTAAAGGTAACGTTTGTATGTTATTTTAAAAGTAAAAGATGTCTCCACTCGGGCTCGAACCGCGGACCTTGTGCGTGTGAGGCACGCGTGCTAACCACTACACCATGGTGACTTGGAAATTGAAACAACTATTTAAGCCACTTCATCGGTGTCTATTTCCTTTTTCCTACTTTAACGGGAGGAAATAAGGTCAGCCAGCCTGAGTACTTTATACGCAGTTATTTTGTGTTTTCTCCCCCGTTATTGTGTTTTTGGTTTCTTTAGAGTATTTCGAGGTTTACAGAGTATGTCCACTACGCTGTGAGAGTGCTATAATTGAAATTTTTCACGCTTTGTCTGATATTTTTCCCTCACTAAAGCTGCTCTCTGTTATTTAAACCTGCTAGTCAGTCTTTTGAGAGCCATTCGCCTGACGTTGGTCGATTTTACTCATTTTTTTTGTTTGATATTCAAGAAATGTCACGGCGTTGATTGTGAATGTTTGCCTGTAATTTGTCGGCTAGTTTGTTCTAGTTAATCTGAATTTTTTTTCAAAATTTTTGTCGTGAGTCTGATACCATCTATGAAGTAAAGGTAAGGTTTGTATGTTAGATTAAAAGTAAAAGCTGTCAACACGCTGGCTCGAAACTCGGAGCTTGTGCGTGTGAGGCACACGTGATAACCACTACACCATGTGACTTGGAAATTGAAACAGTTATTTAGTCGCATTGATCGGTGTCTATTTGACGCTGCCTACTCTAACGGGAGGAAATAAGGTCAGCCAGCATGGGTACTTTTTTCGTTAACCTGTCATTTTATACGCAGTTATTTTGTGTTCTCTCCCCTATTTTTGTATTTTTTGGTTTATTTAGGGTAATTCGAGGGTTACAGAGTATGTCCACTACGCTGTGAGAGTGCCATAATTGAAATTTTTCACGCTTTGTCTGATCTTTTTCCCTCACTAAAGCTGCCCTCTGTTATTTAAATCTGCTAGTCAGTCTTTTGAGAGCCATTCGCCCGACGTTGGTCGATTTTTCTCATTTTTGGTTTGATTTTCAAGAAATGTCACGGCGTAGATTGTGAATGTTTCCCTGTAATTTGTCGGCTAGTTTGTTCTAGTTAATCTGATTTTTTTCGAATTTTTTGTGGTGAGTCTGATACCATCTATGAAGTAAAGGTAACGTTTGTATGTTAGATTAAAAGTAAAAGATGTCACCACGCGGGCTCGAACCGCGGACCTTGTGCGTGTGAGGCACACGTGATAACCGCTACACCATGGTGACTTGGAAATTGAAACAGTTATTTAAGACAATTCATCGGTGTCTATTTCCTTTTTCCTATTTTAACGGGAGGAAATAAGGTCAGCCAGCATGAGTACTTTATACGCAGTTATTTTGTGTTCTCTCCCCATTATTGTATTTTTTGGTTTCTTTAGGGTATTTCGAGGTTTACAGAGTATGTCCACTACGCTGTGAGAGTGCTATAATTGAAATTTTTCACGCTTTTTCTGATCTTTTTCCCTCACTAAAGTTGCTCTCTGTTATTTAAACCTGCTAGTCAGTCTTTCGAGAGCCATTCGCACGACGTTGGTCGATTTTTCTCATTTTTGGGTTGATTTTCAAGAAATGTCACGGCGTAGATTGTGAATGTTTCCCTGTAATTTGTCGGCTAGTTTATTCTAATTAATCTGATTTTTTCGAATTTTTTGTCGTGAGTCTGATACCATCTATGAAGTAAAGGTAACGTTTGTATGTTAGATTAAAAGTAAAAGATGTCACCACGCGGGCGCGAACCGCGGACCTTGTGCGTGTGAGGCACACGTGATAACCCCTACACCTTGGTGATTTGGAAATTGAAACAGTTATTTAAGTCAATTCATCGGTGTCTATTTCCTTTTTCCTACTTTAACGGGAGGAAATGAGGTCAGCCAGCATGAGCACTTTATACGCAGTTATTTTGTGTTCTCTCCCCCATTTTTGTATTTTTTGGTTTCTTTAGGGTTTTTCGAGGTTTACAGAGTATGTCCTTTACGCTGTGAGAGTGCTATAATTGAAATTTTTCACGGTTTGTCTGATCTTTTTCCCTCACTAAAGCTGCTCTCTGTTATTTAAACCTGCTAGTCAGTCTTTTGAGAGCCATTCGCCCGACGTTGGTCATTTTTTCTCATTTTTTTGGTTGATTTTCAAGAAATGGCACGGCGTAGATTGTGAATGTTTCCCTGTAAGTTGTCGGCTAGTTTGTTCTAGTTAATCTGATTTTTTTTCGAATTTTTTGTCGTGAGTCTGATACCATCTATGAAGTAAAGGTAACGTTTGTATGTTAGAATAAAAGTAAAAGATGTCACCACGCGGGCTCGAACCGCGGACCTTGTGCGTGTGAGGCACACGTGATAACCGCTACACCATGGTGATTTGGAAATTGAAACAGTTATTTAAGCCAATTCATCGGTGTCTATTTCCTTTTTTCCTACTTTAACGGGAGGAAATGAGGTCAGCCAGCATGAGTACTTTATACGCAGTTATTTTGTTTTCTCTCCCCTATTATTGTATTTTTTGGTTTCTTTAGGGTATTTCGAGGTTTACAGAGTATGTCCACTACGCTGTGAGAGTGCTATAATTGAAATTTTTCACGCTTTGTCTGACCTTCTTCCCTCACTAAAGCTGCTCTCTGTTATTTAAACCTGCTAGTCAGTCTTTTGTGAGCCATTCGCCCGACGTTGGTCGATTTTTCTCATTTTTGGGTTGATTTTCAAGAAATGTCACGGCGTAGATTGTGAATGTTTCCCTGTAATTTGTCGGCTAGTTTGTTCTAGTTAATCTGATTTTTTTCGAATTTTTTTTGGTGAGTCTGATACCATCTATGAAGTAAAGGTAACGTTTGTATGTTAGATTAAAAGTAAAAGATGTCACCACGCGGGCTCGAACCGCGGACCCTGTGCGTGTGAGGCACACGTGATAACCGCTACACCATGGTGACTTGGAAATTGAAACAGTTATTTAAGACAATTCATCGGTGTCTATTTCCTTTTTCCTATTTTAACGGGAGGAAATAAGGTCAGCCAGCATGAGTACTTTATACGCAGTTATTTTGTGTTCTCTCCCCATTATTGTATTTTTTGGTTTCTTTAGGGTATTTCGAGGTTTACAGAGTATGTCCACTACGCTGTGAGAGTGCTATAATTGAAATTTTTCACGCTTTGTCTGACCTTTTTCCCTCACTAAAGCTGCCCTCTGTTATTTAAATCTGCTAGTCAGTCTTTTGAGAGCCATTCGCCCGACGTTGGTCGATTTTTCTCATTTTTGGTTTGATTTTCAAGAAATGTCACGGCGTAGATTGTGAATGTTTCCCTGTAATTTGTCGGCTAGTTTGTTCTAGTTAATCTGATTTTTTTCGAATTTTTTGTGGTGAGTCTGATACCATCTATGAAGTAAAGGTAACGTTTGTATGTTAGATTAAAAGTAAAAGATGTCACCACGCGGGCTCGAACCGCGGACCTTGTGCGTGTGAGGCACACGTGATAACCGCTACACCATGGTGATTTGGAAATTGATACAGTTATTTAAGCCAATTCATCGGTGTCTATTTCCTTTTTCCTACTTTAACGGGATTAAATGAGGTCAGCCAGCATGAGTACTTTATACGCAGTTATTTTGTTTTCTCTCCCCCATTATTGTATTTTTTGGTTTCTTTAGGGTATTTCGAGGTTTACAGAGTATGTCCACTACGCTGTGAGAGTGCTATAATTGAAATTTTTCACGCTTTGTCTGACCTTTTTCCCTCACTAAAGCTGCTCTCTGTTATTGAAACCTGCTAGTCAGTCTTTTGAGAGCCATTCGCCCGACGTTGGTCGATTTTTCTCATTTTTGGGTTGATTTTCAAGAAATGTCACGGCGTAGATTGTGAATGTTTCCCTGTAATTTGTCGGCTAGTTTGTTCTAGTTAATCTGATTTTTTTCGAATTTTTTGTCGTGAGTCTGCTACCATCTATGAAGTAAAGGTAACGTTCGTATGTTAGATTAAAAGTAAAAGATGTCACCACGCGGGCTCGAGCCGCGGACCTTGTGCTTGTGAGGCACACGTGATAACCGCTACACCATGATTTGGAAATTGAAACAGTTATTTAAGCCAATTCATCGGTGTCTATTTCCTTTTTCCTACTTTAACGGGAGGAAATAACGTCAGCCAGCATGAGTACTTTATACGCAGTTATTTTGTGTTCTCTCTCTCCCTTTATTGTATTTTTTGGTTTTTTTAGTGTAATTCGAGGTTTACAGAGTATGTCCACTACGCTGTGAGAGTGCTATAATTGAGATTTTTCACGCTTTGTCTGATCTTTTTCCCTCACTAAAGCTGCTCTCTGTTATTTAAACCTGCTAGTCAGTCTTTTGAGAGCCATTCGCCCGACGTTGGTCGATTTTTCTCATTCTTTTGGTTGATTTTCAAGAAATGTCACGGCGTAGATTGTGAATGTTTCCCTGTAATTTGCCGGCTAGTTTGTTCTAGTTAATCTGATTTTGTTCGAACTTTTTGTCGTGAGTCTGATACCATCTATGAAGTGAAGATAACGTTTGTATGTTAGATTAAAAGTAAAAGATGTCACCACGCGGTTTCGAACCGCGGACCTTGTGCGTGTGAGGCACACGTGATAACCACTACACCATGGTGACTTGGAAATTGAAACAGTTGTTTAAGCCAATTCATCGGTTTCTATTTCCTTTTTCCTACTTTAACGGCAGGAAATGAGGTCAGCCAGTATGAGTACTTTATACGCAGTTATTTTGTGTTCTCTCCCCCATTATTGTATTTTTTTGGTTTCTTTAGAGTATTTCGAGGTTTACAGAGTATGTCCACTACGCTGTGAGAGTGCTATAATTGAAATTTTTCACGCTTTGTCTGATATTTTTCCCTCACTAAAGCTGCTCTCTGTTATTTGAACCTGCTAGTCAGTCTTTTGAGAGCCATTCGCCCGACGTTGGTCGATTTTTCTCATTTTTTGGTTGATTTTCAAGAAATGTCACGGCGTTGATTATGAATGCTTGCCTGTAATTTGTCTGCTAGTTTGTGTTCTAGTTAATCTGATTTTTTTTCCAAAATTTTTGTCGTGAGTCTGATAGCATCTATGAAGTGAAGGTAAGGTTTGTATGTTAGATTAAAAGTAAAAGCTGTCACCACGCGGGCTCGAAACTCGGACCTTGTGCGTGTGAGGCACACTTGATAACCACTGCACCATATGACTTGGAAATTGAAACCGTTATTTAATCTGCATTCATCGGTGTCTATTTGACGTTGCCTACTCTAACGGGAGGAAATAAGGTCAGCCAGCATGGGTCCTTTTTTCGTGAACCTGTCGTTTTATACGCAGTTATTTTGTGTTCTCTCCCCCATTTTTGTGTTTTTTGGTTTATTTAGGGTAATTCAAGGGTTACAGAGGATGTCCACTACGCTGTGAGAGTGCTATAATTGAAATTTTTCACGCTTTGTCTGATATTTTTCCCTCACTAAAGCTGCTCTCTGTTATTTAAACCTGCTAGTCAGTCTTTTGAGAGCCATTCGCCCGACGTTCTCATTTTTGGGTTGATTTTCAAGAAATGTCACGGCGTAGATTGTGAATGTTTCCCTGTAATTTGTCGGCTAGTTTGTTCTAGTTAATCTGAATTTTTTTCAAATTTTTTGTGAGTCTAATACCATCTTTGAAGTAAAGGTAACGTTTGTATGTTAGATTAAAAGTAAAAGATGTCACCGCGCGGGCTCGAACCGCGGACCTTGTGCGTGTGAGGCACACGTGATAACCACTACACCATGGTGACTTGGAAATTGAAACAGTTATTTAAGCCAATTCATCGGTTTCTATTTCCTTTTTCCTACTTTAACGGGAGGAAATGATGTCAGCCAGCATGAGTACTTTATACGCAGTTATTTTTTGTGTTCTCTCCCCCATTATTATATTTTTTTGGTTTTTATAGAGTATTTTGAGGTTTACAGAGTATGTCCACTACGCTGTGAGAGTGCTATAATTGAAATTTTTCACGCTTTGTCTGATATTTTTCCCTCACTAAAGCTGCTCTCAGTTATTTAAACCTGCTAGTCAGTCTTTTGAGAGCCATTTGAGAGCCATTCTTTTGAGAGCCATTCACCTTGTGCTTGTGAGGCACACGTGATAACCGCTACACCATGATTTGGAAATTGAAACAGTTATTTAAGCCAATTCATCGGTGTCTATTTCCTTTTTCCTACTTTAACGGGAGGAAATAACGTCAGCCAGCATGAGTACTTTATACGCAGTTATTTTGTGTTCTCTCTCTCCCTTTATTGTATTTTTTGGTTTTTTTAGTGTAATTCGAGGTTTACAGAGTATGTCCACTACGCTGTGAGAGTGCTATAATTGAGATTTTTCACGCTTTGTCTGATCTTTTTCCCTCACTAAAGCTGCTCTCTGTTATTTAAACCTGCTAGTCAGTCTTTTGAGAGCCATTCGCCCGACGTTGGTCGATTTTTCTCATTCTTTTGGTTGATTTTCAAGAAATGTCATGGCGTAGATTGTGAATGTTTCCCTGTAATTTGCCGGCTAGTTTGTTCTAGTTAATCTGATTTTGTTCGAATTTTTTGTCGTGAGTCTGATACCATCTATGAAGTGAAGATAACGTTTGTATGTTAGATTAAAAGTAAAAGATGTCACCACGCGGTTTCGAACCGCGGACCTTGTGCGTGTGAGGCACACGTGATAACCACTACACCATGGTGACTTGGAAATTGAAACAGTTGTTTAAGCCAATTCATCGGTTTCTATTTCCTTTTTCCTACTTTAACGGGAGGAAATGAGGTCAGCCAGTATGAGTACTTTATACGCAGTTATTTTGTGTTCTCTCCCCCATTATTGTGTTTTTTGGTTTCTATAGAGTATTTTGAGGTTTACAGAGTATGTCCACTACGCTGTGAGAGTGCTATAATTGAAATTTTTCACGCTTTGTCTGATATTTTTCCCTCACTAAAGCTGCTCTCTGTTATTTAAACCTGCTAGTCAGTCTTTTGAGAGCCATTCGCCCGACGTTGGTCGATTTTTCTCATTCTTTTGGTTGATTTTCAAGAAATGTCACGGCGTAGATTGTGAATGTTTCCCTGTAATTTGCCGGCTAGTTTGTTCTAGTTAATCTGATTTTGTTCGAATTTTTTGTCGTGAGTCTGATACCATCTATGAAGTGAAGATAACGTTTGTATGTTAGATTAAAAGTAAAAGATGTCACCACGCGGTTTTGAACCGCGGACCTTGTGCGTGTGAGGCACACGTGATAACCACTACACCATGGTGACTTGGAAATTGAAACAGTTGTTTAAGCCAATTCATCGGTTTCTATTTCCTTTTTCCTACTTTAACGGGAGGAAATGAGGTCAGCCAGTATGAGTACTTTATACGCAGTTATTTTGTGTTCTCTCCCCCATTATTGTATTTTTTTGGTTTCTTTAGAGTATTTCGAGGTTTACAGAGTATGTCCACTACGCTGTGAGAGTGCTATAATTGAAATTTTTCACGCTTTGTCTGATCTTTTTCCCTCACTAAAGCTGCTCTCTATTATTTAAACCTGCTAGTCAGTCTTTTGAGAGCCATTCGCCCGACGTTGGTCGATTTTTCTCATTTTTGGGTTGATTTTCGAGAAATGTCACGGCGTAGATTGTGAATGTTTCCCTGTAATTTGTCGGCTAGTTTGTTCTAGTTAATCTGAATTTTTTTCAAATTTTTTGTGAGTCTAATACCATCTTTGAAGTAAAGGTAACGTTTGTATGTTAGATTAAAAGTAAAAGATGTCACCACGCGGGCTCGAACCGCGGATCTTGTGCGTGTGAGGCACACGTGATAACCACTACACCATGGTGACTTGGAAATTGAAACAGTTATTTAAGCCAATTCATCGGTTTCTATTTCCTTTTTCCTACTTTAACGGCAGGAAATGATGTCAGCCAGCATGAGTACTTTATACGCTGTTATTTTTGTGTTCTCTCCCCCATTATTGTGTTTTTTGGTTTCTATAGAGTATTTTGAGGTTTACAGAGTATGTCCACTACGCTGTGAGAGTGCTATAATTGAAATTTTTCACGCTTTGTCTGATATTTTTCCCTCACTAAAGCTGCTCTCAGTTATTTAAAGCTGCTAGTCAGTCTTTTGAGAGCCATTCAACCGACGTTGGTCGATTTTTCTCCTTTTTTGGTTCATTTTCAAGAAATGTCACGGCGTTGATAAAGAATGTTCGCCTGTAATTTGTCTGCTAGTTTGTGTTCTAGTTAATCTGAATTTTTTCCAAAATTTTTGTGGTGAGTCTGATACCATCTATGAAGTGAAGGTAAGGTTTGTATGTTAGATTAAAAGTAAAAGCTGTCACCACGCTGGCTCGAAACTCGGACCTTGTGCGTTTGAGGCACACGCGATAACCGCTACACCATGGTGATTTGGAAATTGAAACGGTTATTTAGGCCAATTCATCGGTGTCTATTTCCTTTTTCCTACTTTAACGGGAGGAAATAAGGTCAGCCAGCATGGGTACTTTTTTCGTGAAATAAACACTTTACACGCACTTATTTTGTGTTCTCTCCCCCATTTTTGTATTTTTTGGGTTATTTAGGGAATTCGGGGGTTACACAGTATGTCCACTAGGCTGAGAGAGTGATATAAGTGAAATATTTCACGCTTCGTTTGATCGTTTCCCTCACTAAGGCTGCCCTTCGTTAGCTTAAGCCAGCTAGTTTAGCCTTTCGCCCGACGTTGGTCGATTTTTCTCTTTTTGTTTGATTTTCAAGAGATGTCAAGGCGTAATTTGTTAGTGTTTCCCTGTAATCTCTAGGCTAGTTTGTGTTCTTTTTAATCTGAGTAAAGGTAACGTTTCTAAGTTAGGTTAAAAGTAATTGCTGTCACCATGCCTCCTCGAACCGTGGACCTTGTGCGTTTAAGTCAAACGTCATAACCACTATACCATGGTGACTTGGAGTTAAAAACAGTTTGTTACGCCAATTCCTCGCGCTGTCTATTTTACATAGCTGACTCTAACGGGAGGAAATAAGGTCAGAAAGCATGAGTACTTTTTTCGTGAAATAGTCTCTTTCCAAGCAGTTATTTTGTGTTCTCTTTTGAGAGCCATTCGCCCGACGTTGGTCGATTTTTCTCATTTTTTGCTTGATTTTCAAGAAATGTCACGGCGTAGATTGTGAATGTTTCCCTGTAATTTGTCGGCTTGTTTGTTCTAGTTAATCTGATTTTTTTTCGAATTTTTTGTCGTGAGTATAATACCATCTATGAAGTAAAGGTAACGTTTGTATGTTAGATTAAAAGTAAAAGATGTCACCTCGCGGGCTCGAACCGCGGACCTTTTGCGTGTGAGGCACACGTGATAACCGCTACACCATAATGATTTGGCAATTGAAACAGTTATTTAAGCCAATTCATCGGTGTCTATTTCCTTTTTCCTACTTTAACGGGAGGAAATGAGGTCAGCCAGCATGAGTACTTTATACGCAGTTATTTTGTTTTCTCTCCCCCATTATTGTATTTTTTGGTTTCTTTAGGGTATTTCGAGGTTTACAGAGTATGTCCACTACGCTGTAAGAGTGCTATAATTGAAATTTTTCACGCTTCGTCTGATCTTTTTCCCTCACTAAGGCTGCCCTCCGTTAGCTTAAGGCAGCTAGTTAGTCGTTTCAGAGCCATTCGACCGACATTGGTCGGTTTTTCTTTTTTTTTCTGTTTGATTAAGAGATTTTCAGACGTAGATTGTGAACGTATCCCTGTAATCTGTCGGCTAGTCTTTGTTTCAAAATTTTCTTTGTGATTACAGTCCCATCTATGACGTAAAGGTGTTGTTTGTAGGTTAGATTAAAATAAGAGATATCAGCACGCGGGCTCGAACCACGGACCTTGTGCGTGTGAGTCACACGTGATAACCACTACACCATGGTGACTTGGAGTTCAAAACAGTGGTGAGTTATGCCTAATCCTCGCTGTCTGTTTGACCTTGCTTACTCTAATGGTTGGAAATAATATCAGCCAGCATGAGTACGTTTTTAATATTTTTTTGTGAAAACAGTCCCCCTACTTGCAGTTTTTTGTGTTCTTTCCCCTCTATGGTATTTTTTGGTTTATGTAGTTTAATTTGGGTGTTACAGAATTTGTCCACTACGCTGTGAGTGCTATAATTGAATTATTGCACTTTTTGTCTGATCTGTTTCTCTCACTAACGCTGCCCGCCGTTAGCATAAGCCTGCTAGTCAGTCGTTTGAGAGACATTCGCCCGTTGGTCGTTTTTTTTCTGTTTGATTTTCAAGGGGTATCAAGGCGTAGGTTATGAATTTTTTCTTGTAAACTGTCGGCTAGTTTGTGTTCCAGTTAGTCTGGAATTTATTTGTTTATGAGTACAAACACTGAGTACTATCACATCCTCGAAGTAAAGGTAAAGTTTAAAATTTGTAAGTAACATTATAAATGATTGATGTCACCACGCGGGCGGGATCCGCGGACCTTGTGCTTCTGGTGCACATGTGATAACTAGTACAACATTTTCTTTGTGAGTACCATCCCATCTATGAAGAGTTAAAATTTGTAGGTTGAATTTAAAGTGATAGATTTCACCTCGCAAGCTCGAACCGCGGATCTTTTGCGTGTAAGGCACACGTTATGACCATTACACCATTTTTAACCTGGAATTAAAAACAGTTAGTTGTGCCTATTCCTCGCTGTCGATGAGTCATTGCTTACATTAATGGGATGAAATAAGGTCGGAATGAGTACTTTTTTTCGTAGTTAAGACCCCTTACTCGCAGTTTTATTGCCACATATCCTCATGGTTTTTTATGGTTTTTAGGGTAATTTGGGGCTACCGAAGCATTCCACTACGCTTTGCCGTGGCCATAAAGGAAACACTGAACGCTGTATCCTGATCTTTTCCATCAATAAGGATGTCCTACGTTAGCTGAAGTTTTGAGGGCCATTCGCCCGACGTTAGTCTGTTCTTTTTCTTTTTCTGAGGTCCCGGAGAAGCAGGGGAGCTGAAGGGCTTAATTTTTTATTGAACCACGGAACTTTCTCGCGTGAGGTACGCGTGATAACCACTACACCACAGAGCAGAGTCTTGATATCACTTGTGCCTCGAACGAAAAAGTTCCGCAGTTCGATCAAAAAATTACGCCTTTCAGTTCCCTTGAAACTCAAACAGAAAAGGGAGAAGAACCGACACCACAGTGACTTGATATGATCGGCAGATGGAATATGTATGTTAAGTAGAATATCGATATCTGTACAAGTCTTAGCGCTCCTTAAATATGCAAAATGGTAAAGCAGAAAACGTGGTTGGACAAAAAATTGTTGACACATAGGTTAATATACACAAACCAAACACATCGGTAACGAAACGTAATACCTATTGCTTTTGAACGAGGGGCAAAGCTTCCAGCCCCAGGGGGTGCAAAAAAATGTGATCTTTTAACCTTCTATCTTTTCTTTTAAATGATTCTCTTGTGATGCTTTTGCGGGCCTGCTAGTAATTTTTGATCTAACCGCGGATTTTTTTGTGTGAGTCACGCGTGATAACCACTACACCACAGAGACTTGATGTCACGTGTGCCTCGCACGAAAAAGTTTCGCATTTCGATCAAAAATTACGCCCTTCGGCTCGCTAGAAACTCAAACAGAAAAGGGAGAAAGGCTTCAAAAATTATTTTTACCTTTATAAAACGGAACCACTAATTTTGATATTTAACATTGTACTAATTTTGTATAGATAATTTTAAACTTGTTTAACCCCTGGGTTATATTTTCAATTTACTTGTTTAAACAAAAAAAGAGAAGAACCGACACCACAGTGACTTGATATGATCTGCAGATGGAATATGCATGTATGTTCAGTTATGTGGTGGGTGAGATGTATGAGCTGAATGGTAGAGTGGGATACCATCTCCTATTCTATCTCGCATCTGCTGCTGCTTCTTCATCATCTGCGGATGACAGCACCAGTCAGACCAGCAGCCAAGTTAGTACTATCCGCATCTTTTCCCTTTGTACCCCCCCTCCCCCCCCCCCCCCCCAGCTTAGTTAAAAAAGAAAAATGAGCGAAAGTCTTTAGGCCTAAATGAACGTGTGAATTAACACAAACCCAATCATATCATAAAAAATTTTTGAAACTTGATGAAATGTGTTCTGCTGATGATTTATTTTGTCAAAAAAACTTAAATAATTTGACGGCTCTTTTCCCTTTGTGCCCCAGCTTAGTGGGTGCATATTATTTGCACCCCCCAAAACGCACGTGCCTTCCTTCTTTTAACATAACGATTTACAATGTAATGGCACGTGCTCTTACTGGGGGGGGGGGGGTGCAAAGCTTACTGGGGAGGGGGCACAAACGGAAAAAATTTTAGTATCTTATTGTCTTGATGCGTTGTATTTATAATTTATACGTTGTCTTGATACGTCTTAAAATCTTAATACTTTGTCCTCAGAAATGTACCCCCCCCCCCTTTGTCATAGTGTTATCACCCTTGCGTCCTCTTCTGGTCCCTGTCGATTGTTAGCCAGTGGAATCGCAGCAAAGAGTCAATTTACACTCTTTTGCTATTTAGATTGGATTTGCAGTACAGTTGTTGCCGAAAAGTCCAATTTTTTGACCTTTTTTTCCAACCGGCCAAACAGTCCGACCAATTGGGATAAAATATCTATATTCAAAGTCCATCAGCACTAACAACATAGTGCATGAATCTAAGGCTTGAAAGAAAGAAAGAAGAAAGAATTAATTTCTCCGCTTCAAACAATATCATCTATTTAAATATAAATACAAATACTATAATTAGGGAAAGGGTAGACAAACGGGGCTGTATAGACCCACCTAGTATCAGCCCCGTGTTAAAAGATGACAATTTTTTTAAATTTATTCTGAAATAAAGCAAAAATAAAAATCCCCTTTTTTCCATTCTGATGTTACGAATGAATGATGAATATTTCGTTTAGAAGGCTGTTTATCTTAGTTTGGTTTCTCTTTGTTCCACCCCAGTGATTAAAAAAATTACAAAAAAAGTTTTTTTTCAAGTTCCTTTATTTCATCAGAAAATCAGAAAAGCGGTCATTTCTCCTAAACTAGAGCTAGACGGGTCAAACTTTCGCTAATGACCTTATTGTCATCTAAGACGAGTACTCTAAGAACAGTGCAAAAAGGATCGAAAGCTTTTACGTCAAAACTTGGTCACCTGAGATTAGTTTAGAGAAAATCTTGACTATGAGGCGGACTTCACCATTTGCAGAGAATAGCCTTTTAATAGCTTTTTTTCATAAGGCGTATGTATCCAAACATTTTTCTCGGAGAAAATCAACGGCCTGTGATAGTCTTTGCGCAGCACATAATGTTCCAGCGTGCATATCAATTTTGTCGAAGTAATTTTTCAGGTGACCAGTTGATCGCGATTTCTAAAATGTAATCATCTCCTCTGAAATTTTGAGTGCCGTCAATTGACTTTTTTACCAGATGTAAAACCTTATTCATTGTCAATTTTTCGTGACATAAAAAGTTGTTTGCAGAACCTTCATGTTTATCTACCGTTAAAAATTCCAAAAAAATTAACGCTGAAACAAATGTTCCCCAGTAAAAGGATCATAAAGTTTTTAGCCTGTAGAAAAAAACAACGATTTTGCTTTCAAGAATGGTGCAGTTTATCAACTTGAACATCTAAACAAAAATCATTGAACATGATCTTCGTGGCTAACTTGAGAATTCATAAAAAATTATAATCATATAATTAAAGTTTTTCCACTTCCTGTTGCTCTAACTTTTACTTATTTCAAGTCTCAAATTCTAATGAGATCATCTTTTCATTCTGCCAGATAAAAATAATGAGAAATCAGTTTTTAGATTAAAGTTGATTAGAGTTGAGTTCTTTTAATATAAGCTATTAATATTCCCAGAGTCCTACTTCCAGCCAATTGTGTTTGGTTTTAATCAGGTAATCATCAAGCTTTAACGATAAAATTTGAAGAAAAAAGTAAGATTTCATTTTTTTAATTGAAATTTTTTGTCGTATATTTTTTGTATATCAAACAGCCCGTGACAAGGAAATCTTTAAGTTATTGACTAAATCAATTCTAGAATAAACACTATAAAATAATTTTTCCACTTGTTTAACAACCAGGAATTTTCAACTCAAAAGAACTTATTATTAACCAGAAGACCGAGACCGTTAATGTTTACCGTATGTTTTCGCAGAAAACGAGAACGACTTTGTTTCTCATTCCCTAAAGCTTTTTCCGCATCTGTTCTTCTTGTGAGTATATTAAAGATTCTTGCGGTATTTTTCATTGAAACTAACTGCTGATTAGTTGCAGATGTATTTTAAATTAACACCAAAATCGATTTAAAATGATTGCCAGGAAGTAATTTTTTGTGCATTTCTGGGGTCATTTGGTTTACTGTTGTTCTGTTTTTTAAAATATCAGGAAAAAAATAAGTTCTTTAGTTTCCTGTTTTTTGGTTTTAGTGTAATTTTTTCTTTGAACCCATGTCCTTCTTATTAGGCGTGAAGACATATTGATGTATCTACCATTTTTGTGGACTAAAGCTGCTGGTTAACTGATAGCCAATTTTGATCATTCACTTTAAGTATCAGAAAAAGGTGGCTAGATTTTTTCTGTTTTCCCAAGGATTGGGGTTTGTGCACTTTTTGACCCAAAAATCTAAATTTCCTACTTCCAGTTTAGCAGATTTTTTTGAAATTGATTTTCAGATAAAGTGAACTTGTTGAAAGGTTTAGCGGAAGCATTCTCAGAACTTCAATTATTTTAAAGAAAATTTTCTTTCTATCGATTGAAATATGCAATAAAATTTGCAAATAATTAGATTAGACTATTTTACCATCTTCCCCACGAGATGCTTTTAATTGCTCTCAAACGAATTTTTTAGCAAATATATTATTCTTACCTGTTCTTTTATGTAATTTTTCGTACCACCAACTTTTCGTCTAATCGTTTTTTCGTCGGACCATTTGATTGTTCGTCCGCCAAAACGGGATTAACAGGTAGAGTCCGGAGGGCAGTACGTTGTTTTAGAGACTTCCAGCTCGCTAGTCTCTGAGTTTTCGATTCAAAAAAACTGTTTCAGAGACATAAATTTATGGTGTGAAGAGCGGTTCTTAGAGTCTGAATTCCTTCGCCTTAACCCAGAACGATATCCATTCCCGCACTCACAAATCAACCCCCGCGCTGTCCGCCATGCTCAAAACCCCCACCCTAATTAATCCTTAATTAAAGCTAGCCTCTCTAAGTAGCAGCTAGCTACTGAAGAAGCAAGCCAAGCGCCAGTCGTTAAAGAGCAATTCGCCCGAGGTTAGTCGGTATGTTTCTTTTCTAGTTTTCCTTCCAATTTCATAAACTGTTCCCGAGTTACAAACTGCAATGAAATTGGTAATTTTTTCAGTAAGAACTAAAAGTAGTCTCCAACAACTAAATTATCTCAAATTTATGTTCTTTTTCTCTACGATCCGTAAACAAAACGTTAAATTTGATTTTCAAAAATGGAAGAATGTGTATTCAAGGTCGGCTTTTTTTCTTATGTTCCTCCATTTACGGAAAACACGTTGAAAAAACAGTTTGAGAGCAAGGGCGATTCTCTTTTTTCATTTTCATTTTATCCGATTTTTTCTTTTAATGAGCTTTATTAATGCTCTATGCACTATTATGCACTATTATGCTCTATGCTCTAATGCACTATTATGGATCTTCGCCCGATACAGACCTTCAATGGTTATCTTAAACGCCTGTATCATCCATTATTAATTCAAATAAGCAAAATGATTTTCTGAGTAGACTTAAGGCGGTCAATGTGACATTCATAAACGGAATAAACTAGTAAAGCACGAAGGGATCGTAAAACTTTAACAGTCTCTTAATTTTATGGTTGCACGGTGCAGTTTTTGAAAGTGGACCCCCTCCGTGTAAAAGGAAGCTCTGATTGTTCTCCTAATTTTGTTTCTCAACGGTCAGGTTTAATGTAACTGTTGTCTTTAAGAGCGGTAATCAGTATGAGTTAAAGTGCTTCTTAAATTAGATCAAGATTATTGTTTATCTCAAAAGGTAAACACACGAATAAATTTCAATCAGTTTTTCAGATAAACAATAATCTTGATCTAAGTTGAGAAGCACTTTAACTAATATTGATTACTGCTCCTCTTAAAGACAACAGTTACATTAAAAGTGACCGTTGAGAAACAAAATTAAGAGAACAATCAGAGCTTCCTTGTAAATTGAAATTTAATCGTGTGTTTAGAGTGGTCTGGGTGAGCCAAAAGACGTGTATGTAGATGTGATGTTGAACTCTCTTGACGAAGAGATCAGCAATGCTCTTGTGAAGGACATGCATTTAGCAGCCAAACATGACATGCCATTATTCATGAAACTTATTCCATTCGTCTACAACAACTTCCCTCAGGGTTAGTCAGTTAAAATTTATCCTTTTCTTTTTAATTGCTCTTGAACGTAGTTCATAGCAATTATTGTAAACATGTGTGTCTTTTTTTATGCAAAATTTTCGCTTGACAATTTTGACTTTTTGAGTGACTTTTACGCCCTTGACTTTTTGCATTTCGCGTGATCTAAAATTCTCTCTCAATCACAACTTCAAGCAGCTGAACTCAATTGGCGGCAATTTAATTCTCAAAGTTAAATGAAAAGTGCGCCGAAACTGGTTCCATTTTTACTTTAAATCTTAATAGTGGTATATGTTAACCTCTAATGTGGTTATTTGAAGCCCACTATTGAACTTCGTCGTCCCATTTAGGCTCCCCCTCCCCCCCCCCCCCCCCGACTGCAACAGGCTGCAATTGATTAGAGCTCCCACTAGTCGTTCAAGAGCAATTCTTCCGACGTTTAGTCGGTTATGTTCAAGTTTAGGATCTCTCCCATTATCCCCCCCCCCCCCACACACACACACACGAAATTATAGCTATCCCCCTATATGGTATAATTACCATGATGGAGGTAGGGCTACAGGTTATATGACCACTAAACTGGTCGCTGTATTGGAAAAGACCCGAAATTTGTACAGTTTTGATCTTTTACTTGATGAATATATTGTTTGGTTTTATTAGTTCTATCTGCATTGCTTCTTATTTCATAAAAGTGCAAATGAACTAAAGTAATTTTTATTAACAGGTAGCGAAATTTGTGGCCCATATGAATTTGAAATGAGTGAAGTGATAGTTTCTGTGGGCACTTGTTTAAGTAGCCCCATCGAGTTACCAATTTGTGAATGAGTATTCAAATTTGTGAATGCGAGTATTCACTCTTTAATCTAAATAACAATGTAAAAACTGCGGACGACCTGGTCATCATTTTCCCCTGAAATGATATACTCTGCTTTGCTTCATATTTGACGTTTTTCTTGGTAATTGCAGAAGTTCGTGGTAGTGTGGCGATGGCTAAGCTGATTGTATCTTCAATTGATCCCTGCCAGCTCAACTCTCTCATCTCTCAAGTGATGCTGGACGAGGTGGAGTTGTTCGAAGAGGAAGAGGGGACCGATGGCACCCCTGCGGCTGAGAGATCTGGAGGTACGATTAGAACTTGCAGTGCTATCATTGGTTCCAGGCACATTTTTTAAAACAAAGGAATTGAAATTGTACCAACTTTTTGAAGATTATAGAAAAAATATATACAATTCATACAAGACTATTTGATCTTCTAGAATCT
This sequence comes from Convolutriloba macropyga, assembly GCF_964194025.1. Lineage (NCBI taxonomy): Eukaryota > Metazoa > Xenacoelomorpha > Acoela > Convolutidae > Convolutriloba > Convolutriloba macropyga. The sequence continues at coordinate 80,404,478 of NC_134471.1, read as the reverse complement.
TCTTATTAAACTTAGATCACCCTTGAGCACAATATGCTAAAGCTCCCCTTTGTCTGCTTCGTTAAGAGACTCTTTAAAAGGCCATTAACCGAGAAAAAAGGTTGGTATAACAAGACGGTATCAGAAAAAGTGCGGGTGTACTTTTTCTGTTATCCAAAACAAAACTAAGGTTTTTAAATTGAGCCAAAATAAATATGAAAATCGAAGATATCGCTACGGCGTAAATTTTTTATTTGCGAGAAGCGACGTCTACGAATGGTTATTGGTAGTGCAAAGCGTTAGTCCCCAAATCAAAAATCGTCCCAAACATTGTCTTCATTTTCAACGAAAGTATTTCGTATAACACAATCCATTTCCTACTCTTGAGAAAAGAAGGTACTAGTATTCTCATATTCTTTTAATTGCTCTCAAACAAAATTTGAAGTTGTTATTATGCGATTTTCTGCTCGATCAATTGTTCATCTTTTTCATCGGTTTTTCACGTTTTTGACTACTAGTCCTGAAAAACAGAAAACGGGATAAAAAGATAAAGCCATGAGGGCATCAAGTCTCTGAGCAACTTTTTTGATCTGGCTCTAATAGTCTCTAAGCGTACAAATCACCAAAGCTGCTGAGAAGACTTAAAATTGATGGCTAAAGTGCATTCTTTTGTTGTTTTGTGGTTTGGAAACCGCCACTCTACTCTGTCCCCCGCCCGCACTCCACGCCTACCTTTTGCTCTCCCCGTCTCGCCCAGTCTCAGCCACATCGAAATTGTGATTATCGTCTAGCTCTCAGCTGTTCTGAATTTCAGCTCAGAGAAAGATTGTGTGTTCTTCAAAGCAGAGAAATAATTCTGAGTGAAATTTAACCCCGTATAAAATAGGATGCGCAATTTTTCTAAGTGAAAGATAAAGAATTAAGTATTTGAAACAATTGTTTTTTTTTAATAGCCGCACAGCGATAGCTGGGGCTATTATTGGCCTTCTCTTGGTTTTTTTACAATTCAAAGAATTTGAATTGTATTGGGGCGCTGTCTTTTTTTACAATTCAAAGAATTTGAATTGTTTTGGGGCGCTGTCTTTTTTTTAAGATCTGTTCACACATTTTCATGACTTTTGAAGTCAAATTGGAGTAGTGATTTTGGTCACGCCGAAACAGGAAGTGGAGCGAAAAAGCGAGTGGCTTTGCGGCGTGAAATTTTTTCGCTCTAATTTTAAAGTAGAGTGAGAAAACGGTGTTTGAACAAAAATTCGGTTTCTCGCTAGTGGTTTCTTGTTCACATGCGGCAATTTCACTCTGATTTTTACTGTTTTTTCGATTTTTTGGATCGGATTTTTTTCTAAATGGTTTTTCCAATCCATTCACAGCTCATTCTGGAACTAGTTTTTTTGTTTGAATTATATTTTCATTTCTCGCTAGTGGTTTTTTGTTCATATGCGGCATTATGACATTGATTTTCTGTTTTTTCTTATTTTTTATCTTTTTTTAAAAAACTGTTTTCTCAATTCACTCATAGTCCATTCTAGGTCTAGTTTTTCTGTTTAGTCAATGAAAATTCCTTGAATTGTACGTCAGGACTTGTCCTGCTATGTTTTTTTGTTTCGTCTTCATGATTTTTGTTACGACCATATGACGTCACAGCCACTTTTTGTTCATTCGTTCATGCAAGTTTAACTGAATTGCATGTGTGACGTCATTTTTCGCTCTTAGTGGAGCGAGCTTTTTGTTCATGCGCGAGATTAAATTTTTGTTCACACTTGACTTGCCTCACTCTCAAAAACGACTTCCTCACTTTGAAATTGACTTTTATTTACTTTAATTCAAAGAGATAAGGTCAAATGGGTGTGTGTGAGTCTAAATGAAGGTTATTTGAGATCAGCTAATAGAGGCAGCAATAACTTATACAGGTTTTTAATCAAAATATAACAGATCAGCCTTCAATGAAAAGACGAATTTTTTTGGTCTGTCTTTTTTACTGTTTTTTTAGACTGCTGATCTACGAATCTATTGCGGCTATTTTCTGGCGATCTGCCAGCTATGTTTTATTATTGGGTCAACGTTTTTTGTCCTTATCAATTTATTTTTTGTTTTCTCTCAGTCTTTCTGTTCTTCGTCTTTGTCATCTGCGTTCTTTGTTTTTCATTAAATGGAGAAAAAAAAATTTTATGGCTAATTTCCCATAAATTGTTGCAGAAGCAGAATCAGCACTTATTTTTTTTCGGCGTACGTTATTTATTCTATTACAAGATGTTAAGGCATTTTACAAACCTCAATGCTAGCTGTAGTGTTAAGCAAAGAACCCAAGATTTCAATACCATGGAACAATTTCAAAATTTTTAAACCAAATTTGTAACCTAAATTTCAGTTGCTCAGTATCCAGGCTGCCGCTTTTCTTTACCCTCTTTCTATCTAATTTTCTTCCACTTTGCTGGCAAGCTGGACCTGCGATTTATAAGAAATAATTGAAGCCATGTATTGCAATCTTTTTGTTTGGTCGTCAAGTAGAATGTTCAATTGCTCTCAGACGAAGTTTGTAGCAATTTTATGTGATTGTCTTTTTATGCGATTTTCCGCTGGACAGATTTTTTGGTCTGACCAATTTGACTTTTTGTCCTCAAAAACTGGATAAACTATTATTGTGTGCAACGCATTAAGTGTTCTTAGAGCCTTCCGTCTTGATAGTCATTAACTCAGTGATTCACCGAAATTGTTTTTGGACGATTCATGATGTGTAGTGAGGTTCTTTACAGTTTAACGCCCCACTCACTTCACCCCTCCCCCAACATCAGCCCCCTTTCACCCCAAAACCTTAGCCACTGCACATCGTCCAACCCGTATCCCAACGCTCTCGATCCCCACTCGTGCCCCCCCCCCCCCCACTCGTATATTGTAATAGATATCAAGAGTTTTTTTGGTGCTATAATGGGTACTTCTAAATCTTTCTTATTTTTGTTCAGATTTTTTGTAGATGCAGATAAGAGACCAAGTTCATAGATCTATTCAGTGCCTTCTGTTTACTTTTTTGAAAAAAGAGGTCGATTAAAAAAGCCCCTCCCCTAAAAGGGGTAGTTGGTCAACTCGGGGGCATCAAGTCAACTCCTATAGATATTTATAAATCCTGGCAGTAGTCTAATTTTTTTAAAGCATCAGATGCGAAAGATAATGAAATTTGTGCATCAGAATTATAATCGAAATAGATTTGATAAATAGCAATCAAAATTTATTGTAGAGTGATTTTAATCAGGATTAGAAAAAATATGAACAATTAGGACAACATGCTCCCTTCATCAATAATGGTTCCTATTGATGCTTCTACTGCAGAGCGCCGGTGCATGGCGCGATCGACTCGGAGGCAGAGTATGAAGCTACGCAAAAGTGCAAAATTTGTTTTTATCCTGATGTCCGTCATCACGTCCGAAAATCTTCCTTTTTATCGCTGATTCTGGAGGCCAATCTCCATATGGCTTCTGTTATTGACGAACCAACTCCTCCTGCACCTGAGAAGATTAACGGACAGAAATTGGCTTTCATGTCTTGGTTATATTTTGTTCAAATTTCAGCTTCTCGATGGACTTTTGATATTGCAAAAAAGTAAACAGAAGCTAGGCAAAAGTGCAAAATTTGTTTTTGTCCTGATGTCCGTCATCACGTCCAAATTTGAATTTTCTTTTTTATCGCTGATTCTGGAAGCCATTCTCCGTATGGCTTCTGATTCTGACGAACCAACTCCTCCTGTGCCTGAGAAAATTAACGGACAGAAACTGGCTTTCTTGACTTTGATTAACTTTTGCTCGTATTTCAGCTTCTTGATGAACTTGTGATAATTTTTGGAATCCGGTATGCTTCTTGGGCAACGGTTAGCAGGCGGATTAAACCCTTGCACATCAAAAAACTTACTGCTGAAACCGGAATTTGAGAAGCTATTAGTTTTGATATTTAGTCGAGCGTAGTTATCAGTCGTGGTACTTCTATTTACGATGGTTTCACCTTGCGGAGTCCTCATTACAGACCTTATTGAGCTGGTTGGCAAAAGTCACGGAAGTCATTGTGTCTGATGTGCAATTAGCCACCTTTTGGACTGTGAAAAGCATGCGCTAAATTAAAAGTTTCTCCACGTGCGCATGTTGATGGCAATTTTGCGGGATGCGATCCATATCTAAGGGCAATTCCATCTCTAAATTCTCCTTTGGTGAAATCAAAATGAAATCTTTTCAATGCAAGTGCGTTTTGCTAGCATGATTCTCCGTTTCGCATAGCTAAATATATAGATTAAGCCTTTTTTTCGTTGATGAGATCTTTGATCGCCGACGTTTTCGCTCGAGCTCGTTCGCGCTTTTCCTTTGTGATTTTCTGACCGATTTTCTCCGTATGAAACTCGTTATGATTCTGTAGCGTTATGATTCTTTAACGGCTCACATATCGGAATAGATCTTTCAGGTTCATTCACCCTGTCTTCGGGTAGAAGAGCACTTAGGCCACCGTCTTTAACCGGAGGAGAGAAAACCTTCTGTTGTAAGAAGGTTGGTTCAACATTGAAGAGATGAGATTTTTTATCATTTTGTTCTTTTTCCCGCAGCAGACTGTCTGAGTTTGGAGTAATCATAGCAATAAAAATCAATTGTAAATGATTTGTACACACTCTTTCGGGACACCCAAGTATGTGCCGTAAGTTTGTTGAGCATGTAGTCCATTGACTTTTCGTTCATATAGTCGTTGCAGGTGTGCGTTTCGCCCGCATGATTCTCCGTTTCGCATAGCTAAATATAGAGATTAAGCCTTTTTTTCGTTGATGAGATCTTTGATCGCCAACGTTTTCGCTCGAGCTCGTTCGCGCTTTTCCTTTGTGATTTTCTGACCGATTTTCTCCGTATGAAACTCGTTATGATTCTATAGCGTTATGATTCTGTAACGGCTCACATCGGAATAGATCTTTCATTTTCATTCACCCTGTCTTCAGGTAGAAGAGTACTTAGGCCACCGTCTTTAACCGGATGAGAGAAAACCTTCGGTTGTAAGAAGGTTGGTTCAACATTGAAGAGATGAGATTTTTCTATTTTTTTTTCTTTTTCCCTCGGCAGACTGTCTGAGTTTGGAGTAATCATAGCAATAAAAATCAATTGTAAATGATTTGTACACACTCTTTGGGGACACCCAAGTTTGTGCCGTAAGTTTGTTGAGCATGTAGTCCATTGACTTTTCGTTCATATAGTCGTTGCAGTTTTTATGAGAACCAATAAATGAACCCCAGGGTAATTATTGAGTGCAATCACGCAACAAGCGTTATAAGAATTCAAAAAATGCAGTTCTTCGGTGGCAAATCTGATTGCATGTTCGGACACTATTCTGCAGAGATCGATTGGGGAGGACTTATATGATGTCAAAAGTCGTCTGCATTCCCCTGCATTCAAGACCAGATGGGCCGTAGCTGCCACTTGTTTTCATTGCGGCAGGTTTAACTTCAGAGCCTTGAATTTTTTCACAAATAGAGGGACGATACGGCAAATCCCGATTTTTCAGATCGGTTACTACTCGTTTGGGATCAACTTTCTGGCTATAGGGGTGTTTTTCTTGTAGAAGATCCAGTACCGTCCAATTTTTTTCCTTTGATTATCAGTTCTTTGGATGCTGATAGCACACCGCCTTTTGCATTGTCTGAGAGACATCTGAAATCATTCAATATTTTACCCGACTCCATTTGATTTTCAAAGGCTTTTAATCTATTTAATTTCCTTGAAATCTATCGAAGGGCCTTTACCTCAAGGAATAGTTCTTCGAATTTGCACTTGATCCACAGATCAAGGCGTCTAAACAAAGTTTTTGTTATTGAAGTATTGTTTTCATTTTTTACCTTGTGAGAAGTAAATGCGTCCTTACAATTGTGCAAATCATAGCTCATTCAGTGTGCGGCCCTTCTTCAAGCGTCATAGTGAGGATGATGTTCATAGCATTGGTAGTTTTGAAGCCTACTTTATTTTTGCTTATGGTAAAGGGGAGTGGTTCCCAGTGAACTATTTCAATGTAGATTTTCCGTAGTGTTTTAAATTGCTTTAAAACAAATTTTGTAGCAATATATTAGTCCTGTAGGTTTTTATGCGATTTTCGCTTCCGAATTTTTCTCTGACCCATTTTACTTTTTGTCCAAAAGAACGGGATACAAAGGTAGTGCAGAGTGGGCAATAATGCTCTAGAGCGTTTCAGCTCATGTTCTCGAAGTATACGACACAGAGAAACTGTTTTAGAGACCTATACTTATGGTGTGAAGGGCGGTTCATAGAGGTTGAAGAAGCCCCCCTCCCACTGTTGCCCCCAACACCACCCCAAGTGTTGGCTCATCCCCGCGCCATTGCCCCTGTCCCCCTACAGTTGGCTAGCTACTAACGAAGCCAACCGCTTGCCGGTCGTTTAAGAGCAGTTCGCCCGTCGTTAGTCGTTTATTTTTTCGTCCGAGAAATTTTTGTTTGTAAGAGTTTGCCGGGAAATTTTTATTTGTAAGAGAAAACTCAGTCCTGCTGACCGCGTTTTTCGTAAAACTTTCTGTTGATATCCCTCCCCAGCATTGGTGTTTTTCCCATTATATCGTTCCGAAATCTGATTGAATGTATTACTGAATATAGTACAACTTTCATAAACTATGGGAAAAGGATCTTTTTCGTTTGCCCCCCATCCCCGCACTTCTCGTTTTTTTATTTTTTTTCCTTGAACTCTCCCGAAGTACCTTTACCTCAACGAACAGGTTGTTGAATTTGCACCTGATCCACAGATCGAGCCTTCTGGACAAGGTTTCTGTAATTGAAGCATCGTTTTTCATTTTGATCTTTCATTTCGAGAAGTAAATGCGGCATTATCCTTGTCCTAATCCTAGCGCATTCAGTCTGCCGCCCATTTTCAAGCGTCCTAGTGAGAATGAAGTCAATAACATTGGCAATTTTAAAGCCTGCTTCTTTTCTGCTAGTGGTAAAAAGGATTGGTTCCCAGTAAACTATTTTTTTCATTGCAGATTTTCCGTAGAGTTTCTATTTTTTTTTTCGTTTTTAATGTTTTAATTGGTTAGAATGCATTTGTCTGGATTCACTGGATCAAGACAAATCATCTGCTTAACCAAAAGCTAAGAAATTTCCTTCTTACCCCAACTACTTTGACTTTGTTAAAGAGTTCTTGATGTGATACGCTATCGGAAGTTTTCTTGAAGTCCAGATAGTTGGTTATCGCGTGATATTTTATGCTGAATTACTTGTTGGGAATATCTTACTTAGTTAAATGGAACCAACTGCTTCCACGAAAAATAACAAATTGTGAAGCACCAAATTCTGATAGCAAGAATTCCCCTTGAGGTCTTGTGAAGAATCAGAGGCAAACATAATGATGTCACCTGTCGAGCGAGATCTTGTTAAAGCTCTATTGTTTTCAAGCTATTTTTTTCTTAATTTTCAGAGAAATATGAATTAAAAGTAGATAAAAAATGATATTTGTGTTCTTTCCGTTTGTACCCTCCACAGTACGTTATGCTCCCGCAGTTACCGAGAATGCGTGATTTAATCGTTAACTCTTATATAAGAATGTGACCCGTGCATCTGAGAAGTGGAAAAAACATGCACTCACTTAGCTTGGGGGGGGGCACAAAGAGAAAAGATCGGGTTTTTGTTTAAAAAAATGGTTACCTCCTATACATTGTGCTTCATTTTTTTGTGGTCAGTAGAGGTTTGGATTTCTGGAAATGTACAGTTTTAAGGTAATGGTGGATTTGTACGAAATACAGAGTGGAAATCTATCTTCTGCGTCAGAAAGCTCTAGCTTATTTTTGAAACCCCTTTATTGGGAGTAATTGTTTGTTGGGTTTTCGGGTAAGTTAAGTAATGTAATGGGGTTTTTCGATGTTAGATGTGCAGTCATGGCACAGTGAATAAGGCATCTGACTAGAAATGAGAAGGGTTATATCCGAGCATGTTTGAGTCCTGCTGACTGCGTTTTTCTTCAAACTTTCTGTTGGTATCCCTCAACCAGCATTGATATTTTTCCCATTATATCCCTTCGAACTCTGATTGAATATTTTGCTGAATTTAGTAAAACTTTCATAAACTATGGGAAAGATAATCTTTTTTGTTTGCCCCCACCCCTCCCCCATCCCCCACTTCTCGTTTTCTTTTTTTCTCCTTGGCCTCTCCCGAAGTGCCTTTCCCCCAACGAACAGGTTGTCGATTTTGCACCTGGTCTACAGATTGAGCCTTCAAGACAGGGTTTTTGTTATTGAAGCGTCGTTTTCAATTTTGATTTTGCGAGAAGTGAATGCGGCATTATCATTTTCTTAAGCATAGCGCATTCAGTCTGCTTCTAGCTTCTTAGTGAGGATTAAGTCCTTAACATTGGCAATTTTGAAGTCTGCTTCCTTTTTGCTAATGGTATAGAAGATTGGTTCCCAGTGAACTATTTATTCATTGTTGATTTCCCGTAGAGTTTCTATTTGTTCGTCTGTAAAATTTTTCTTGGGCAGAATGCATTTGTCTGGATTCGCTTGATCAAGACAAATCATCTGCTTAACCAAAAGCTAAGAAATATCCTTTTTACCCCGACTATTTTGACTTTGTTAAAGAGTACTTGATGTGATAAGCTATCAGAAATTTTCTTGAAGTTCAGATATTGGGTTAATTGTGCGATTCTTTATGCTGAACTATTTAGTTAAAATATCTTTCTGAGTTGAATGGAACCAACATCTTCCACGAAAAAACAGCTTCCACGGATAGTACGTACAACTTTCATAAACTATGAGAAAAAGGATATCCTTCGTTTGCCCCCCCCTCCTTTCTCCTTTTCTGTTTAGTTTCCTTAAACGCTCCCGGATTGCCTTTGCCTCAACGAACCGGTCGTCGAATTTGCACTTGATCCGCAGATCGAGCCTTCTAGACAAGGTTTTTGTTATTGAAGTATCGTTTTCAATTTTGATCTTCCGAGAAATGAATGCGGCATTATCGTTGTGCAAATCATAGCGCATTCAGTGTGTGGCCCATCTTCAAGCGTATTAGTGAGGATTAAGTCCTTAACTTTGGCAATTTTGAAGCCTGGTTCCTTTTTGCTAATGATATAGAAGATTGGTTCCCAGTGAACTATTTATACATTGTTGATTTCCCGTAGAGTTTATATTTGTTCGTCTATAAAATTGTTATTGGTCAGAATGCTTTTGTCTGGATTCGCTTGATCAAGACAAATCATCTGCTTAACTAAAAGCTAAGAAATTTCCTTCTCACCCCGACTATTTTGACTTTGTTAAAAGAGTAATTGATATGATAAGGTATCAGAAATTTTCTTGAAGTTCAGATATTGCGTTAGTGTGCGATTCTTTCTGCTGAACTATTTTGTTGAAATATCTTTCTGAGTTGAATGGAACCAACAACTTTCACGAAAAATGCCAAATCCTGAAGAACCAAGTTCTAATACCAAGAATTTGATTGTCCAGACTTCCCTATGAGCTCTTACGAAGAATCATAGGCAAACTTGATGATTTCACGTATACAGAGAGATCTTTTTTGAGCTCTATTGTTTTCACGCTATCCTGTTCTTATATTTTACAGAGAAATCTTAAATTGAAACCAGATAAAAGTGGTTTTTGGGGATTTTCTCCGTTTGTGCCCCCCCCCCCCCACCTTCCCCAGTAGGTTATGCTCCTCCGCTTACTGAGCATGTGTCATTAATTGGTAAATCCTTGTGACAAATAGTGAACGTGCGTCTGTGGTGTGCAAAAAATATGCACCCACTAAGCTTGAGGGTACAAACAAAGAAGATCGAGTTTTTGTTTTATAAAACGGTTAGCTCTTAAACATTTGTTGCAATTGTTTTAAGGAAACTTTGTGTTCGGTAGAGGTTTAGATTTCTGCCATTGTACAAATTTAAATTAATCGTGGAATTGCACGAAATTCGGAATGAAAGTCTATAGTCTGCGTCAGAAAGCTCTATCCTAATTTTCCAAACTTCTTTTTTTGGTAGCATTGTTTGGAGATGTTGGCGGTAAGCTAAATAATGTAGCGGAGATTTTAGATGGTAGATATGCAGTCATGGCCGAGTGGTTAAGGCGTCTGACTCGAAATCAGAAGGGTTCTACCCGCGCAGGTTCGAATCCTGCTGACTGCGTTGTATAATTTTCTGTTGGTATCCTTCGCAGCATGGATGTTTTTCCCATTCATTATATTCCCCGGAAATTTGACCGAATAAGTTTCTGAAGTTAGTACAACTTTCATAAACTATGAGAAAAAGGATCTCTTTCGTTTGTCGCCCCTCCCCCCTCCTTTCTCCTTTTCTGTTTAGTTTCCTTAAACGCTCCAGATTGCCTTTGCCTCAACGAACCGGTCGTCGAATTTGCACTTGATCCGCAGATCGAGCCTTCTAGACAAGGTTTTTGTTATTGAAGCATCGTTTTCAATTTTGATCTTCCGAGAAATGAATTCGGCATTATCGTTGTGCAAATCATAGCGCATTCAGTGTGTGGCCCATCTTCAAGCGTATTAGTGAGGATTAAGTCCTTAACTTTGGCAATTTTGAAGCCTGGTTCCTTTTTGCTAATGATATAGAAGATTGGTTCCCAGTGAACTATTTATACATTGTTGATTTCCCGTAGAGTTTCTATTTGTTCGTCTATAAAATTGTTATTGGTCAGAATGCTTTTGTCTGGATTCGCTTGATCAAGACAAATCATCTGCTTAACTAAAAGCTAAGAAATTTCCCTCTCACCCCGACTATTTTCACTTTGTTAAAAGAGTAATTGATATGATAAGGTATCAGAAGTTTTCTTGAAGTTCAGATATTGCGTTAGTGTGCGATTCTTTCTGCTGAACTATTTTGTTGAAATATCTTTCTGAGTTGAATGGAACCAACAGCTTCCACCTAAAAATGCCAAATCCTGAAGAACCAAGTTCTAATACCAATAATTTGATTGTCCAGACTTCCCTATGAGCTCTTACGAAGAATCATAGGCAAACTTGATGATTTCACGTATACAGAGAGATTTTTTTTGAGCTCTATTGTTTTCAAGCTATCCTGTTCTTATATTTTACAGAGAAATCTTAAATTGAAAGTAGATAAAAGTGGTTTTTGGGGATTTTCTCCGTTTTGTGCCCCCCCCCCCACCTTCCCCAGTAGGTTATGCTCCTCCGCTTACTGAGCATGTGTCATTAATTGGTAAATCCTTGTGACAAATAGTGAACGTGCGTCTGTGGTGTGCAAAAAATATGCACCCACTAAGCTTGAGGGTACAAACAAAGAAGATCGAGTTTTTGTTTTATAAAACGGTTAGCTCTTAAACATTTGTTGCAATTGTTTTAAGAAAACTGTGTTCGGTAGAGGTTTAGATTTCTGCCATTGTACAAATTTAAATTAATCGTGGAATTGCACGAAATTCGGAATGAAAGTCTATAGTCTGCGTCAGAAAGCTCTATCCTAATTTTCCAAACTTCTTTTTTTGGTAGCATTGTTTGGAGATGTTGGCGGTAAGCTAAATAATGTAGCGGAGATTTTAGATGGTAGATATGCAGTCATGGCCGAGTGGTTAAGGCGTCTGACTCGAAAGCAGATGGGTTCTACCCGCGCAGGTTCGAATCCTGCTGACTGCGTTGTATAATTTTCTGTTGGTATCCTTCGCAGCATGGATGTTTTTCCCATTCATTATATTCCCCGGAAATTTGACCGAATAAGTTTCTGAAGTTAGTACAACTTTCATAAACTATGAGAAAAAGGATCTCTTTCGTTTGTCGCCCCTCCCCCCTCCTTTCTCCTTTTCTGTTTAGTTTCCTTAAACGCTCCAGATTGCCTTTGCCTCAACGAACCGGTCGTCGAATTTGCACTTGATCCGCAGATCGAGCCTTCTAGACAAGGTTTTTGTTATTGAAGCATCGTTTTCAATTTTGATCTTCCGAGAAATGAATTCGGCATTATCGTTGTGCAAATCATAGCGCATTCAGTGTGTGGCCCATCTTCAAGCGTATTAGTGAGGATTAAGTCCTTAACTTTGGCAATTTTGAAGCCTGGTTCCTTTTTGCTAATGATATAGAAGATTGGTTCCCAGTGAACTATTTATACATTGTTGATTTCCCGTAGAGTTTCTATTTGTTCGTCTATAAAATTGTTATTGGTCAGAATGCTTTTGTCTGGATTCGCTTGATCAAGACAAATCATCTGCTTAACTAAAAGCTAAGAAATTTCCCTCTCACCCCGACTATTTTGACTTTGTTAAAAGAGTAATTGATATGATAAGGTATCAGAAGTTTTCTTGAAGTTCAGATATTGCGTTAGTGTGAGATTCTTTCTGCTGAACTATTTTGTTGAAATATCTTTCTGAGTTGAATGGAACCAACAGCTTTCACCAAAAAATGCCAAATCCTGAAGAACCAAGTTCTAATACCAATAATTTGATTGTCCAGACTTCCCTATGAGCTCTTACGAAGAATCATAGGCAAACTTGATGATTTCACGTATACAGAGAGATCTTTTTTGAGCTCTATTGTTTTCAAGCTATCCTGTTCTTATATTTTACAGAGAAATCTTAAATTGAAAGTAGATAAAAGTGGTTTTTGGGGATTTTCTCCGTTTGTGCCCCCCCACCTTCCCCAGTAGGTTATGCTCCTCCGCTTACTGAGCATGTGTCATTAATTGGTAAATCCTTGTGACAAATAGTGAACGTGCGTCTGTGGTGTGCAAAAAATATGCACCCACTAAGCTTGAGGGTACAAACAAAGAAGATCGAGTTTTTGTTTTATAAAACGGTTAGCTCTTAAACATTTGTTGCAATTGTTTTAAGAAAACTGTGTTCGGTAGAGGTTTAGATTTCTGCCATTGTACAAATTTAAATTAATCGTGGAATTGCACGAAATTCGGAATGAAAGTCTATAGTCTGCGTCAGAAAGCTCTATCCTAATTTTCCAAACTTCTTTTTTTGGTAGCATTGTTTGGAGATGCTGGCGGTAAGCTAAATAAGGTAGCGGAGATTTTAGATGGTAGATATGCAGTCATGGCCGAGTGGTTAAGGCGTCTGACTCGAAATCAGATGGGTTCTACCCGCGCAGGTTCGAATCCTGCTGACTGCGTTGTATAATTTTCTGTTGGTATCCTTCGCAGCATAGATGTTTTTTTCCCATTCATTATATTCCCCGGAAATTTGACCGAATAAGTTTCTGAAGTTAGTACAACTTTCATAAACTATGAGAAAAAGGATCTCTTTCGTTTGTCGCCCCTCCCCCCTCCTTTCTCCTTCTCTGCCTCAACGAACCGGTCGTCGAATTTGCACTTGATCCGCAGATCGAGCCTTCTAGACAAGGTTTTTGTTATTGAAGCATCGTTTTCAGTTTTGATCTTCCGAGAAATGAATGCGGCATTATCGTTGTGCAAATCATAGCGCATTCAGTGTGTGGCCCATCTTCAAGCGTATTAGTGAGGATTAAGTCCTTAACTTTGGCAATTTTGAAGCCTGGTTCCATTTTGCTAATGATATAGAAGATTGGTTCCCAGTGAACTATTTATACATTGTTGATTTCCCGTAGAGTTTCTATTTGTTCGTCTATAAAATTGTTATTGGTCAGAATGCTTTTGTCTGGATTCGCTTGATCAAGACAAATCATCTGCTTAACTAAAAGCTAAGAAATTTCCCTCTCACCCCGACTATTTTGACTTTGTTAAAAGAGTAATTGATATGATAAGGTATCAGAAGTTTTCTTGAAGTTCAGATATTGCGTTAGTGTGCGATTCTTTCTGCTGAACTATTTTGTTGAAATATCTTTCTGAGTTGAATGGAACCAACAGCTTCCACCAAAAAATGCCAAATCCTGAAGAACCAAGTTCTAATACCAATAATTTGATTGTCCAGACTTCCCTATGAGCTCTTACGAAGAATCATAGGCAAACTTGATGATTTCACGTATACAGAGAGATCTTTTTTGAGCTCTATTGTTTTCAAGCTATCCTGTTCTTATATTTTACAGAGAAATCTTAAATTGAAAGTAGATAAAAGTGGTTTTTGGGGATTTTCTCCGTTTTGTGCCCCCCCCACCTTCCCCAGTAGGTTATGCTCCTCCGCTTACTGAGCATGTGTCATTAATTGGTAAATCCTTGTGACAAATAGTGAACGTGCGTCTGTGGTGTGCAAAAATTATGCACCCACTAAGCTTGAGGGTACAAACAAAGAAGATCGAGTTTTTGTTTTATAAAACGGTTAGCTCTTAAACATTTGTTGCAATTGTTTTAAGAAAACTGTGTTCGGTAGAGGTTTAGATTTCTGCCATTGTACAAATTTAAATTAATCGTGGAATTGCACGAAATTCGGAATGAAAGTCTATAGTCTGCGTCAGAAAGCTCTATCCTAATTTTCCAAACTTCTTTTTTTGGTAGCATTGTTTGGAGATGCTGGCGGTAAGCTAAATAATGTAGCGGAGATTTTAGATGGTAGATATGCAGTCATGGCCGAGTGGTTAAGGCGTCTGACTCGAAAGCAGATGGGTTCTACCCGCGCAGGTTCGAATCCTGCTGACTGCGTTGTATAATTTTCTGTTGGTATCCTTCGCAGCATAGATGTTTTTTCCCATTCATTATATTCCCCGGAAATTTGACCGAATAAGTTTCTGAAGTTAGTACAACTTTCATAAACTATGAGAAAAAGGATCTCTTTCGTTTGTCGCCCCTCCCCCCTCCTTTCTCCTTTTCTGTTTAGTTTCCTTAAACGCTCCAGATTGCCTTTGCCTCAACGAACCGGTCGTCGAATTTGCACTTGATCCGCAGATCGAGCCTTCTAGACAAGGTTTTTGTTATTGAAGCATCGTTTTCAATTTTGATCTTCCGAGAAGGGAATGCGGCATTATCATTGTGCAAATCATAGCGCATTCAGTGTGCGGCCCATCTTCAAGCGTATTAGTGAGGATTAAGTCCTTAACTTTGGCAATTTTGAAGCCTGGTTCCTTTTTGCTAATGATATAGAAGATTGGTTCCCAGTGAACTATTTATACATTGTTGATTTCCCGTAGAGTTTCTATTTGTTCGTCTATAAAATTGTTATTGGTCAGAATGCTTTTGTCTGGATTCGCTTGATCAAGACAAATCATCTGCTTAACTAAAAGCTAAGAAATTTCCCTCTCACCCCGACTATTTTGACTTTGTTAAAAGAGTAATTGATATGATAAGGTATCAGAAGTTTTCTTGAAGTTCAGATATTGCGTTAGTGTGCGATTCTTTCTGCTGAACTATTTTGTTGAAATATCTTTCTGAGTTGAATGGAACCAACAGCTTCCACCTAAAAATGCCAAATCCTGAAGAACCAAGTTCTAATACCAATAATTTGATTGTCCAGACTTCCCTATGAGCTCTTACGAAGAATCATAGGCAAACTTGATGATTTCACGTATACAGAGAGATCTTTTTTGAGCTCTATTGTTTTCAAGCTATCCTGTTCTTATATTTTACAGAGAAATCTTAAATTGAAAGTAGATAAAAGTGGTTTTTGGGGATTTTCTCCGTTTTGTGCCCCCCCCCACCTTCCCCAGTAGGTTATGCTCCTCCGCTTACTGAGCATGTGTCATTAATTGGTAAATCCTTGTGACAAATAGTGAACGTGCGTCTGTGGTGTGCAAAAAATATGCACCCACTAAGCTTGAGGGTACAAACAAAGAAGATCGAGTTTTTGTTTTATAAAACGGTTAGCTCTTAAACATTTGTTGCAATTGTTTTAAGAAAACTGTGTTCGGTAGAGGTTTAGATTTCTGCCATTGTACAAATTTAAATTAATCGTGGAATTGCACGAAATTCGGAATGAAAGTCTATAGTCTGCGTCAGAAAGCTCTATCCTAATTTTCCAAACTTCTTTTTTTGGTAGCATTGTTTGGAGATGCTGGCGGTAAGCTAAATAATGTAGCGGAGATTTTAGATGGTAGATATGCAGTCATGGCCGAGTGGTTAAGGCGTCTGACTCGAAAGCAGATGGGTTCTACCCGCGCAGGTTCGAATCCTGCTGACTGCGTTGTATAATTTTCTGTTGGTATCCTTCGCAGCATAGATGTTTTTTCCCCATTCATTATATTCCCCGGAAATTTGACCGAATAAGTTTCTGAAGTTAGTACAACTTTCATAAACTATGAGAAAAAGGATCTCTTTCGTTTGTCGCCCCTCCCCCCTCCTTTCTCCTTTTCTGTTTAGTTTCCTTAAACGCTCCAGATTGCCTTTGCCTCAACGAACCGGTCGTCGAATTTGCACTTGATCCGCAGATCGAGCCTTCTAGACAATGTTTTTGTTATTGAAGCATCGTTTTCAATTTTGATCTTCCGAGAAGGGAATGCGGCATTATCATTGTGCAAATCATAGCGCATTCAGTGTGCGGCCCATCTTCAAGCGTCTTAGTGAGGATGATGTCCTTAACATCGGCAATTTTGAAGCCTACTTTTTTTTGTTAATGTTAAAGAAGATCGGTTTCCAGTGAAGAATTTCTTTGTCAAGTACTCTTCTCACATCAAGTACTCTTTAAGATTTTCCGTGGAGTTTCTATTTGTCTCGAAAATTTTAATTCGTACGAGAATGCATTTGTCTGAATTCAGAGTCATATTTTTTGTACTCATTCGATTGAATAATTATCTTCATGAGGCAAATGGGATTTACTGGAACAAGACAAATCGTCTGATTAACCAAAGGCTATGAAATTTCCTGCTTACCCCATCTATTTTGACTTTGTTAAAGAGTACTTGATGTGATGCGCTATCGGAAGCTTTCATGAAGTCCAGATAGTTGGTTAACGCGTGATGTTTTATGCTGAACTACTTTTTGGAAATATCTTACTCAATTAAATGGAACCAACTGCTTCCACGAAAAATGTCAAATCCTGAAGTATCAAATTCTGATAACAGGAATTTGATCGTCCAAAATTCGCTCGCGGTCTTATGAAAAATCGGAGCAAACATGATGATGTCACCTGTCGAGCGAGATCTTGTTTAAGCTCTTTTTTTTCAAGCGATCTTTTTTCCATATTTTACAGGAGAAATATGAAATAAAACGTAAATAAAAATGGTTTTTGGGTTTTTTTCCGTTTGTGCCCTCCCCCAGTACTTTATGCTCCCCCAGTTACTGAGCATGTGTCATTAATTGGTACATCCTTTAATAAAAGTATGGCACGTGCGTCTGGGAGTGCAAAAAATATGCGTCAGTAAGCTCAGTCTTAAATTTCGAAACCGCTTTTTTGGAAAGTAATTTTTAGAGGGGTTGGGGGTAAGTTAAGTTAACTGATGTCGCGGAGGTTGAGGTTTTGATTGAGAGATGTGCAGTCATGGCCGAGTGGTTAAGGCGTCTGACTAGAAATCAGATGGGTGCTACCCGCGCAGGTTCGAATCCTGCTGACTGCGTTTTTCTCATAAGTTTCTGTTTGTATCCCTCCCCAGCATAGGTGTTTTTCCCATTATACTCCCCCCCCGAAATTTGATTGAATAAAATTTTGAATTTAGTACAACTTTCATAAACTATGGGGGAAAAGGATCTTTTCCGTTTGTGCCCCCCAGTACGTTATGCATAGCTATGAATAGATACAAAAAATCGTGAGAGTAAGCTCGACAAATTTATATAAATCTAAATGTTTTCTCAATGAACTGAGGACTTTTGTCGTGCGTCCTTCTGACACGAAAAATCTTGTAAGTAAACTGGAGACATTTTTAAGTATTATTTAGGTGGAACTGGTGATACGGGTGACCCTGCAGGCGTAGAGACTGGCGCTGCAACGTCCTCATCAATTGTGGACATCCTTACTCACAGCCTCACTTGGGATTCCTTCCAGCAGATGTTCCTCTGGCAGCTAATAGGTATGGATTAGCAATCGTTTGAGCAATGGGCCTGAGCTAAAACGAAAGTGGGTGTTCGCTCCAAAATAACAATTTGTTGGCACAGAGACCCAATTTTCCTGATTCTATTTAAAAAAACTGCTTTATCAGTTCACTTTTTGCAGTAAAATTTTCTCTTATCACTGTGACAAAAATTGATTTGTTTATTATAGCTGCGAAGCTGTAAGCTGAGCGTAGCTATATTGCGGTGCTCTTGGTTTTTACGACTGGAAGAGGAGTATTGGTTTTCTTAAGTTTTTTTTACAGGAAGTACTATTCATTCAGACGATGTTTTGACCTAAAAGCGAAAGTGAGTAAAATTGCCGTGTGAACTAATTTTTTCTGAGCGAGAAAAGTTTTTTGATCATGCGCTGCGTTTAGTGAATGACTTTTTGACTTTGAAAAGTAGTTTTTGACTGAGTGGCACATATAGATAACCGTTTTTAGCCGTTTTTTCGTCTAAATGGCCCAGTTTTTTGCTTGCAATTTATTTTTTTGTAGAAATAATTTTTAGCCGAAGATATATTGAAATGTAAACCTCGGAAATTGATAACACATTGTTTTGCAGAGCCTGAAAATGCGATTGAAGTTCAAAATTGGCACATATTTCCTGACTTTTTAGTTGGTTTTTGGCTTTTTTGCTATTAATTTCTTCATTTTTGGATCTTTCGGCTGTCTTTTTGTCAAAAATCAGTTAATATGGCAACTTTCTTTTGATAATTTATATACTCAACGCCTCTTTTTTCCAATTTCCAATTATCCTCAGTTTTTTCCAATTTTCCTCAGTTTTTTGTTCGAATTTTGGATTTAATTACTAGAAATAGTCGTTATTTTCAACATGAGGGACTTTAATTTCGTTTCAATAAAAATCAACCACTTTCGGCGTTAAGTTCTTGAAAAAAAAGCTAAAATTTTTTTCATAACTGCAGTCTCAAAATTTTTTTGACCATTTTTTTTGCAAAATGCTTCAATGTTTCGTATGTTTGATTTCTGCTATTTCTTTTTTTCTGTTCAGGAGGATGCATCTTTTAACTTTTTTTTAACTTATTTCTATTTTGTGCAATTTTCTTCCGGTCCTGGTACTGTTTTAAACAATTTTTTGCCTTTGAATTTTATTCCGTTGCTTATTTCTTTTCTATTAATAATTTTATTTTTGAATTAGTATGAAATCAGGCATAGATTATATACAACAAGGAAGAAATATGTGTTGTTTTTGTCTGAATTGAAGTGATTAAAGATCTAATTGTAGTGGTTTTCTGGTTCTTAATTTTGAGCATTTTTTGAAAAATTTAACTTAGTTTCTAAGATGATTATCTGCCGTTTGCTTTCGCGAACTTTTTGAGATTGCAATCAAGAATTAATTGAGGGAAATTGTTAGCCTTTTCAATTTTTCAACCTATCAGTTTTTTGGACATCCTAATTATTTCGGAATTTCAACTTTAACAAACGCTTTCCATAATAAAAAATTTTGCGGCATTTTGTTTCTCTTGGTGACAGCGGTTTCAATTTCACCAAATTTTAGATCAGACCTGGGGAAGTATTGAGGGAATGGTTTAATACAAAAGGTAATGGCTTCAGCTGCAATTACGGTTTTTTGTGAAGTTTTGATGCTTCGAGTCGCTTCCGCAATTTTTTCGGCTGTTTTTTTTTGTTTCGTCGTCTGACGCTCTTTTTTCGTTTTACATTTGTTCACACAGCAAAGCTGAAAAGTCAAATTTTCTGAATGAATTCTTCCTCTCACTAACGACATTTGCGCGCGTGATGTCATTTCTCACTCGCTCTAGCAAAAGTTCTTAGTTTATTTGCGTGATTAGATTTTGATCATACGTGACTTACCTCCCTCAATAAAATGACTTTTGCACTTTAAAAACTTAAGCTTAGTTTGAATTTGTGTAAGGTCAAATGAACCCTTATGTGCAGTAAAGGTTCCTAATAAGAGGCTTCTGCGGAATGAATTTTAACAAGCTTTATTAATTTATCGCTGAATGTTTTTCGCAAAGTTTTTTGAGCGCCGTCGATTTTTTTCAATTTAGATCTGTATCTGTTTCTATCTCTATTTTATGGCACGCAGGTCTATTCTTTCGCAGCTATTCCGGCAATCTGCCGGCTAGGTTGTCTTGAGATCTGATAAATGGCAGTGTCAGTTGTTACAAAATTTTCCGACACAATTTGTGTCAACTGAGTCGATGTGTCAACTGAGTCTGTGTCAATGTGTGTTGAATTTTCCCACTATAGCCCTCCCCCTCCCCCTCCAGCTTAGTGGTCAGATAAACTATAGCCCCAACAATGGGAGCTATAATTTCATGGGAGGCTATATTGGGAAAGACCCAATTCTCCCACCCCTTTCATTCGCAATCTTCACTTGACTTTTTGTCATCTAGAGGACATAGGTTATGTTAATGCCCAGTATTAATTTCTCCGTTGATTTGAGTAAAGTGCCCTATTTCTTGTTGACCCTGAATCACTTTGTACAGTCATAAGGTTTTGGAATGAAAACAAAACGGAAATGAGTGGTAACTTTTAATGTCATTTAAGGAAAACAAACAAGGAAGCTAAATAATTGAAACTTGTAACTTGAAGTAATTGGAAGACAAGAAACTTGATACGACAAAGAAAGAAGGATAGGCAACGTCATGATCAGGCTGAAAAGAGGCAAAAATCGAGAGAACTATGTCACCGTTTTGTTGACAAAGGCGGCGAATTTTTTTTATCAAAAGCTATTGTCAACAGAACAAACAGATTATAAACATGAACATCTCAAAATATACATTTTGACACACCATATCTCATTTAATGTAATTGTTTTCACCTCTTTATCTTGATCTTCACACGCCAAAAACGTTTTCAGTTCTGGAAACTGATGCTGACATGTTCTACAATAATGCTATTCTGCAATACATAAGCCATTAAAAGTCGTCTTTGTCCCATGACATCTTTCCATACTACGGTAAATTTATCATGGGACAAGGACGATTTTTAATGGCTTATGTATTGCAGACTAGCATAATTGTAGAACATGTCAGCTTCAGTTTCCAGAACTGAAAAACGTTTTTTTGTGTGAAGATCAAGATAAAGGGTTGAAAAAAATTACATTACATGAGATATGGTGTGTGCATATGTATATTTTGAGATGTTCATGTTTGTAATCTTTTTGTTCTGTTGACAATAGCTTTTGATTAAAAAAATTCGACGTGTTTGTCAACAAAAAGGTGACATAGTTCTCTCGATTTTTGCCTCTTCTCAGCCTGAACATGACGTTGCCTATCCTTCTTTCTTTGTCGTATCATGTCTCTTTTCTTCCAATTACTTCAAGTTACAAGTTTCAATTATTTAGTTTCCTTGTTTGGTTTCCTTACATGACATCAAAAGTTACCACTCATTTCCGTTCTGTTTTCATTTCAAAACCTTATGACTTTACAAAGTGATTTAGGATCAACAAAAAATAGTACATTTTACTCAAATCAACGGAGAAAAGTTAATACTGGGCATTAACACAACCTTTGTCCTCTAGATGACAAAAAGTCGAGTGAAGATTGCGAATGAGAGGGGTTGGAGAATTGGGTCTCTCCCAATATAGCCTCCCATGAAATTATAGCTCCCATGGTGGGGGCTATAGCTTATATGACCACTAAGCTGGAGGGGGGGGGGGGGGGGAGTATAGTGGGAAAATCCGGAGAATTATATGCTTCCGCACACTACCGAGTCTTCTTGTTGTATTATTAAGCCAAGTGGGATGTCGGCTCTGTGTACACTATAATGAGTAATCCCGGTGTCCTCCGTGACAAAATTTGTCTTCCTCCGCTTTTGTTTGGCTGGTTTATGATTTTAATAAAAGAAGAATTCTTGCATCGTACGGGAATCGAACCCATGTCAACAGCTTGGAAGGCTGCTATGCTACCACTACACCAACGATGCTTGAGAAGTTTTGTTTGAAGTCTTTCAGCTAAATGATACAGATTTTATTTTTAAACGGATGAAATTTGGAAAATTAGGATTAAATTTGATTTGAAATTGATGATGAGTTCAAAACAATGATGGAGTCTCGGGCCATACTCTGTCTTTTTTTTCAGGCTCAACCTCATGATAAATGTTTGACCTGCCGAATTTTTCCTTGTTTTAGAGTAGAGGCAATGAAATGCTGAAAGCTGCGTGAATCGATTCATTGATCAAGATCAAGTTAATTTCTCTCGAACAAAGTTTGCAGTTGTGTGTCTTTTTCATTATTCAGAAAAGTTTTTGCTTGAACGATTTGACCGCTTTGTTCTAGAATGTTCTTCCACTCGGTTGAGCAATGTCACTTTTCGTCAAAACAAAATTGATCAAATCACAAATCATTGAAGATTAGTCTCAATTAATTTTTCGGGTCTTTTCCGTTATATCCCCCCCCCGCTTAGTGGCCAGATAAACTATATCCCCCCCCCAATCGTGGTAATTATACCATAATGGGGGGGGGGCTGTAATTTTATTGGGGGGGCTATAATGGGAGACCCAATTTTTCTAGGAGATAAACTATTTTCCCAGAAGTTAGTCATCAACTGCTCTATAACGAGCAATTTTTTAAAACTTCTCTTAGTTTAATAATAATGTTTAATTGTTTCAAATTGTTTCCTTTTTGAATACACTGCCAATCAAGATACGTTTTTATATAAAGAAAAAGTTGTGGGGGATAACACTGTTGGACTAACAAAGGGTCCGTTTTCAAGTGTCCCAAACATTTTCTTCTAGAACATTCTTTCAATTTCACATCTTGAGTGACTTTTTCACGCTTTACTTTTTGCTTTGAGAGATTTGAATTGAAATTGGGCTCTTTTCCGTTTGTGCTCCCCCCCCCCCCCCCAAGTACGTTATGCGCCCCCAGTTACAGAGCACGTACCATTACATAGTAGATCATTATGTAAAAATATGGCACGTGCGTCTGGAGGGAGGGTGCAAATAATATGCGCCCACTAAGCTTGGGGAGGGGGGGGGGGGGGGGGGCACATATGGAAAAGATCCTGAAATTGATATTTTGCATTTAGAAATTAAGTCTGTTGCTAAAATAAAAGCGATTGTGAGCGGTGAAGGTACTTAGCCCGTGTAGCGGCTTAGAGGTCAATGTCCCCGACTCTCCCAGGGTTCGAACCTCTCCCAGTCAGTTTTTGCAACTTAATATTTGCATAAACTTTTCTCCTCCAGCCTATGCCCTCTTTTAAATTGATTGCCACGCCAGTCGTTCTAGGGCAATTTGTCGGACGTGAGCTGGTTTATGTTTGCCTTAATCAGTTGGGATGAATATCCGGTGTTATCAGGTGCGCATGAATTGTCCTCGGAGTGCGTAATTCCCATCATCCACAGGATCAACTGGTCACGTGACTGGGAGGCTGCCAGTGCCATTGTGTTGAGACTGAAGAGGGAGAAACCCAATTTGGAAGTGCTCAAACACATCTACTCAAGACACCCAGCTCATCAACAACCAAACAGTACGAGTGCAGGAGAGGGTATTGGTGCTAGTGGTACTGCTACGACGCAAGGTTGGTGAAATTTAATGTACCTGTTAGCTTTATTATAGCTGCGAAGCTATATTTAGAGAGTGTAGCTATATTACGGTGATAATGGTTGTTATTACGACCCGAAGAGGAGTTATGGCAATCCACCTATTTAAAATCGAGCGATTGGTTGTAAAACAGGATACCAAAGTCAATACTGCACGTGAAGATAAGAGTTTGGTCAATAAGATTGATAAAAGTCAAAAGCGAAGAGAGAAGAAAAAAAGAGTGGTTTTTTATGCATTTTTTGACAGACCGAGAAAAGTAGGCGTGAAAAAATTTTCACCAAGTGAGCAAAATTTGTTCCCGCTCGGAAAGCATTTTTTTGAGTTTTTAAAGTTTTCCATCCATGTGGCTTTCCTCACGTCTCCTGTTACCAAATATATAACGTTTGGGAGCGTTTTTGACCAGTTTAGTTTTATTCGACTTTAGAGATAATTTAGAACTTTTTTTTGTCATTTCAGTATTTCTGGAGGATTTGATAAGTTATCGCGACTCAAATGCAATAGGCACTATAATTTTTTTAATGAAAGATTTAATTTGATGGATCATATCGGCGGCTCCATCAAATCTGTTCTTAATTAATCAAGTCCTGTTTAATGGGCGCAAAGCGATAGCTGAGGCTATTATTGCCCTTCTATTGATTTTTGATTTAGTCGTTAAGATTTTTGTTACGACCATATTGTTCCACAATCAATTCAAATCTGCTTTTTGTTCATTAGTTTATGCGATTTCAACTGAATTCCATTTGTGACGTCATTTTTCACTGTTAGTTGAGTGCGTTTTTTTCATTTGCGTGATTAAGTTTTTGGTCACACGTGACTTACCTCACTCTCAAAAATGACTTCATCACTCTGAAATTGACCTTTCTCTACTTCAATTCAAAGAGATAGTTCAAGTGAGTGTATGTCACACTAATGGAATGGTTATTTAAAAGCATGTAATAGAAGCATCAATAAGTTATACAGATTCTTAATCAAAATATAACATCGCAGCATTTAATGAAGGGAATAAATTTCTCTTTGTTTGGTCTGTCTGTTTTTAAGTCTTTGGAGAATGCAGATCTACAAAGCTATCGCGGATTTTTTGGCAATCTGATCTGCCAGCTCTGCTTTCGATTATAATTTTGTTATCATTCCGAAAAATGGCATTCAAAAGCTGTTAAAAGGTTGAATCGACTGTTGAAGTGATTGTTTCGAATTTTCCTTTACTCAATGAAAAGCTGAAGCTCAAATTTTTAAATTTTTCACGTGCTCACGCTCCGTATGTCTTACCATATTAAGTACATTTTATTCAATATTTGAATGTTATGTGATAACGATGACAATATAAACTCCTCCCCCACAAATTAGAAACAGTCGCTGTTTGTTACCAAACTGAAATAAACGAAATTCAATAACACAAAGAAAGGTGCTTAAAGAAAACATTTTCTTGCTGAATTTTTTCCGCAAAAATTGTACAATTAAAGTGTTTATTAATAGCCGCCCTCATCTTCTCAGCCGGCTATTATAGCGCTCCTATTTTTTTTTACTTCGTCGAATAAAAAAATGTTTCGCTTTACCTCATTTTGCCGCCTTTTCAGCATTTTGCGTGAAATCTTTTTGACTTCTCTAGGCTAGTTTCTCTCTTCTCTCATTCTGCTAAAAGTGATTTCGAACATCAGTTGCTCAGCAAAGCAATTCAAAATGAACAGAGTTAGTACAAAAATGGATGTCAGAAATAGAAACGGGATAAACCCATAAAGCCCAATTTTAGATGCCCCCTATTTGAACGTCGTTCCTATAAGTTTTATTTACCAGCTCTAATGCTTATTGTTATTGATAGTAGCCCCTGTAGCCTCTCTCTAAGAAACAGAAGTATGTTCAACTACGAAATGCCATCAAAATAAATCGGACTTAAAAAAATGTTTTTGTACAAAAATCTTTTTTTTTTCAATATCTTCTGTTATTTCAATCCCAATCATGCTCATTGGAATCAACGGCGGCTTTTTTCCGGCAATCTGCCGGGTATGTTTTTCCAGTGAAAACGTACCTTCCTTTTTTCGCAAGTGTTTAAGCTTGTGAAAATGAAGACATTTTCAAATTACATAGAGTGGCTTAATAACTTTTCTGCTTAATGTATTTTCTTATCTGTTTCCATTATTCGTAACTAGGTAAATGTCGTTGATTGCTTTTTAAACGTTTGTATAAATTGTTTTAGTCCTGCTGTCTTTTTTAATGCAGTGTTGCCTACTACCAACTTTTCGTGTATTCTTTTTTGTCTGAGCATTTGGACTTTTCTTCCTCAAAAACGGGATAAACAGTTAAAGCCCGGAGGTTATTAAGTTCTCTTAGAGCCTTAAATCTCACTTTTTTCTAAGGATGTGATCCTGTTAAACTGTTTATGAGACATAAATTCATGGTGTATAAGGCGTTGTACTTCCTCCTACCCCCTCCCCCCTCGTCGCTCGAGAGACAAAACGACCGTGAAGTTTTAAATGATCAAATTGTTCATAACTTGAACGGTTTGAACATTATGTGCAAACGCATATTACAGATTCTCCTTTTTTAAATTCAAAATTAAAAAAAAAGCTTTTAATAGGTTGATTTAATCTGATTATTACTTTCTGTTGGTGGAACCTTTAGATGATGATCAAATGTGCACTTCATTGCTCTACTATTGGTCAGTAACGTGTGCTACGCAATTGGCCGAACTCACAAAGCGACTAATCAACGGAACCTCCAGCTCTTCTTCCAAGTCTGGCAGCCAATCAAAAATCAGTGGACATCATCACCATCGAAACCCGACATTGACAGAAATTCTGCGACATCTGGACAAACTGCGGCTAAATGTAGATTACAAAAATGATGACTTTTTCTCGCAAGACGCAATCAACGATGCTTTGAAATTCGCTCATGCGCATATCTATAAAAGCCAAAGAGAGGAATTTCAGGATTTATTTGGATTGATTAATTTGTGTACTCCGCCGCCTTCAAGTAAGCGAGCGGCTGCCAGTCGGGCGGCGTCTGGGAGTCAACATTCACCATCTTCTTCAAGTGCAACTCAAAGCAGTTCTACTAGTGCTCGAAGTGCGGCTGCGAAGAGAACCAAAAGAGAGTCATCGATTGAGATCAGCTCTGATTCTGATGACAGTACTAATGAAGCTGCCAGTTCGTCCAGTTCAAAAGGCAGTTCCAAAGTATCTTCTGCAGCTCCTAAGAAGAAGGCAAGGAGGAAAAGCTCCGGGGGTGGGGCGTCGAGTGGGAGATCTGGAAATACAGGTGAGTGTTTGAATGTACGGTATTTCGTTTATTGTGTTGCTGTAATGGAAAAGATAATTCTGTTTTGTTTTGGTCCCCTAATGCCCTAAACACTTGCAAAAAATGTTGGATCTATTCCGTTTTGCCCCCCCCCCCCCCTTAGTGAGCTTATATTTGTTACACCCACAGGAGCACGTGCTATTTTCTTATAGTAACGTGCTATATAACAACATATAATTTGTAACTGGGGGCGTAAAAAACGGGGGGGGGGGAACAAAATAGATCCAAAAAATAAGTTATATCGTACGAGAATTGAACCATGACAACTTGGAAGGCTATGCCACCTCTACACCAACGGAGCTTGGGCATTTGACCCTCGTTGCTTGTCGACTTATCTACCAAGCCTTCCCTTTAGTATACAAAGCGTTTTGCAGTCACAACAATTGCGGTAACAAAAAGTTGGTTTTGTGTTTTGGGTTCATACAACATAAAGTTAGTTCCCAATTAACAACCCCGATATAACAACTAATGCGTTTGTTTTGGTAATGATTTTCAATGAGAGTTTGGATTTTTTCTGTTTGTGCCTCCAGTACGTTATGCACCCCAAGTTACAGAGCACGTGCTACTACATAGTAAATCGTTATGTAAAAATGTTTGAAGGTGCAAATAATATGACCCACTAAAAGCTTTGGGGCACAAATGGAAAATTATGAGTTGATCCGTTTTTTCTACAGAAAGGAGATTTTTTCTTACCGACCAAGTGGAATGTTTGAAAATTCCAAATATGAAAGTTTATTTTAGTTTGAGAATACGAAGCCTATAAATAGTTATAATGAAATTGTCATAAAGTAATATCTGCATCGTACGGGAATCGAACCCATGTCAACAGCTTGGAAGGCTGCTATGCTACCACTACACCAACGATGCTTGTTGTTAACCTGGAGTTGAAAACAGGCTGTCTTTATTGCTATACTCCTGGTTTTTACAATTCAATTTTTTGCAAGAAAACTTTGAAGTTGTTAATTGCTCTACAAAGTCTAGCAGGTTGTTTGTATCCTAATTTTTAAATACAATTCTGATTAGTCGTTTCTGTGTCCGAACGATGGAATGGGACTATGTCCTCAGAAACTGGATTAACTAATTATTGCAGAGTGAGTTAAGGTGCTATTATGTTCTGTCAGAGTCTCTAATTTTTCTCTTTACCGAACGGTTAAATTTATTATCAGAAGACTCAAACATTAGAGGAAATACTTGATATTCCAATAACAACTTTCATAGGAAATAAAATACGGCCGATCTTTTCTGTTTTTGGCCCTCAGTGTTTTTCACGCCCCCCCCCCCCCCCCCCCGTTACAAATTATATCTTGCTATTAGCACATTACTATGCGAAAAATAGCTTGTGCGCCTAGGGGCGTAAAAGATAAACCCACTAAGCGGAGGGGGGTAAACAGAATAGATCCAACACTGTGATAGAAAGGAGGGAAAACTTAGAACCAAAATATGCAGTTTTTAGCTCTATTAAATGTAAGCTCTATTAGAGCTTAGATAACTAAGTATTTTGACATCTGCTCAGCTGCCAGCATCTGTTTTTTATTAGATGGACCAGCTAACATTTTTTTGATCGAATTTTCACAAACAGCAATTTTTGCAATTTCACGAAGCGATGATAACCATTTGTTAATCAATGAGTTGAAAAATTTCTACAGGTAGGTAGGCAAAATAGGAAATGATTACTGTTTCGTCTGTCAAAAAATGCGAAAAATAAACAAAATATTGATAGATAATACCAAAATGATCTTTTTCACGTCCACTGCGGATACAGCAAAAACCAATTTTCGAACAGTGAGCACATCAGATGTTATAACCGCGAAATTGCTCTTTCAATGTTTCATCTGCGAGAATAATTGGATTTGAAAATATTTTAAATTTTTAATAGCCGCCCTCATCTTCTCAGCCGGCTATTATAGCGCTCCTATTTTTTTTACTTCGTCGAACAAAAAAATGTTTCGCTTTACCTCATTTTGCCGCTTTTTCAACATTTTGCGTGAAATATTTTTGACTTCTCTAGGCTGGTTTCTCTCTTCTCTCATTCTGTTAAAAGTGATTTTGAACATCAGTTGCTCAGCAAAGCAATTCAAAATGAACAGAGTCAGTATAAACAATTGAAGTCAGAAACAGAAATGGGATAAACCCATAAAGCCCAATTTTAGATGCCCGCTATTTGAACGTCGTTCCTATAAAGTTTTTCTCAAAGTTTTTCACGGTTTACTCACGTTTTATAGTGCAGTTGGTAAGATGGAGGACTGCTATTCTGAGGGGCGAGGGTTCGAAGCCGTGTCGGGTACCCTCACTTTTTTCTCACTTCCTTTTCTCACTTTTTTTCTCAGAAGTGAGGGTACCCTCACTTTTTTTCTCACTTCCTTTTCTCATTTTCTCACTTTCTTCTCTCACTTTCCTCGCTTTCTTTTCTCATTTTCTTTTTTCACTTACTTTTCTCACTTTCTTTTCTCACTTTCTTTTCTCACTTTCTTTTCTCACTTTCTTTTCTCACTTTCTTTTCTTGCTTTCTGTTCTCACTTTCTTTTCCTACTTTGTCTTCTCACTTTCCCTTCCTTTCTTTTTTTCACTTTCTTTTCTCACTATCTTTTCTCACTTTTTTCTCACTTTCTTTTCTCACTTTCCTTTCTCACTTTCATTTCTCACTTTCTTTTCTCACATTCTTTTCTCACTTTCTTTTTTATTTTCTTTTCATTTTCGTTTCTCACTTTTTTCACTTTCTTTTCGTTTTCGTTTCTCACTTTCTTTTCTCGCTTTCTTTTCTCACTTTCTTTTCTCATTTTCATTTCTCACTTTGTTCTCTCACTTTGTTTTCTCACTGTGTTTTCTCGCTTTCCTCAATTTTTTTCGCTTTCTTTTCTCACTTTCTTTTCTCACTTTCTTTTCTCTTTTTCTTTTCTCGCTTTCTGTTCTCACTTTCTTTTCTCAATTTCTTTTCTCACTATCTTTTCTCACTTTCTTTTCTCACTTTCTTTTCTCACTTTCTTTTCTCACTTTCCTTTCTCACTTTCTTTTCTCACTTTCTTTTCTCACTTTCTTTTCTTACGTTCTTTTCCTACGTTCTTTTCTCACTTTCTTTTCCAACTTTCTTTTCACTTTCTTTTCTCACTTTCTTTTCTCACCTTGTCTTATCACTTTCCCTTCCTTTCTTTTTTTCACTTTCTTTTCTCACTATCCTTTCTCACTTTCTTTTCTCACTTTCTTTTCTCACTTTCCTTTCTCACTTTCTTTTCTCCCTTTGTCTTCTCACTTTCCCCTCCTTTCTTTTTTTCACTTTCTTTTCTCACTATCTTTTCTCACTTTCTTTTCTCACTTTCTTTTCTCACTTTCCTTTCTCACTTTCTTTTCTCACTTTCTTTTCTTACGTGCTTTTCTTACGTTCTTTTCTGACTTTCTTTTCCAACTTTCTTTTCACTTTCTTTTCTCACTTTCTTTTCTCACCTTGTCTTATCACTTTCCCTTCCTTTCTTTTTTTCACTTTCCTTTCTCACTATCTTTTCTCACTTTCTTTTCTCACTTTCTTTTATCGCTTTCATTTCTCACTTTCTTTTCTCATTATCTTTTCTTACGTTCTTTTCTCACTTTCTTTTCTCACTTTCTTTTCATTTTCTTTTCTCACTTTCTTTTCTCACATTCGTTTCTCACTTTTTTTTCACACTTTCATTTCTCAATTTCTTTTATCGCTTTCATTTCTCACTTTCTCACATTCGTTTCTCACTTTCTTTTCTCACTTTCTTTTCTCACTTTCTTTTCTCACTTTCTTTTCTCACTTTCTTTTCTTACGTTCTTTTCTCACTTTCTTTTCTCACTTTGTTTTCATTTTCTTTTCTCACTTTTTTACTTTCTTTTCGTTTTCGTTTCTCACTTTCTTTTCTCGATTCCTTTTCTCACTTTCTTTTCTCATTTTCTTTTCTCACTTTGCTCTCTCACTTTGTTTTCTCACTTTGTTTTCTCACTTTGTTTTCTCGCTTTCTTTTCTCATTTTTTTTTCGCTTTCTTTTCTCAGTTTCTTTTCTCACTTTCTTTTCTCTTTTTCTTTTCTCGCTTTCTGTTCTCACTTTCTTTTCTCACTTTCTTTCTCACTTTCTTTTCTCGCTTTCTTTTCTCACTATCTTTTCTCACTTTCTTTTCTCACTTTCATTTCTCACTTTCTTTTCTCACTTTCTTTTCTTACGTTCTTTTCTCACTTTATTTTCTCACATTCTTTTCCAACTTTCTTTTCACTTTTTTTCTCACTTTCTTTTCTCACATTCGTTTCTCACTTTTTTTTCACACTTTCTTTTCTCAATTTCTTTTATCGCTTTCATTTCTCACTTTCTCACATTCGTTTCTCACTTTTCTCGCCATGTCTTCTCACTTTTCCTTCCTCTCCTTCACTTTTTTGTCACTTTCGTTTCTCACTTTCTTTTCTCACTTTCTTTTCTCACTTTCTTTTCTCACTTTCTTTTCTCGCCATGTCTTCTCACTTTTCCTTCTTATCTTTCACTTTTTTGTCACTTTCGTATCTCACTTTCTTTTCTCACTTTCTTTTCTCACTTTCTTTTCTCTTTTTCTTTTCTCGCTTTCTGTTCTCACTTTCTTTTCTCACTTTCTTTTCTCACTTTCTTTTCTCGCTTTCTTTTCTCACTATCTTTTCTCACTTTCTTGTCTCATTTTCATTTCTCACTTTCCTTTCTCACTTTCTTTTCTCACTTTCCTTTCTCACTTTCTTTTCTCTTTTTCTTTTCTCGCTTTCTTTTCTCACTTTCTTTTCTCACTTTCTTTTCTCACTTTCTTTTCTCGCTTTCTTTTCTCACTTTATTTTCTCACATTCTTTTCCAACTTTCTTTTCACTTTCTTTTCTCACTTTCTTTTCTCAGTTTCTTTTCTCGCCATGTCTTCTCACTTTTCCTTCCTCTCTTTCACTTTTTTGTCACTTTCGTTTCTCACTTTCTTTTCTCACTTTCTTTTCTCACTTTCTTTTCTCACTTTCTTTTCTCACTTTCTTTTCTTACGTTCTTTTCTCACTTTATTTTCTCACATTCTTTTCCAACTTTCTTTTCACTTTCTTTTCTCACTTTCTTTTCTCACTTTCTTTTCTCAGCATGTCTTCTCACTTTTCCTTCCTCTCTTTCACTTTTTTGTCACTTTCGTTTCTCACTTTCTTTTCTCACTTTCTTTTCTCATTTTCATTTCTCACTTTGTTCTCTCACTTTCTTTTCTTACGTTCTTTTCTCACTTTCTTTTCTCACTTTCTTTTCTTACGTTCTTTTCTCACTTTCTTTTCTCACTTTTTTTCCAACTTTCTTTTCACTTTCTTTTCACACTTTCTTTTCTCACCATGTCTTCTCACTTTTCCTTCCTCTCTTTCACTTTTTTGTCACTTTCTTTTCTCACTTTCCTTTCCAACTTTCTTTTCACTTTCTTTTCTCACTTTCTTTTCTCGCTTTCTTTTCTCACTTTCTTTTCTCCCTTTGTCTTCTCACTTTCCCTTCCTTTCTTTTTTTCACTATCTTTTCTCACTTCTTTATCTCACTTTCTTTTCTCACTTTCCTTTTTCACTTTTTTTTCTCACTTTCTTTTCTTACGTTCTTTTCTTACGTTCTTTTCTCACTTTTCTTTTCTCACTTTCTTTTCCAACTTTCTTTCCACTTTCTTTTCTCACCATGTCTTCTCACTTTTCCTTCCTCTCTTTCACTTTTTTGTCTTTCTCTTTTCTCACTTTCTTTTCCAACTTTCTTTTCACTTTCTTTTCTCACTTTCTTTTCTCGCTTTCTTTTCTCACTTTCTTTTCTCCCTTTGTCTTCTCACTTTCCCTTCCTTTCTTTTTTTCACTTTCTTTTCTCACTATCTTTTCTCACTTTCTTTTTCTCACTTTGCTTTCTCACTTTCTTTTCTCACTTTCTTTTCTCACATTCTTTTCTCACTTTCTTTTCTCACTTTCTTTTCATTTTCTTTTCTCACTTTCTTTTCATTTTCTTTTCTCACTTTTTCACTTTCTTTTCGTTTTCGTTTCTCACTTTCTTTTCTCACTTTCTTTTCTCATTTTCATTTCTCACTTTGTTCTCTCACTTTCTTTTCTTACGTTCTTTTCTCACGTTCTTTTCTCACTTTCTTTTACGTTCTTTTCTCACTTTCTTTTCACTTTCTTTCCACTTTCTTTTCTCACCATGTCTTCTCACTTTTCCTTCCTCTCTTTCACTTTTTTGTCTTTCTCTTTTCTGACTTTCTTTTCCAACTTTCTTTTCACTTTCTTTTCTCACTTTCTTTTCTCGCTTTCTTTTCTCACTTTCTTTTCTCCCTTTGTCTTCTCACTTTCCCTTCCTTTCTTTTTTTCACTTTCTTTTCTCACTATCTTTTCTCACTTTCTTTTTCTCACTTTGCTTTCTCACTTTATTTTCTCACTTTCTTTTCTCACATTCTTTTCTCACTTTCTTTTCTCACTTTCTTTTCATTTTCTTTTCTCACTTTCTTTTCATTTTCTTTTCTCACTTTTTCACTTTCTTTTCGTTTTCGTTTCTCACTTTCTTTTCTCACTTTCTTTTCTCATTTTCATTTCTCACTTTGTTCTCTCACTTTCTTTTCTTACGTTCTTTTCTCACGTTCTTTTCTCACTTTCTTTTACGTTCTTTTCTCACTTTCTTTTCACTTTCTTTTCTCACTATCTTTCTCACTTTCTTTTTTCACTGTCTTTTCTCACTTTCTTTTCTCCCTTTGTCTTCTCACTTTCCCTTCCTTTCTTTTTTTCACTTTCTTTTCTCACTATCTTTTCTCACTTTCTTTTTCTCACTTTCCTTTCTCACATTCTTTTCTCACTTTCTTTTCTCACTTTCTTTTCTCACTTTCTTTTCATTTTCTTTTCTCACTTTTTTCACTTTCTTTTCGTTTTCGTTTCTCACTTTCTTTTCTCACTTTCTTTTCTCATTTTCATTTCTCACTTTGTTCTCTCACTTTCTTTTCTTACGTTCTTTTCTCACTTTCTTTTCTTATGTTCTTTTCTCACTTTCTTTTCTCACTTTCTTTTCCATCTTTCTTTTCACTTTCTTTTCTCACTTTTTTTTCTCGCCATGTCTTCTCACTTTCCCTTCCTTTCTTTTTTTCACTTTCTTTTCTCACTATCTTTTCTCACTTTCTTTTCTCACTTTCTTTTCTCACTTTCCGTTCTCACTTTCTTTTCTCACTTTCTTTTCTCACATTCTTTTCTCACTTTCTTTTCTCACTTTCTTTTCATTTTCTTTTCTCACTTTTTTCACTTTCTTTTCGTTTTCGTTTCTCACTTTCTTTTCTTTTTTTCTTTTCTCATTTTCATTTCTCACTTTATTCTCTCACTTTCTTTTCTTACGTTCTTTTCTCACTTTCTTTTCGTTTTCGTTTCTCACTTTCTTTTGTCACTTTCTTTTCTCATTTTCATTTCTCACTTTGTTCTCTAACTTTCTTTTCTTACGTTCTTTTCTCACTTTCTTTTCTTACGTTCTTTTCTCACTTTCTTTTCTCACTTTCTTTTCCAACTTTCTTTTCACTTTCTTTTCTCACTTTTTTTCTCGCCATGTCTTCTCACTTTCCCTTCCTTTCTTTTTTTCACTTTCTTTTCTCACTATCTTTTCTCACTTTCTTTTCTCACTTTCCGTTCTCACTTTCTTTTCTCACTTTCTTTTCTCACATTCTTTTCTCACTTTCTTTTCTCACTTTCTTTTCATTTTCTTTCCTCACTTTTCTCACTTTTTTTCGTTTTCGTTTCTCACTTTCTTTTCTCACTTTCTTTTCTTTATTTCTTCTCATTTTCATTTCTCACTTTGTTCTCTCACTTTCTTTTCTTACGTTCTTTTCTCACTTTCTTTTCTCACTTTCTTTTCATTTTCTTTTCTCACTTTCTTTTCATTTTCTTTTCTCACTTTTTCACTTTCTTTTCGTTTTCGTTTCTCACTTTCTTTTCTCACTTTCTTTTCTCATTTTCATTTCTCACTTTGTTCTCTCACTTTCTTTTCTTACGTTCTTTTCTCACGTTCTTTTCTCACTTTCTTTTACGTTCTTTTCTCACTTTCTTTTCACTTTCTTTTCTCACTATCTTTCTCACTTTCTTTTTTCACTGTCTTTTCTCACTTTCTTTTCTCCCTTTGTCTTCTCACTTTCCCTTCCTTTCTTTTTTTCACTTTCTTTTCTCACTATCTTTTCTCACTTTCTTTTTCTCACTTTCCTTTCTCACATTCTTTTCTCACTTTCTTTTCTCACTTTCTTTTCTCACTTTCTTTTCATTTTCTTTTCTCACTTTTTTCACTTTCTTTTCGTTTTCGTTTCTCACTTTCTTTTCTCACTTTCTTTTCTCATTTTCATTTCTCACTTTGTTCTCTCACTTTCTTTTCTTACGTTCTTTTCTCACTTTCTTTTCTTATGTTCTTTTCTCACTTTCTTTTCTCACTTTCTTTTCCATCTTTCTTTTCACTTTCTTTTCTCACTTTTTTTTCTCGCCATGTCTTCTCACTTTCCCTTCCTTTCTTTTTTTCACTTTCTTTTCTCACTATCTTTTCTCACTTTCTTTTCTCACTTTCTTTTCTCACTTTCCGTTCTCACTTTCTTTTCTCACTTTCTTTTCTCACATTCTTTTCTCACTTTCTTTTCTCACTTTCTTTTCATTTTCTTTTCTCACTTTTTTCACTTTCTTTTCGTTTTCGTTTCTCACTTTCTTTTCTTTTTTTCTTTTCTCATTTTCATTTCTCACTTTATTCTCTCACTTTCTTTTCTTACGTTCTTTTCTCACTTTCTTTTCGTTTTCGTTTCTCACTTTCTTTTGTCACTTTCTTTTCTCATTTTCATTTCTCACTTTGTTCTCTAACTTTCTTTTCTTACGTTCTTTTCTCACTTTCTTTTCTTACGTTCTTTTCTCACTTTCTTTTCTCACTTTCTTTTCCAACTTTCTTTTCACTTTCTTTTCTCACTTTTTTTCTCGCCATGTCTTCTCACTTTCCCTTCCTTTCTTTTTTTCACTTTCTTTTCTCACTATCTTTTCTCACTTTCTTTTCTCACTTTCCGTTCTCACTTTCTTTTCTCACTTTCTTTTCTCACATTCTTTTCTCACTTTCTTTTCTCACTTTCTTTTCATTTTCTTTCCTCACTTTTCTCACTTTTTTTC
Organism: Convolutriloba macropyga; assembly: GCF_964194025.1. NCBI lineage: Eukaryota > Metazoa > Xenacoelomorpha > Acoela > Convolutidae > Convolutriloba > Convolutriloba macropyga. The sequence continues at coordinate 80,368,753 of NC_134471.1, read as the reverse complement.
GTTTTCGTTTCTCACTTTCTTTTCTCACTTTCTTTTCTTTATTTCTTCTCATTTTCATTTCTCACTTTGTTCTCTCACTTTCTTTTCTTACGTTCTTTTCTCACTTTCTTTTCTCACTTTCTTTTCCAACTTTCTTTTCACTTTCTTTTCTCATTTTCATTTCTCACTTTGTTCTCTCACTTTCTTTTCTTACGTTCTTTTCTAACTTTCTTTTCTCACTTTCTTTTCTTACGTTCTTTTCTCACTTTCTTTTCTCACTTTCTTTTCTCACTTTCTTTTCTCACTTTCCTTTCTCACTTTCTTTTCTCACTTTCTTTTCTTACGTTCTTTTCTCACTTTCTTTTCTCACTTTCTTTTCCAACTTTCTTTTCACTTTCTTTTCTCACTTTTTTTCTCACCTTGTCTTATCACTTTCCCTTCCTTTCTTTTTTTCACTTTCTTTTCTCACTATCTTTTCTCACTTTCTTTTCTCGCCATGTCTTCTCACTTTTCCTTCTTATCTTTCACTTTTTTGTCACTTTCGTATCTCACTTTCTTTTCTCACTTTCTTTTCTCACTTTCTTTTCTCTTTTTCTTTTCTCGCTTTCTGTTCTCACTTTCTTTTCTCACTTTCTTTTCTCACTTTCTTTTCTCGCTTTCTTTTCTCACTATCTTTTCTCACTTTCTTGTCTCATTTTCATTTCTCACTTTCCTTTCTCACTTTCTTTTCTCACTTTCCTTTCTCACTTTCTTTTCTCTTTTTCTTTTCTCGCTTTCTTTTCTCACTTTCTTTTCTCACTTTCTTTTCTCACTTTCTTTTCTCGCTTTCTTTTCTCACTTTATTTTCTCACATTCTTTTCCAACTTTCTTTTCACTTTCTTTTCTCACTTTCTTTTCTCAGTTTCTTTTCTCGCCATGTCTTCTCACTTTTCCTTCCTCTCTTTCACTTTTTTGTCACTTTCGTTTCTCACTTTCTTTTCTCACTTTCTTTTCTCACTTTCTTTTCTCACTTTCTTTTCTCATTTTCTTTTCTTACGTTCTTTTCTCACTTTATTTTCTCACATTCTTTTCCAACTTTCTTTTCACTTTCTTTTCTCACTTTCTTTTCTCACTTTCTTTTCTCAGCATGTCTTCTCACTTTTCCTTCCTCTCTTTCACTTTTTTGTCACTTTCGTTTCTCACTTTCTTTTCTCACTTTCTTTTCTCATTTTCATTTCTCACTTTGTTCTCTCACTTTCTTTTCTTACGTTCTTTTCTCACTTTCTTTTCTCACTTTCTTTTCTTACGTTCTTTTCTCACTTTCTTTTCTCACTTTTTTTCCAACTTTCTTTTCACTTTCTTTTCACACTTTCTTTTCTCACCATGTCTTCTCACTTTTCCTTCCTCTCTTTCACTTTTTTGTCACTTTCTTTTCTCACTTTCCTTTCCAACTTTCTTTTCACTTTCTTTTCTCACTTTCTTTTCTCGCTTTCTTTTCTCACTTTCTTTTCTCCCTTTGTCTTCTCACTTTCCCTTCCTTTCTTTTTTTCACTATCTTTTCTCACTTCTTTATCTCACTTTCTTTTCTCACTTTCCTTTTTCACTTTTTTTTCTCACTTTCTTTTCTTACGTTCTTTTCTTACGTTCTTTTCTCACTTTTCTTTTCTCACTTTCTTTTCCAACTTTCTTTCCACTTTCTTTTCTCACCATGTCTTCTCACTTTTCCTTCCTCTCTTTCACTTTTTTGTCTTTCTCTTTTCTCACTTTCTTTTCCAACTTTCTTTTCACTTTCTTTTCTCACTTTCTTTTCTCGCTTTCTTTTCTCACTTTCTTTTCTCCCTTTGTCTTCTCACTTTCCCTTCCTTTCTTTTTTTCACTTTCTTTTCTCACTATCTTTTCTCACTTTCTTTTTCTCACTTTGCTTTCTCACTTTCTTTTCTCACTTTCTTTTCTCACATTCTTTTCTCACTTTCTTTTCTCACTTTCTTTTCATTTTCTTTTCTCACTTTCTTTTCATTTTCTTTTCTCACTTTTTCACTTTCTTTTCGTTTTCGTTTCTCACTTTCTTTTCTCACTTTCTTTTCTCATTTTCATTTCTCACTTTGTTCTCTCACTTTCTTTTCTTACGTTCTTTTCTCACGTTCTTTTCTCACTTTCTTTTCACTTTCTTTTCTCACTATCTTTCTCACTTTCTTTTTTCACTGTCTTTTCTCACTTTCTTTTCTCCCTTTGTCTTCTCACTTTCCCTTCCTTTCTTTTTTTCACTTTCTTTTCTCACTATCTTTTCTCACTTTCTTTTTCTCACTTTCCTTTCTCACATTCTTTTCTCACTTTCTTTTCTCACTTTCTTTTCTCACTTTCTTTTCATTTTCTTTTCTCACTTTTTTCACTTTCTTTTCGTTTTCGTTTCTCACTTTCTTTTCTCACTTTCTTTTCTCATTTTCATTTCTCACTTTGTTCTCTCACTTTCTTTTCTTACGTTCTTTTCTCACTTTCTTTTCTTATGTTCTTTTCTCACTTTCTTTTCTCACTTTCTTTTCCATCTTTCTTTTCACTTTCTTTTCTCACTTTTTTTTCTCGCCATGTCTTCTCACTTTCCCTTCCTTTCTTTTTTTCACTTTCTTTTCTCACTATCTTTTCTCACTTTCTTTTCTCACTTTCTTTTCTCACTTTCCGTTCTCACTTTCTTTTCTCACTTTCTTTTCTCACATTCTTTTCTCACTTTCTTTTCTCACTTTCTTTTCATTTTCTTTTCTCACTTTTTTCACTTTCTTTTCGTTTTCGTTTCTCACTTTCTTTTCTTTTTTTCTTTTCTCATTTTCATTTCTCACTTTATTCTCTCACTTTCTTTTCTTACGTTCTTTTCTCACTTTCTTTTCGTTTTCGTTTCTCACTTTCTTTTGTCACTTTCTTTTCTCATTTTCATTTCTCACTTTGTTCTCTAACTTTCTTTTCTTACGTTCTTTTCTCACTTTCTTTTCTTACGTTCTTTTCTCACTTTCTTTTCTCACTTTCTTTTCCAACTTTCTTTTCACTTTCTTTTCTCACTTTTTTTCTCGCCATGTCTTCTCACTTTCCCTTCCTTTCTTTTTTTCACTTTCTTTTCTCACTATCTTTTCTCACTTTCTTTTCTCACTTTCCGTTCTCACTTTCTTTTCTCACTTTCTTTTCTCACATTCTTTTCTCACTTTCTTTTCTCACTTTCTTTTCATTTTCTTTCCTCACTTTTCTCACTTTTTTTCGTTTTCGTTTCTCACTTTCTTTTCTCACTTTCTTTTCTTTATTTCTTCTCATTTTCATTTCTCACTTTGTTCTCTCACTTTCTTTTCTTACGTTCTTTTCTCACTTTCTTTTCTCACTTTCTTTTCCAACTTTCTTTTCACTTTCTTTTCTCATTTTCATTTCTCACTTTGTTCTCTCACTTTCTTTTCTTACGTTCTTTTCTAACTTTCTTTTCTCACTTTCTTTTCTTACGTTCTTTTCTCACTTTCTTTTCTCACTTTCTTTTCTCACTTTCTTTTCTCACTTTCCTTTCTCACTTTCTTTTCTCACTTTCTTTTCTTACGTTCTTTTCCTACGTTCTTTTCTCACTTTCTTTTCCAACTTTCTTTTCACTTTCTTTTCTCACTTTCTTTTCTCACCTTGTCTTATCACTTTCCCTTCCTTTCTTTTTTTCACTTTCTTTTCTCACTATCTTTTCTCACTTTCTTTTCTCATTTTTTTTTCTTACGTTCTTTTCTCACTTTCTTTTCTCACTTTCTTTTCACTTTCTTTTCTCACTTTCTTTTCTCACATTCGTTTCTCACTTTTTTTCACACTTTCTTTTCTCACTTTCTTTTATCGCTTTCATTTCTCACTTTCTTTTCTCATTTTCTTTTCTTACGTTCTTTTCTCACTTTCTTTTCTCACTTTCTTTTCACTTTCTTTTCTCACTTTCTTTTCTCACATTCGTTTCTCACTTTTTTTTCACACTTTCTTTTCTCAATTTCTTTTATCGCTTTCATTTCTCACTTTCTCACATTCGTTTCTCACTTTCTTTTCTCACTTTCTTTTCTCACTTTCTTTTCTCACTTTCTTTTCTCACTTTCTTTTCTTACGTTCTTTTCTCACTTTCTCTTCTCACTTTTTTTACTTTTTTTTCGTTTTTGTTTCTCACTTTCTTTTCTCGATTCCTTTTCTCACTTTCTTTTCTCATTTTCATTTCTCACTTTGCTCTCTCACTTTGTTTTCTCACTTTGTTTTCTCACTTTGTTTTCTCGCTTTCTTTTCTCATTTTTTTTCGCTTTTTTTCTCACTTTCTTTTCTCACTTTCTTTTCTCTTTTTCTTTTTTCGCTTTCTGTTCTCACTTTCTTTTCTCACTTTCTTTTCTCACTTTCTTTTCTCGCTTTCTTTTCTCACTATCTTTTCTCACTTTCTTTTCTCACTTTCATTTCTCACTTTCTTTTCTCACTTTCTTTTCTTACGTTCTTTTCTCACTTTATTTTCTCACATTCTTTTCCAACTTTCTTTTCACTGTTTTTCTCACTTTCTTTTCTCACATTCGTTTCTCACTTTTTTTTCACTTTCTTTTCTCAATTTCTTTTATCGCTTTCATTTCTCACTTTCTCACATTCGTTTCTCACTTTTCTCGCCATGTCTTCTCACTTTTCCTTCCTCTCTTTCACTTTTTTGTCACTTTCGTTTCTCACTTTCTTTTCTCACTTTCTTTTCTCACTTTCTTTTCTCACTTTCTTTTCTCACTTTCTTTTCTCACTTTCTTTTCTCACTTTCTTTTCTCACTTTCTTTTCTCACTTTCATTTCTCACTATCTTTTCTCACTTTCTTTTCTCACTTTCTTTTCTCACTTTCTTTTCTTACGTTCTTTTCTCACTTTATTTTCTCACATTCTTTTCCAACTTTTTTTTCACTTTCTTTTCTCACTTTCTTTTCTCACTTTCTTTTCTCAGCATGTCTTCTCACTTTTCCTTCCTCTCTTTCACTTTTTTTGTCACTTTCGTTTCTCACTTTCTTTTCTCACTTTCTATTCTCATTTTCATTTCTCACTTTGTTCTCTCACTTTCTTTTCTTACGTTCTTTTCTCACTTTCTTTTCTCACTTTCTTTTCTTACGTTCTTTTCTCACTTTCTTTTCTCACTTTTTTTCCAACTTTCTTTTCACTTTCTTTTCTCACTTTCTTTTCTCACCATGTCTTCTCACTTTTCCTTCCTCTCTTTCACCTTTTTGTCACTTTCTTTTCTCACTTTCTTTTCCAACTTTCTTTTCACTTTCTTTTCTCACTTTCTTTTCTCGCTTTCTTTTCTCACTTTCTTTTCTCCCTTTGTCTTCTCACTTTCCCTTCCTTTCTTTTTTTCACTATCTTTTCTCACTTCTTTATCTCACTTTCTTTTCTCACTTTCCTTTTTCACTTTCTTTTCTCACTTTTTTTTCTTACGTTCTTTTCTTACGTTCTTTTCTCACTTTCTTTTCTCACTTTCTTTTCCAACTTTCTTTCCACTTTCTTTTCTCACTTTCTTTTCTCACCATGTCTTCTCACTTTTCCTTCCTCTCTTTCACTTTTTTGTCTTTCTCTTTTCTCACTTTCTTTTCCAACTTTCTTTTCACTTTTTTTTCTCACTTTCTTTTCTCGCTTTCTTTTCTCACTTTCTTTTCTCCCTTTGTCTTCTCACTAACATTCCTTTCTTTTTTCACTTTCTTTTCTCACTATCTTTTCTCACTTTCTTTTTCTCACTTTGCTTTCTCACTTTCTTTTCTCACATTCTTTTCTCACTTTCTTTTCTCACTTTCTTTTCTCTTTCTTTTCTCACTTTTTTCACTTTCTTTTCGTTTTCGTTTCTCACTTTCTTTTCTCACTTTCTTTTCTCATTTTCATTTCTCACTTTGTTCTCTCACTTTCTTTTCTTACGTTCTTTTCTCACGTTCTTTTCTCACTTTCTTTTCTTACGTTCTTTTCTCACTTTCTTTTCACTTTCTTTTCTCACTATCTTTCTCACTTTCTTTTTTCACTGTCTTTTCTCACTTTCTTATCTCCCTTTGTCTTCTCACTTTCCCTTCCTTTCTTTTTTTTTCACTTTCTTTTCTCACTATTTTTTCTCACTTTCTTTTTCTCACTTTCCTTTCTCACTTTCTTTTCTCACTTTCTTTTCTCACATTCTTTTCTCACTTTCTTTTCTCACTTTCTTTTCTCACTTTCTTTTCATTTTCTTTTCTCACTTTTTTCACTTTCTTTTCGTTTTCGTTTCTCACTTTCTTTTCTCACTTTCTTTTCTCATTTTCATTTCTCACTTTGTTCTCTCACTTTCTTTTTTTACGTTCTTTTCTCACTTTCTTTTCTCACGTTCTTTTCTCACTTTCTTTTCTCACTTTCTTTTCCATTTTTTTTTTCACTTTCTTTTCTCACTTTTTTTCTCGCCATGTCTTCTCACTTTCCCTTCCTTTCTTTTTTTCACTTTCTTTTCTCATTATCTTTTCTCACTTTCTTTTCTCACTTTCTTTTCTCACTTTCCGTTCTCACTTTCTTTTCTCACTTTCTTTTCTCACATTCTTTTCTCACTTTCTTTCCTCACTTTCTTTTCATTTTCTTTTCTCACTTTTTTCACTTTTTTTTCGTTTTCGTTTCTCACTTTCTTTTCTTTATTTCTTTTCTCATTTTCATTTCTCACTTTGTTCTCTCACTTTCTTTTCTTACGTTCTTTTCTCACTTTCTTTTCGTTTTCGTTTCTCACTTTCTTTTCTCACTTTCTTTTCTCATTTTCATTTCTCACTTTGTTCTCTCACTTTCTTTTCTTACGTTCTTTTCTCACTTTCTTTTCTTACGTTCTTTTCTCACTTTCTTTCCCAACTTTCTTTTCACTTTCTTTTCTCACTTTTTTCTCGCCATGTCTTCTCACTTTCCCTTCCTTTCTTTTTTTCACTTTCTTTTCTCACTATCTTTTCTCACTTTCTTTTCTCACTATCTTTTCTCACTTTCCGTTCTCACTTTCTTTTCTCACATTCTTTTCTCACTTTCTTTTCTCACTTTCGTTTCATTTTCATTCCTCACTTTTCTCACGTTTTTTCGTTTTCGTTTCTCACTTTCTTTTCTCACTTTCTTTTCTTTATTTCTTTTCTCATTTTCATTTCTCACTTTGTTCTCTCACTTTCTTTTCTTACGTTCTTTTCTCACTTTCTTTTCTCACTTTCTTTTCCAACTTTCTTTTCACTTTCTTTTCTCATTTTCATTTCTCACTTTGTTCTCTCACTTTCTTTTCTTACGTTCTTTTCGCACTTTCTTTTCTCACTTTCTTTTCTCACTTTCTTTTCTCACTTTCTTTTCTCACTTTCTTTTCCGACATTCTTTTCACTTTCTTTTCTCACTTTCTTTTCTCACCTTGTCTTCGCACTTTTCCTTCCTCTCTTTCTCTTTTTTGTCACTTTCTTTTCTCACTTTTTTTTCCAACTTTCTTTTCACTTTCTTTTCTCACTTTCTTTTCTCACCTTGTCTTCTCATATTTCCTTCCTCTCTTTCACTTTTTTGTCACTTTTTTTCTCACATTCGTTTCTCACTTTCTTTTCTCACTTTCTTTTCTCACTTTCTTTCCTCGCTTTCTATTCTCACTTTTTTTCTCACTTTGTCTTCTCACTTTCCCTTCCTTTCTTTTTCTCACTGTCTTTTCTCACTGTCTTTTCTCACTTTCTTTTCTCGCTTTCTTTTCTCACTTTCTTTTCTCACTTTCTTTTCTCGCTTTCTGTTCTCACTTTATTTTCTCACTTTGTCTTCTCACTTTCCCTTCCTTTCTTTTTTTCACTTTCTTTTCTCACTATCTTTTCTCACTTTCTTTTCTCACTTTCTTTTCTCACTTTCCTTTCTCACTTTCTTGTCTCACATTCTTTTCTCACTTTCTTTTCTCACTTTCTTTTCATTTTCTTTTCTCACTTTTTTCACTTCGTTTTCGTTTCTCACTTTCTTTTCTCAAATTCTATACTCAATTTCTTTTCTCATTTTCGTTTCTCACTTTGTTCTCTCACTTTCTTTTCTTACCTTCTTTTCTCACTTTCTTTTCTTACGTTCTTTTCTCAATTTCTTTTCTCACTTTTTTTCCAACTTTCTTCACTTTCTTTTCTCACTTTTTTTTCTCACCATGTCTTCTTACTTTTCCTTCCTCTCTTTCACTTTTTTGTCACTTTCTTTTCTCACTTTCTTTTCCAACTTTCTTTTCACTTTCTTTTCTCACTTTCTTTTCTCACCTTGTCTTCTCATATTTCCTTCCTCTCTTTCACTTTTTTGTCACTTTTTTTCTCACATTCGTTTCTCACTTTCTTTTCTCACTTTCTTTTCTCACTTTCTTTCCTCGCTTTCTATTCTCACTTTTTTTCTCACTTTGTCTTCTCACTTTCCCTTCCTTTCTTTTTCTCACTGTCTTTTCTCACTGTCTTTTCTCACTTTCTTTTCTCGCTTTCTTTTCTCACTTTCTTTTCTCACTTTCTTTTCTCGCTTTCTGTTCTCACTTTATTTTCTCACTTTGTCTTCTCACTTTCCCTTCCTTTCTTTTTTTCACTTTCTTTTCTCACTATCTTTTCTCACTTTCTTTTCTCACTTTCTTTTCTCACTTTCCTTTCTCACTTTCTTTTCATTTTCTTTTCTCACTTTTTTCACTTCGTTTTCGTTTCTCACTTTCTTTTCTCAAATTCTATACTCAATTTCTTTTCTCATTTTCGTTTCTCACTTTGTTCTCTCACTTTCTTTTCTTACCTTCTTTTCTCACTTTCTTTTCTTACGTTCTTTTCTCAATTTCTTTTCTCACTTTTCCAACTTTCTTCACTTTCTTTTCTCACTTTTTTTTCTCACCATGTCTTCTTACTTTTCCTTCCTCTCTTTCACTTTTTTGTCACTTTCTTTTCTCACTTTCTTTTCCAACTTTCTTTTCACTTTCTTTTCTCACTTTCTTTTCTCACCTTGTCTTCTCATATTTCCTTCCTCTCTTTCACTTTTTTGTCACTTTTTTTCTCACATTCGTTTCTCACTTTCTTTTCTCACTTTCTTTTCTCACTTTCTTTCCTCGCTTTCTATTCTCACTTTTTTTCTCACTTTGTCTTCTCACTTTCCCTTCCTTTCTTTTTCTCACTGTCTTTTCTCACTGTCTTTTCTCACTTTCTTTTCTCGCTTTCTTTTCTCACTTTCTTTTCTCACTTTCTTTTCTCGCTTTCTGTTCTCACTTTATTTTCTCACTTTGTCTTCTCACTTTCCCTTCCTTTCTTTTTTTCACTTTCTTTTCTCACTATCTTTTCTCACTTTCTTTTCTCACTTTCTTTTCTCACTTTCCTTTCTCACTTTCTTTTCATTTTCTTTTCTCACTTTTTTCACTTCGTTTTCGTTTCTCACTTTCTTTTCTCAAATTCTATACTCAATTTCTTTTCTCATTTTCGTTTCTCACTTTGTTCTCTCACTTTCTTTTCTTACCTTCTTTTCTCACTTTCTTTTCTTACGTTCTTTTCTCAATTTCTTTTCTCACTTTTTTTCCAACTTTCTTCACTTTCTTTTCTCACTTTTTTTTCTCACCATGTCTTCTTACTTTTCCTTCCTCTCTTTCACTTTTTTGTCACTTTCTTTTCTCACTTTCTTTTCCAACTTTCTTTTCACTTTCTTTTCTCACTTTCTTTTCTCACCTTGTCTTCTCATATTTCCTTCCTCTCTTTCACTTTTTTGTCACTTTTTTTCTCACATTCGTTTCTCACTTTCTTTTCTCACTTTCTTTTCTCACTTTCTTTCCTCGCTTTCTATTCTCACTTTTTTTCTCACTTTGTCTTCTCACTTTCCCTTCCTTTCTTTTTCTCACTGTCTTTTTTCACTGTCTTTTCTCACTTTCTTTTCTCGCTTTCTTTTCTCACTTTCTTTTCTCACTTTCTTTTCTCGCTTTCTGTTCTCACTTTATTTTCTCACTTTGTCTTCTCACTTTCCCTTCCTTTCTTTTTTTCACTTTCTTTTCTCACTATCTTTTCTCACTTTCTTTTCTCACTTTCTTTTCTCACTTTCCTTTCTCACTTTCTTGTCTCACATTCTTTTCTCACTTTCTTTTCTCACTTTCTTTTCATTTTCTTTTCTCACTTTTTTCACTTCGTTTTCGTTTCTCACTTTCTTTTCTCAAATTCTATACTCAATTTCTTTTCTCATTTTCGTTTCTCACTTTGTTCTCTCACTTTCTTTTCTTACCTTCTTTTCTCACTTTCTTTTCTTACGTTCTTTTCTCAATTTCTTTTCTCACTTTTTTTCCAACTTTCTTCACTTTCTTTTCTCACTTTTTTTTCTCACCATGTCTTCTTACTTTTCCTTCCTCTCTTTCACTTTTTTGTCACTTTCTTTTCTCACTTTCTTTTCCAACTTTCTTTTCACTTTCTTTTCTCACTTTTCTAACTTTTCCTTCCTCTCTTTCACTTTTTTGTCACTTTTTCTCACTTTTTTTCCAACTTTCTTTTCACTTTCTTTTCTCACTTTCTTTTCTCACCTTGTCTTCTCATATTTCCTTCCTCTCTTTCACTTTTTTGTCACTTTTTTTCTCACATTCGTTTCTCACTTTCTTTTCTCACTTTCTTTTCTCACTTTCTTTCCTCGCTTTCTATTCTCACTTTTTTTCTCACTTTGTCTTCTCACTTTCCCTTCCTTTCTTTTTCTCACTGTCTTTTCTCACTGTCTTTTCTCACTTTCTTTTCTCGCTTTCTTTTCTCACTTTCTTTTCTCACTTTCTTTTCTCGCTTTCTGTTCTCACTTTATTTTCTCACTTTGTCTTCTCACTTTCCCTTCCTTTCTTTTTTTCACTTTCTTTTCTCACTATCTTTTCTCACTTTCTTTTCTCACTTTCTTTTCTCACTTTCCTTTCTCACTTTCTTGTCTCACATTCTTTTCTCACTTTCTTTTCTCACTTTCTTTTCATTTTCTTTTCTCACTTTTTTCACTTCGTTTTCGTTTCTCACTTTCTTTTCTCAAATTCTATACTCAATTTCTTTTCTCATTTTCGTTTCTCACTTTGTTCTCTCATTTTCTTTTCTTACCTTCTTTTCTCACTTTCTTTTCTTACGTTCTTTTCTCAATTTCTTTTCTCACTTTTTTTCCAACTTTCTTCACTTTCTTTTCTCACTTTTTTTTTCTCCATGTCTTCTTACTTTTCCTTCCTCTCTTTCACTTTTTTGTCACTTTCTTTTCTCACTTTCTTTTCCAACTTTCTTTTCACTTTCTTTTCTCACTTGCTTTTCTCACTTTCTTTTCTAACTTTTCCTTCCTCTCTTTCACTTTTTTGTCACTTTTTCTCACATTCGTTTCTCACTTTCTTTTCTCGCTTTCTTTTCTCGCTTTCTTTTCTCACTTTTTTTCTCACTTTGTCTGCTCACTTTCCCTTCCTTTCTTTTTTCACTTTCTTTCTCACTATCTTTTCTCGCTTTCTTCTCTCGCTTTCTTTTCTCAATTTCTTTTCTCACTTTCTTTTCTCGCTTTCTGTTCTGACTTTCTTTTCTCACTTTGTCTTCTCACTTTCCCTTCCTTTCTTTGTTTCACTTTCTGTTCTCACTATCTTTTCTCACTTTCTTTTCTCACTTTCTTTTCTCACTTTCCTTTCTCACTTTCTTTTCTCACTTTCTTTTCTCACATTCTTTTCTCACTTTTTTTCTCACTTTCTTTTGATTTTCTTTTCTCATTTTTTTCACTTTCTTTTCGTTTTCGTTTCTCACTTTCTTTTCTCGCTTTCTTTTCTCACTTTCTTTTCTCATTTTCTTTTATCGCATTCATTTCTCACTTTCTCACTTTCTTTTCTCACTTTCTTTTCGTACGTTCTTTTCTCACTTTCTTTTCTCATTTTCTTTTCACTTTCGTTTCTCACTTTCTTTTCTCACCTTGTCTTCTCACTTTTCCTTCTTCTCTTTCACTTTTTTGTCACTTTCTTTTCTCACATTCTTTTCTCACTTTCTTTTCTCACTTTCTTTTCTTACGTTCTTTTCTCACTTTCTTTTCTCACTTTCTTTTCTCACTTTCTTTTCTCACTTTCTTTTCCGACATTCTTTTCACTTTCTTTTCTCACTTTCTTTTCTCACCTTGTCTTTGCACTTTTCCTTCCTCTCTTTCTCTTTTTTGTCACTTTCTTTTCTCACTTTTTTTTCCAACTTTCTTTTCACTTTCTTTTCTCACTTTCTTTTCTCACCTTGTCTTCTCATATTTCCTTCCTCTCTTTCACTTTTTTGTCACTTTTTTTCTCACATTCGTTTCTCACTTTCTTTTGTCACTGTCTTTTCTCACTTTCTTTTCTCGCTTTCTTTTCTCACTTTCTTTTCTCGCTTTCTGTTCTCACTTTCTTTTCTCACTTTCTTTTCTCACTTTCTTTTCATTTTCTTTCCTCACTTTTTTCACTTTGTTTTCGTTTTCGTTTCTCACTTTCTCTTCTCAAATTCTATTCTCAATTTCTTTTCTCATTTTCGTTTCTCACTTTGTTCTCTCACTTTCTTTTCTTACGTTCTTTTCTCACTTTCTTTTCTTACGTTCTTTTCTCACTTTCTTTTCTCACGTTCTTTTCTCACTTTCTTTTCTCACATTCTTTTCTCACTTTCTCACTTTCTTTTCTCACTTTCTTTTCGTACGTTCTTTTCTCACTTTCTTTTCTCATTTTCTTTTCACTTTCGTTTCTCACTTTCTTTTCTCACCTTGTCTTCTCACTTTTCCTTCTTCTCTTTCACTTTTTTGTCACTTTCTTTTCTCACATTCTTTTCTCACTTTCTTTTCTCACTTTCTTTTCTTACGTTCTTTTCTCACTTTCTTTTCTTACGTTCTTTTCTCACTTTCTTTTCTCACGTTCTTTTCTCACTTTCTTTTCTCACATTCATTTCTCACTTTCTCACTTTCTTTTCTCACTTTCTTTTCGTACGTTCTTTTCTCACTTTCTTTTCTCATTTTCTTTTCACTTTCGTTTCTCACTTTCTTTTCTCACCTTGTCTTCTCACTTTTCCTTCTTCTCTTTCACTTTTTTGTCACTTTCTTTTCTCACATTCTTTTCTCACTTTCTTTTCTCACTTTCTTTTCTTACGTTCTTTTCTCACTTTCTTTTCTCACTTTCTTTTCTCACTTTCTTTTCTCACTTTCTTTTCCGACATTCTTTTCACTTTCTTTTCTCACTTTCTTTTCTCACCTTGTCTTTGCACTTTTCCTTCCTCTCTTTCTCTTTTTTGTCACTTTCTTTTCTCACTTTTTTTTCCAACTTTCTTTTCACTTTCTTTTCTCGCTTTCTTTTCTCACTTTCTTTTCTCGCTTTCTGTTCTCACTTTCTTTTCTCACTTTCTTTTCTCACTTTCTTTTCATTTTCTTTCCTCACTTTTTTCACTTTGTTTTCGTTTTCGTTTCTCACTTTCTCTTCTCAAATTCTATTCTCAATTTCTTTTCTCATTTTCGTTTCTCACTTTGTTCTCTCACTTTCTTTTCTTACGTTCTTTTCTCACTTTCTTTTCTTACGTTCTTTTCTCACTTTCTTTTCTCACGTTCTTTTCTCACTTTCTTTTCTCACATTCTTTTCTCACTTTCTTTTCTCACTTTCTTTTCATTTTCTTTCCTCACTTTTTTCACTTTGTTTTCGTTTTCGTTTCTCACTTTCTTTTCTCAAATTATATTCTCAATTTCTTTTCTCATTTTCGTTTCTCACTTTGTTCTCTCACTTTCTTTTCTTACGTTCTTTTCTCACTTTCTTTTCTTACGTTCTTTTCTCACTTTTTCTCACCATGTCTTCTTACTTTTCCTTCCTCTCTTTCTCTTTTTTGTCACTTTCTTTTCTCACTTTTTTTTCCAACTTTCTTTTCACTTTCTTTTCTCGCTTTCTTTTCTCACTTTCTTTTCTCGCTTTCTGTTCTCACTTTCTTTTCTCACTTTCTTTTCTCACTTTCTTTTCATTTTCTTTCCTCACTTTTTTCACTTTGTTTTCGTTTTCGTTTCTCACTTTCTCTTCTCAAATTCTATTCTCAATTTCTTTTCTCATTTTCGTTTCTCACTTTGTTCTCTCACTTTCTTTTCTTACGTTCTTTTCTCACTTTCTTTTCTTACGTTCTTTTCTCACTTTCTTTTCTCACGTTCTTTTCTCACTTTCTTTTCTCACATTCTTTTCTCACTTTCTTTTCTCACTTTCTTTTCATTTTCTTTCCTCACTTTTTTCACTTTGTTTTCGTTTTCGTTTCTCACTTTCTTTTCTCAAATTATATTCTCAATTTCTTTTCTCATTTTCGTTTCTCACTTTGTTCTCTCACTTTCTTTTCTTACGTTCTTTTCTCACTTTCTTTTCTTACGTTCTTTTCTCACTTTCTTTTCTCACTTTCTTTTCTCACTTTCTTTTCTCACTTTCTTTTCCGACATTCTTTTCACTTTCTTTTCTCACTTTCTTTTCTCACCTTGTCTTTGCACTTTTCCTTCCTCTCTTTCTCTTTTTTGTCACTTTCTTTTCTCACTTTTTTTTCCAACTTTCTTTTCACTTTCTTTTCTCACTTTCTTTTCTCACCTTGTCTTCTCATATTTCCTTCCTCTCTTTCACTTTTTTGTCACTTTCTTTTCTCACATTCTTTTCTCACTTTCTTTTCTCACTTTCTTTTCTTACGTTCTTTTCTCACTTTCTTTTCTTACGTTCTTTTCTCACTTTCTTTTCTCACGTTCTTTTCTCACTTTCTTTTCTCACATTCATTTCTCACTTTCTCACTTTCTTTTCTCACTTTCTTTTCGTACGTTCTTTTCTCACTTTCTTTTCTCATTTTCTTTTCACTTTCGTTTCTCACTTTCTTTTCTCACCTTGTCTTCTCACTTTTCCTTCTTCTCTTTCACTTTTTTGTCACTTTCTTTTCTCACATTCTTTTCTCACTTTCTTTTCATTTTCTTTCCTCACTTTTTTCACTTTGTTTTCGTTTTCGTTTCTCACTTTCTCTTCTCAAATTCTATTCTCAATTTCTTTTCTCATTTTCGTTTCTCACTTTGTTCTCTCACTTTCTTTTCTCACATTCTTTTCTCACTTTTTTTCTCACTTTCTTTTGATTTTCTTTTCTCATTTTTTTCACTTTCTTTTCGTTTTCGTTTCTCACTTTCTTTTCTCGCTTTCTTTTCTCACTTTCTTTTCTCATTTTCTTTTATCGCATTCATTTCTCACTTTCTCACTTTCTTTTCTCACTTTCTTTTCGTACGTTCTTTTCTCACTTTCTTTTCTCATTTTCTTTTCACTTTCGTTTCTCACTTTCTTTTCTCACCTTGTCTTCTCACTTTTCCTTCTTCTCTTTCACTTTTTTGTCACTTTCTTTTCTCACATTCTTTTCTCACTTTCTTTTCTCACTTTCTTTTCTTACGTTCTTTTCTCACTTTCTTTTCTCACTTTCTTTTCTCACTTTCTTTTCTCACTTTCTTTTCCGACATTCTTTTCACTTTCTTTTCTCACTTTCTTTTCTCACCTTGTCTTTGCACTTTTCCTTCCTCTCTTTCTCTTTTTTGTCACTTTCTTTTCTCACTTTTTTTTCCAACTTTCTTTTCACTTTCTTTTCTCACTTTCTTTTCTCACCTTGTCTTCTCATATTTCCTTCCTCTCTTTCACTTTTTTGTCACTTTTTTTCTCACATTCGTTTCTCACTTTCTTTTGTCACTGTCTTTTCTCACTTTCTTTTCTCGCTTTCTTTTCTCACTTTCTTTTCTCGCTTTCTGTTCTCACTTTCTTTTCTCACTTTCTTTTCTCACTTTCTTTTCATTTTCTTTCCTCACTTTTTTCACTTTGTTTTCGTTTTCGTTTCTCACTTTCTCTTCTCAAATTCTATTCTCAATTTCTTTTCTCATTTTCGTTTCTCACTTTGTTCTCTCACTTTCTTTTCTTACGTTCTTTTCTCACTTTCTTTTCTTACGTTCTTTTCTCACTTTCTTTTCTCACGTTCTTTTCTCACTTTCTTTTCTCACATTCTTTTCTCACTTTCTTTTCTCACTTTCTTTTCATTTTCTTTCCTCACTTTTTTCACTTTGTTTTCGTTTTCGTTTCTCACTTTCTTTTCTCAAATTATATTCTCAATTTCTTTTCTCATTTTCGTTTCTCACTTTGTTCTCTCACTTTCTTTTCTTACGTTCTTTTCTCACTTTCTTTTCTTACGTTCTTTTCTCACTTTTTCTCACCATGTCTTCTTACTTTTCCTTCCTCTCTTTCACTTTTTTGTCACTTTCTTTTCTCACTTTCTTTTCCAACTTTCTTTTCACTTTCTTTTCTCACTTTCTTTTCTCACCTTGTCTTCTCACTTTTCCTTCCTCTCTTTCACTTTTTTGTCACTTTTTCTCACATTCGTTTCTCACTTTCTTTTCTCGCTTTCTTTTCTCGCTTTCTTTTCTCACTTTTTTTCTCACTTTGTCTTCTCACTTTCCCTTCCTTTCTTTTTTTCACTTTCTTTTCTCACTATCTTTTCTCACTTTCTTTTCTCACTTTCTTTTCTCACTTTCCTTTCTCACTTTCTTTTCTCACGTTCTTTTCTCACTTTCTTTTCTCACATTCTTTTCTCACTTTCTTTTCTCACTTTCTTTTCATTTTCTTTCCTCACTTTTTTCACTTTGTTTTCGTTTTCGTTTCTCACTTTCTTTTCTCAAATTCTATTCTCAATTTCTTTTCTCATTTTCGTTTCTCACTTTGTTCTCTCACTTTCTTTTCTTACGTTCTTTTCTCACTTTCTTTTCTTACGTTCTTTTCTCACTTTTTCTCACCATGTCTTCTTACTTTTCCTTCCTCTCTTTCACTTTTTCGTCACTTTCTTTTCTCACTTTCTTTTCCAACTTTCTTTTCACTTTCTTTTCTCACTTTCTTTTCTCACCTTGTCTTCTCACTTTTCCTTCCTCTCTTTCACTTTTTTGTCACTTTTTCTCACATTCGTTTCTCACTTTCTTTTCTCGTTTTCTTTTCTCGCTTTCTTTTCTCACTTTTTTTCTCACTTTGTCTTCTCACTTTCCCTTCCTTTCTTTTTTTCACTTTCTGTTCTCACTATCTTTTCTCACTTTCTTTTCTCACTTTCTTTTCTCACTTTCCTTTCTCACTTTCTTTTCTCACTTTCTTTTCTCACTTTCTTTTCTCACATTCTTTTCTCACTTTTTTCACTTTCTTTTCATTTTCTTTTCTCACTTTTTTCACTTTCTTTTCGTTTTCGTTTCTCAGTTTCTTTTCTCGCTTTCTTTTCTCACTTTTTTTCTCATTTTCATTTCTCACTTTGTTCTCTCACGTTGTTTTCTCACTTTGTTTTCTCACTGTGTTTTCTCGCTTTGTTTTCTCACTCTGTCTTCTCAGTTTTTTGCTTTCTTTTCTAACTTTTCTCACTTTCTTTCCTCTTTCATTTCTTCACTTTTTTTTCCTCATTCTCTTTTCTCACTTTCTTTTCTCACTTTTTTTTCTCTTTTTCTTTTCTTACGCGTTCTTTTCTCACTTTCTTTTCTCACTTTCTTTTCTCACTTTCCTTTCTCACTTTCTTTTCTCACTTTCTTTTCTCACTTTCTTTTCTCACATTCTTTTCTCACTTTTTTTCTCACTTTCTTTTCATTTTCTTTTCTCACTTTTTTCCCTTTCTTTTCGTTTTCGTTTCTCACTTTCTTTTCTCGCTTTCTTTTCTCACTTTCTTTTCTCATTTTCATTTCTCATTTTCATTTCTCACTTTGTTCTCTCACGTTGTTTTCTCACTTTGTTTTCTCACTGTGTTTTCTCGCTTTGTTTTCTCACTCTGTCTTCTCAGTTTTTTGCTTTCTTTTCTAACTTTTCTCACTTTCTTTCCTCTTTCATTTCTTCACTTTCTTTTCCTCATTCTCTTTTCTCACTTTCTTTTCTCACTTTCTTTTCTCTTTTTCTTTTCTTACGCGTTCTTTTCTCACTTTCTTTTCTCACTTTCTTTTCCAACTTTCTTTTCACTTTCTTTTCTCACCTTGTCTTCTCACTTTTCCTTCCTCTCTTTCACTTTTTGGCTCTTTCTTCTCTCACTTTCTTTTCCAACTTTTCACTTTCGTTTCTCACTTTCTTTTCTCACCTTGTCTTCTCACTTTTCCTTCCTCTCTTTCAATTTTTTGTCACTTTCTTTTCTCACATTCGTTTCTCACTTTCTTTTCTCACTTTCTTTTCTCACTTTCTTTTTTCGCTTTCTCTTCTCACTTTCTTTTCTCGCTTTGTCTTCTCACTTTCCCTTCCTTTCCTTTTTTCATTTTCTTTTCTCACTATCTTTTCTCACTTTTTTTTTCTCGCTTTCTTTTCTCACTTTCTTTTCTCACTTTCTTTTCTCGCTTTCTGTTCTCACTTTCTATTCTCACTTTGTCTTCTCACTTTCCCTTCCTTTCTTGTTTTCCATTTCTTTTCTCACTGTCTTTTCTCACTTTCTTTTCTCGCTTTCTTTTCTCACTTTCTTTTCTCACTTTCTTTTCTCGCTTTCTGTTCTCACTTTCTTTTCTCACTTTGTCTTCTCAATTTCCCTTCCTTTCTTTTTTTCACTTTCTTTTCTCACTTTCTTTTCTCACTATTTTTTCTCACTTTCTTTTCTCACTTTCCTTTCTCACTTTCTTTTCTCACTTTCTTTTCTCACATTCTTTTCTCACTTTTTTTCTCACTTTCTTTTCTCACTTTCTTTTCATTTTCTTTTCTCGCTTTTTTCACTTTCTTTTCGTTTTCGTTTCTCACTTTCTTTTCTCGCTTTCTTTTGTCACTTTCTTTTCTCATTTTCATTTCTCACTTTGTTCTCTCACGTTGTTTTCTCACTTTGTTTTCTCACTGTGTTTTTTCGCTCTGTCGTCTCAGTTTTTTCCTTTCTTTTCTCACTTTTCTCACTTTCTTTTCCTTTCATTTCTTCATTTTCTTTTCCTCATTCTCTTTTCTTCACTTTCTTTTCGTCGTTCTCTTCTCTTTCTTTTCTCACTTCGTTTTCTCACTTTCCTTCTCACTCTCTTTTCTCTCTTCGTTCTCTCATTTTCTCTTCTCGCTTTTCCTTCCTTTCTTTTTTCACTTTCTTTTCTCAATTTCTTTTCTCACTTTCTGTTCTCACTTTCGTTTCTCACTTTCTTTTGTCACTTTCTTTTCTCACATTTGTTTCTCACTTTCTTTTCTCACTTTCTTTTTTCGCTTTCTTTTCTCACTTTCTTTTCTCGCTTTCTGTTCTCACTTTCTTTCCTCACTTTCTTTTCTCACTTTCTTTTCTCACTTTCTCTTCTCGCTTTCTTTTCTCATTTTCTTTTCTCACTTTGTCTTCTCACTTTCCCTTCCTTTCTTTTTTTACTTTCTTTTCTCACTATTTTTTCTCACTTTCTTTTCTTTCTCACATTCTTTTCTCACTTTCATTTCTCACTTTCTTTTCTCATTTTCTTTTCTCAATTTCGTTTCTCACTTTCTTTTCTGTTTCTTTTTTCGCTTTCTTTTCTCACTTTCTTTTCTCGCTTTCTTTTCTCAATTTCTTTTCTCACTTTCTTTTCTCAGTTTCTTTTCTCGCTTTCTGTTCTCACTTTCTTTTCTCGCTTTCTTTTCTCAATTTCTTTTCTCACTTTCTTTTCTCAGTTTCTTTTCTCGCTTTCTGTTCTGACTTTCGTTTCTCACTTTCTTTTGTCACTTTCTTTTCTCTCTTTCTTTTCTCAATTTCTTTTCTCGCTTTCTTTTCTCACTTTGTTTTCACTTTCTTTTCTCACTTTCTTTTCTCAACTTGTCTTCTCTTTTTTCTTTTCTCTCTTGTTTCACTTTTTTGTCACTTTCTTTTCTCACATTTGTTTCTCACTTCTTTTTCTCACTCTCTTTTCTCACTTTCTTTTTTCGCTTTCTTTTCTCACTTTCTTTTCTCGCTTTCTTTTCTCATTTTCTTTTCTCGCTTTCTGTTCTCACTTTCTTTTCTCGCTTTCTTTTCTCACTTTCTTTTCTCATTTCTCACTTTCTCTTCTCGCTTTCTTTTCTCATTTTTTTTTCTCACTTTGTCTTTTCACTTTCCCTTCCTTTCTTTTTTTCAGTTTCTTTTCTCACTATTTTTTCTCACTTTCTTTTCTCACTTTCTTTTCTCACTTTCTTTTCTCACTTTATTTTCTCACGTTCTTTTCTCACTTTCTTTTCCAACTTTCTTGTCACTTTCTTTTCTCACATTTGTTTCTTTGTTTCTCACTATCTTTTCTCACTTTCTTTTCTCGCTTTCTTTTCTCACTTTCTTTTCTCACTTTCTTTTCTCGCTTTCTGTTCTCACTTTCTATTCTCACTTTGTCTTCTCACTTTCCCTTCCTTGTTTTCCATTTCTTTTCTCACTGTCTTTTCTCACTTTCTTTTCTCGCTTTCTTTTCTCACTTTCTTTTCTCACTTTCTTTTCTCGCTTTCTGTTCTCACTTTCTTTTCTCACTTTGTCTTCTCAATTTCCCTTCCTTTCTTTTTTTCACTTTCTTTTCTCACTTTCTTTTCTCACTATTTTTTCTCACTTTCTTTTCTCACTTTCCTTTCTCACTTTCTTTTCTCACTTTCTTTTCTCACATTCTTTTCTCACTTTTTTTTCTCACTTTCTTTTCTCACTTTCTTTTCATTTTCTTTTCTCGCTTTTTTCACTTTCTTTTCGTTTTCGTTTCTCACTTTCTTTTCTCGCTTTCTTTTGTCACTTTCTTTTCTCATTTTCATTTCTCACTTTGTTCTCTCACGTTGTTTTCTCACTTTGTTTTCTCACTGTGTTTTTTCGCTCTGTCGTCTCAGTTTTTTTCCTTTCTTTTCTCACTTTTCTCACTTTCTTTTCCTTTCATTTCTTCATTTTCTTTTCCTCATTCTCTTTTCTTCACTTTCTTTTCGTCGTTCTCTTCTCTTTCTTTTCTCACTTCGTTTTCTCACTTTCCTTCTCACTCTCTTTTCTCTCTTCGTTCTCTCATTTTCTCTTCTCACTTTTCCTTCCTTTCTTTTTTCACTTTCTTTTCTCAATTTCTTTTCTCACTTTCTGTTCTCACTTTCGTTTCTCACTTTCTTTTCTCACTTTCTTTTCTCACATTTGTTTCTCACTTTCTTTTCTCACTTTCTTTTTTCGCTTTCTTTTCTCACTTTCTTTTCTCGCTTTCTGTTCTCACTTTCTTTCCTCACTTTCTTTTCTCACTTTCTTTTCTCACTTTCTTTTCTTTCTCACATTCTTTTCTCACTTTCATTTCTCACTTTCTTTTCTCACTTTCTTTTCTCAATTTCGTTTCTCACTTTCTTTTCTCAGTTTCTTTTTTTGCTTTCTTTTCTCACTTTCTTTTCTCGCTTTCTTTTCTCAATTTCTTTTCTCACTTTCTTTTCTCGCTTTCTGTTCTCACTTTCTTTTCTCGCTTTCTTTTCTCAATTTCTTTTCTCACTTTCTTTTCTCAGTTTCTTTTCTCGCTTTCTGTTCTGACTTTCGTTTCTCACTTTCTTTTGTCACTTTCTTTTCTCTCTTTCTTTTCTCAATTTCTTCTCGCTTTCTTTTCTCACTTTGTTTTCACTTTCTTTTCTCACTTTCTTTTCTCACTTTTTTTCTCACTTTCTTTTCTCAACTTGTCTTCTCTTTTTTCTTTTCTCTCTTGTTTCACTTTTTTGTCACTTTCTTTTCTCACATTTGTTTCTCACTTCTTTTTCTCACTCTCTTTTCTCACTTTCTTTTTTCGCTTTCTTTTCTCACTTTCTTTTCTCGCTTTCTTTTCTCATTTTCTTTTCTCGCTTTCTGTTCTCACTTTCTTTTCTCGCTTTCTTTTCTCACTTTCTTTTCTCATTTCTCACTTTCTCTTCTCGCTTTCTTTTCTCATTTTCTTTTCTCACTTTGTCTTCTCACTTTCCCTTCCTTTCTTTTTTTCAGTTTCTTTTCTCACTATTTTTTCTCACTTTCTTTTCTCACTTTCTTTTCTCACTTTCTTTTCTCACTTTCTTTTCTCACTTTCTTTTCTCACGTTCTTTTCTCACTTTCTTTTCCAACTTTCTTGTCACTTTCTTTTCTCACATTTGTTTCTCACTTTCTTTTCTCACTTTCTTTTCTCACTTTCTTTTTTCGCTCTCTTTTTCTCACTTTCTTTTCTCGCTTTCTTTTCTCAATTTCTTCTCTCACTTTCTTTTCTCAGTTTCTTTCTCGCTTTCTGTTCTCACTTTCTTTTCTCACTTTCTTTTCTCACTTTCTTTTCTCACTTTCTTTTCTCACTTTCTCTTCTCGCTTTCTTTTCTCATTTTCTTTACTCACTTTGTCTTCTCACTTTCCCTTCCTTTCTTTTTTTCACTTTCTTTTCTCACTTTTTTTCTCACTGTCTTTTCTCACTTTCTTTTCTCGCTTTCATTTCTCACTTTCTTTTCTCACGTTCTTTTTTCACTTTCTTTTCCAACTATCTTGTCACTTTCTTTTCTCACCTTGTCTTCTCAATTTTCCTTCCTCTCTTTCACTTTTTTGTCACTTTCTTTTCTCTCATTCGTTTCTCACTTTTCTCACTTTCTTTTCTCACGTTCTTTTCTCACTTTCTTTTCCAACTTTCTTGTCACTTTCTTTTCTCACTTTCTTTTCTCGCTTTCATTTCTCACTTTCTTTTCTCACGTTCTTTTTTCACTTTCTTTTCCAACTATCTTGTCACTTTCTTTTCTCACCTTGTCTTCTCACTTTTCCTCCCTCTCTTTCACTTTTTTGTCACTTTCTTTTCTCACTTTCATTTCTCACTTTCTTTTCTCACTTTCTTTTCTCGCTTTCTGTTCTCACTTTCTTTTCTCAATTTCTTTTCTCACTTTCTTTTCTCACTTTTTTTTCTCGCTTTCTGTTCTCACTTTGTCTTCTCACTTTTCCTTCCTCTTTTTCACTTTTTTGTCACTTTCTTTTCTCACATTCGTTTCTCACTTTTCTCACTTTCTTTTTTTCGCTTTCATTTCTCACTTTCTTTTCTCGCTTTCTTTTCTCACTTTCTTTTGTCACTTTCTTTTCTCGCTTTCTGTTCTCACTTTCTTTTCTCACTTTGTCTTCTCACTTTCCCTTCCTTTCTTTTTTTTCAATTTCTTTTCTCACTATCTTTTCTCACTTTCTTTTCTCACTTTCCTTTTTTACTTTCTTTTCTCACTTTTTTTTCTCACGTTCTTTTCTCACTTTATTTTCTCACTTTCTTTTCATTTTCTTTTCTCTCTTTCACTTTCTTTTCGTTTTCGTTTATCACTTTCTTTTCTCGCTTTCTTTTCTCACTTTCTTTTCTCATTTTAATTCCTCACTTTGTTCTCTCACTGTGTTTTCTCGCTTTGTTTTCTCACTCTGTCTTCTCACTTTTTTCCTTTCTTTTCTCACTTTTTTTTCTCTTTGATTTCTTCACTTTCTTTTCCTCATTCTCTTTTCACTTTTCTCTTTTCGTCGTTTTCTTCTCACTTTCTTTTCTCACTTTTTTTTCTCTTTGATTTCTTCACTTTCTTTTCCTCATTCTCTTTTCACTTTTCTCTTTTCGTCGTTTTCTTCTCACTTTCTTTTCTCACTTTGTTTTCTCACTTTCTTTTCTCACTTTGTTTTCTCACTTTCTTTTCTCAATTTCTTTTCTCTATTTGTTTTCTCACTTTCTTTTCTCCTCTTCTTTTCTCACTTTCTTTTCTCACTTTCTTCTCTCACTATTTTTCTTTCTCTTGTACCCTTTTTGCTTTCTCTTTTCTTTTTTGCATGTTATAGCTCAACTTCGCATATTTTACCGCACCTGAAACATGTAGATTAATGTATTATATGAGTTGCGCTCTGCGAACATGTAGAAGTTCGTTATCTGTACAAGTGTTAACGGTACTTAAATATGCAAGATAGCAAAGCCAATTAAGTCTTCGATCAAAAAATTGGTGTTACTTGGGGTAATATACTAAACCAAACACATCGTTAAAGTAACGTAATACCTCTGGCTGTTGAACGAGGGTCATGGCTTACAGCCTGAGCTGGTACGAAAAAAATCTCAATTTTAAACCTATTCTTTTAAATGATTTTCTTGTGATGATTTTGCGGGCCTGCTAGTTGGCGTTAAAATTTGTTGTCCCTGCTGATTGGGTGACTTATAAAATAGATTTTTGAATCCATGCCGGTACAAGTACGCTGCACTCTCAAGTTTCGTGATAAATATTTGATAACTTTTATCCGATTACAACTGGAACGTCAACATACTTCTTCAAGGTATAAAGGCTCCATCTTCATAGCGAAACGATCTCCATTTAGATCTAGTTCCTCTGATGCACAGATTTGAAGCCCTTAAGATGGAAAAATTCAATCTCAGTTTGACCCAGTTCATGATAATGCTGTAGGCTTTGTCCCACTTAGAAGCGAGTCTGTCCGCCAGTCTTCTGAGAAAAATGTTGCTCTCTCTGGCCATCATGCCGTTAACACTGAAAATTAACGGATTAAAAGCTATATGCTTTTCCTGGCAATCCTCGGAGTATTTTTTCCTCTTTTTGTCAGAGCAGCTTTCCAACATATCCTCTGGATTTCTGTTGCTGTCAGATTTTGCCTCAGTGTCTGTGACACGAATATCAAACGAGGCAGTTTCTTGCGGCCTCCAGACACATCTTATGAGAAGATCGGCTCTTAACGCTTTCTGATTCTCTGAATGTTTACGAATTACTGGCTCTTTTTGAGTGTAAGTCCATGCAAGGCACGATACGTCTCTCAATAAATCTCTAATTTCATTATGCCTTTGTGTAATCAGGCCTCCTTTTTTGCAGATTAGGGCATGCTGAACATGGAAATCTTTACCACAGCCGTCACATTTCACAGGGAGATTTGTTAGGGATAAACCGTATCTTAGCGCCATGGAATCGTGGAATTCGTTCTTCGACAAAACAAAATTGTCTCTCTCTGACACTTTTCTGTTAACCAACAAGAGTTTCCCCGTTTTGAAATTCCGCTCCATTTTTTTTCTCTCTGATGTGCATGCTTGTTCTAACAAACCCTTATATGTGTTACTCTGGTGGGACTCGTTCTCCAGCTGGAAATTTTGTTTGCTGCTGCGAACGTGAGTTTTGTGTTCCTCGATGTCCAATGTCGTTCCATTCAAAATAGAATCCGAAATCAGTGAAGATGTTTTCTTGGACATTTCAAACTGCTCACTCGCTTTTACCACTGGGTCTGGAATACTTATCTTCCATTCTTAGCAGACAAACTGAACAGGCTACGTTGAGTTTTACTCACATTATAAATGTTAGTTATGGTTGATATGAACTGGTTTTTATTGAATCTTCTAGTGGTTCAAAAATTCATCGCAACCTGGGACAACTCTCATCAGAAAATTCCATTCGGCCTGGACTGATTTAGTGAACACCGAGAAACTCTCATGAGGGCCGAAATTGGCTACAGCGCTCAAAAATTGAATCTTAGCCTGCCAGTTTTTGACTTTTTCTTGATTAAATTCTTTCATGGTAGTTTCATTGCCAATGAAGCCTCCAAGATAACGTTTTCCAGTTACAATTTTCAAACCGCTTTGCTCAAAGCAACGCTTCGCTTCATCAACGTGGTCGGGATGAACAATAAGGAAGCTCTTTTTTGGCTCAGGGTAGTATCCATACTTCGGCCCCTCATCAACTACTTGTTGCAGCCACTGTTTTAAGTCATTGAACTTTCCGCAAGCCGCGCCATCATCTGCATAAAAACTTTGTTTATGTTTCGTCGGTTTGTGCAAATTTTTGATTAAGGGCAATAGAGCAACATCATAAAAGAGCATTAAAAGAGGGTCGCCTTGAGTTGTCCCTTCTTCGCTGCGGATAAAGACGTCAGTATTGCTCAGCACAAGTTTAGAGCTTTCCTGGTAACTATTGTACAGAAAAGTGGAAGCTCCTGGCCAAAGGGTTCTAGCGTTTAGAAGTGCGGAAGTTCTGTTTATATAATTGAATGCTTTTTTTGCATCAAATAGCAACAGACCAAAACCATTGGAGGACTTTTTCTCAAACAAATCTCGAAGTCCATGAATCGATCCCTCAACTCCACATCACACTCCACCCGCAAGTTGTTCTGATCCAAACGCATACGCCAAGTCATCACCAGTTAGGTCCGCTATTGCTTTTCCGAGTAATCTTCGCAAAGTTTCACCAATGCCGATTGGTCTGACTCCTGGTTAATGCAATAAGTCGACATCTAATGCAATAAGTCGACATGAGAACAAGGCTTTGATTATACGCCACAATGTCTCTCAATCTGGAGCTTTCGAGGCCAAACCTGATTAGCGCATCAAACCAGTGGTTGGCGTCTGATCCAGAGGGTCCTGAACTACCGAAAAGTTTTCGGGCTTGTTTTTCAATTGTACTGCTTGTTATATTCAATTTTTCTAGAGGAGGAAGTTCTGATATGTTGAATGTCTCTTCGAATAATGATGAGGCTTTCGGGTGCTTTTCTTGCAGAATTTTGGCTACCGTTCTTCCGTCTATTAAATCAGAAGGCCTAAGAACACTCGTTTCATTTTTATCTGCAAGGAACCTTGTTGCACTTTTGATGATCCCTTCTTGAACCATTTTCGCAAACGCTCGGAGTTTCTCCTCGGGGTCACTCTTTTGAGTTCTCGCAGCTTTGCTCGAGAATTGAGAGCATCTCTTATAAGACTGAACAAGAGATTGAAATTTTTCCACCGAGCACTCCATCCTATTTTCAATTGTTATTTTTACATCTTGGGAGTGTCTCACTTTGTTGTCTCTGTGGAGTATGAGAGCCGAAAAAACCAGAAGTCGCTCTGATGGAATATTTGATTTCAGAAACATTTCAAGTTCGCAGTTTAGCAACTCGACATGTTGTTTAGCAATTTCTCCCGTCGGCAATCTGTAAAATTTGCATCTGCGTGTGCAAACAGTATTCCATCTATCTTCCCAAAGCACTTCGTTCTCATGAGGCACGCTGTTATTTGTGTTTTTGAGTGGAAATAATTCTTTCATCAAAGATTCTTTCTCTGCATTTGATAAAAATATTATCTGCATGAATTTTGTCACCTAGATTAAGCCTCGCTAAATCTTGTGTTAAACCACTAGAAGACTCAAATCTAAATTGCGCGGGATTCTCACGCATTTTGTATCAAGTCGTTTACCTCATCGGTCATAACTGGATGCTGCTTGAGTTGTTCTACCAACTGCAGATAAATCCAAACTGAATAAGAGTCAAAAGTGGTGTCTTATTTTCTATTCCAATTCACATAATGCACTCTTGGTCGATTGTTTTCGTGGCCAATAACTTTTGCTTCGTATATGTTTTTACTGTGACCAGGAATCCATATTTCAGTGTTCTTATGGACGAAATACTCATCGTGTATTTCTTGGTTTTCAATATCACTGAACTCCGCGGATTAGAAACCAGTCTGGATCTCTTCTGTTGTATCAAGCTGATTAGCTTGCTCAGAACTAAAGGTTTTTTGCATGGTAAACAATAATTGGACGCAAAAACAGTGAATAAATAAGCGATTTCCGGTTTCAATCGAATTTGATTGGGTGTTCGTTCATTTATCTCGATTCGTGTCTATCGTGAAACCATAGTCTCTGCAGTTTAAATGGCAAGAGCCGCAAGCAAAACTAACTTTTTTTTGGTATTTTTTTGTTTTTTCTTTTCCGACTTGTGAATGAAAAACGCAATTTGGGGAATAATTAGACAATTGTTTTCACAGGCAAACCGGCCCAGAAAATTTGGGGGGACAGCCACCACAGGAAGTTTACTTGGGGGGTGGGGGATGGGACAAAAGTCGTGACTCCTGACGAATGAAGTCTATGGCAACCGCTGCAACCAATACGTAAAAAGTATTAGAAACGAACGGTCTCACCGGAGAACTGATATCAGGATCTTCGTCTAGCCCAAATCGATTCCACGTGCACTCCACAAATAAATAATCAGGACGCAAAAACAGGGGGGGGGGGGCAAAAAGTCTTTATATCGAGCTCAATATTCGATAACTTTCTCCTTTTAGCTGCTTAATTTGCTTAACAACCTAACAACGCACGTGCACATCTTAAAAATCCACGTGCACATCTCTAATGCTTATTGGTTATGATAGCAGCCCCTGTAGCCTCTCTCCAAGAAACAGAAGTATGTTCAACTACGAAATACCATCAAATTAAATCGGACTTAAAAAATGTTTTTGTACACAAATCTTTTTTTTTCAATATCTTCTATTCTTTCAATCCCAATCATGCTTATTGGAATCAACGGCGGCTATTTTCCGGCAATCTGCCGGGTATGTTTTAGTTTTAATTTGGTTTGCTAAGCTGGAACAGCCGTTGGCTGTGATTTTATATTTTAAAGGATTTCGATCTTTAGGGGAATCTGTGTTCAAAATTTCACTTTAAGAACAAGATTAACACATCAGATTTTTGACTGACTCAATAACTGTCCTTTGAGTGACTCCAGTTTTTACAGTAACCCCTTATCAAAATACTTTGTACAGATTTTTTCGACTCGAAAAGGAGTATTGGTGTTATGCACGTTTTTCGTTCTAGCTGAAGCAAGTTTTTTCATGACTTGAACTCATAATAGTCCCTCCTCCCAATTCAAACTACAGACTACCTACTTATCCCCTCACCCACCTGCCCCAATAATTGCCTAGTGGTCGTTAAAATGTAACTTCCTGGTTTGCACTCATTAGCACTAACAAACTTTTACTAGCTTCATAAAAGACCCGGATAGACAAAACTAAATAGATCCAAGTTCAGTTATTTTCAAATTGCCGACGTAAAATTAAATTTGGTATCAGGAATCGGAACCATTTAAACAGCTGTGAAGGCTTCTATGACAGCACTTCACCAACAATGCTTGGAGATGCTAGTCTGAGTGAAATATCTCAAGTTTAGGTTTTGTTTACGGTTATGTTACTTTCATTTGATTTCCGATTTTAAAGCGCCAGCAGAACTCTGATCAATACTAAAATCAGAAATTGGAAACTTATTTGGCGCAATGATTGAGTGCTCAAAACATTTTTGCGGTTTTTGGAAATTAAATGTTGCAAGAGGAGTTGCAGCGTGCAGGAACCCATGTCAAGATCTTGGAAAGTTTGCTATGCTATCACTGCACCTACGATGCTTGAATTTAATGAGCCTAATGGCCAAAATGCTGACGTCTAAAAGTCACTCTATTCCCAATTTACTGACGAAAAGTTAGAATCTGAAAAGTGATAATAGATTAATAAGTAATAATAATAATTGCATCGTACGGGAATCGAACCCATGTCAACAGCTTGGAAGGCTGCTATGCTACCACTACACCAACGATGCTTGGTAAACGTCGAAGTTAAGCCAAATGTTTTAATTTTTTATAAAGCTGGCTCTGAAATGATTTGAGCTCCAGCTACACTATCCAATACCACTTTTTTGGGTGCATATCATTTGCAGCCCCTAGACGCACGCGCCATATTATTACATAATTTACTATGTAATTGCACGTGCTCTGTAACTACGAAAAAATCCTATAATTGTTTAATTGTTAGTTATATAGCGCGTTACTATGTAAAGTAGCACGTATGCCTGGGGGGGGGGGGGGTGTAGAAGTAGAAGTTATATGCCCACTAATTTGGGAGGCGGAGGGGACAGAATAGATCCAGTTTTTCTCTGTCTAGAATTTTGATTGGCTTTAAATTCATTGTTCTATTCTCTTGAAGCTGTTTTGCGTATGCCACGGTAAGGTGGTAAGGTTAAATAAGTCTCAGCACCTTGTTTAACTGTACTGTCCTCTCTGATTGTTATATTGGTTACGCTGATGTAATAAGTAATGCTTAAGTGACTCTGCTTGAAGTCACTGAGAACTTCTGGCGTTTATAGAGAACCGCGAAGCAGTTCGTGATATTATTAATAAGAAAAAGGGCAGCTGAGATCTAGGCCTAATGTAGGCCTAATGCTGTTCCGCTGCGATTACGCAGGAACCACAATTATTAAGGCAGAATTTCGAAAATGACGAAAGTCAACGAAATTCAACTTCTGGCTAAGTAGCAACTTCTGGCATTTTGACTTCTGACACTGCAGACTTTCGGCATTTTAAAATGTGCACGTGAGTGTTCTAATGTCTGTGCTTCAAAAATTGTTGGTAGCATATTAAACAGGCGAAATTAATTCCCGTGATTTCTTTTTACAAAATGCTTTAGGAGGGGGTGCCAGTGGGGGTCGGAGCAGTGGTGGATCCTCCTCATCCAGGACCAGAGGAAGTTCCAGCAGCCAGCATCGAAACAAGTCAAATGACAACAGCTCTACTGATTCGGAATCATCCGAGTAGTCTATATGGTCTATAGTTCCTGTTGTTGATTTGCCAGCCTTTTCCAATTGCAAGATTATCGGGTCTTCATCATTATCCCCCCATAAAATTATCCCCCCTAAGTATGGTGTATTTACAATGATAGTAGGGCATATATTTTATCTGATCAGTAAGTGGACTGACGGGGAGGGAGGGGGGGGGGGGTCGGGTTATAATGGGAAAGACCCAGATTATCATGTGTGAGGTGTAAAACGAACTATCGGCTGACTGCCGCGAAAAGCTCAATGAGTAATTCTTCCTTCATAGCAGATCACCTTTTGAAGTTCTCGGGAGCCAAGAATCACTATTTTAAGTTGAAGTTACAGAATGCTACGACATGTGGGGGGGGGGGGGGTCACAAATTCATTAAGCGTGGTGGTGGTGTGAATGAAGTGTTTTATTTGAACAAATTGGTATAATGCTATGAAGGGAATGAGCGTCTTGTTTGTAGCAAAAACTCGTTTTCAAACTCTAAATTAAAAACTTTGTTTGTATTCTGATGTTGATATTGTTTCGATTGAAATTGTCCTATAATTAAAATCTTTACTTCAGAAAATGAACTACTTGCGATTTATAGAGATGTGAAAAGAAACTGAGCAAAGCCCTTTCTTGAGATACAACAGCACTTAATCGTCAAAATTTCAAAGCTCGGAAGATTTTTTTGGAGAGATCTAGGTTGTGGATAAGAAACGAAATGTCAGAAGTAACCTAGTTTGCGCGCTTTTTTTCCGTAAACGTCATTGTGTAGCAGCGGAAATACTGTATGTACTTCTCCAACCAATCAGAGACTGAGAAGACACTATTCTCTTATATGAAGCGCATGCTGCACTAACTCTAGTCAGTCTGTTAGTTTAGATACACCATGTGTATACACTTGACTCCATTGCTATACTGTATTACCACCGTATTCAAAGAAGTTTATCTGTGTGTTATTGAGTCGGTTAATCTTAGAGATATAGGTAAGCCTACTTCGCGCGCAGAAATAAGTAGCCCTAACTCTTTATAGCTTACGGCTGTAAAAGGAGTCCAACTTGGGTCTGCGAGTATAAAAAATAGGTCAGTGAGAGCAACTCAACCGACGTTATCCGGTTTATGTTTTATGTCTTTAATTAATTAAATAAAATCAAGAAGTAATGTATAGCATTGTGAACACAGGTTGTAATCATTTTACTTGAATAAACCCTTCAAATCAAACGCCAGAACTTGCAATTTATCCGTTAAAAATTGCTATCGAATGGAAGACAAGATTTAATTGATATTTTTGTTTTACCTTTAAAAGCATTAATACCAGTAACTTTTAACAGGTTGTAGATTTTTGATTTTATTGTGTTTCAGTTAAGGGTAAAAATAAATATTTGTTGGTATTGAGTGTTGATCGAATTGAGAATTTTACACAATTTGGCATAGTTTGTCATAAAGGACGTATGCCAGGTTTTTGTACGCACCACCGACAGCGGCGTCAGTAAAGCAAGATGACCAGCTTGGTTCCCTAAAGTCAGATTGTAGCAGCACAATCGCACATGATCAAAATTAAAGGAAAACGGATCACCTGCACAACGATTAGACGCATGTTTTCAATACTCGTATATCTATGTACATCGTTTCAATGATAACTTAGTGAGCTTTCTGTCGTAAATAGAATACTTGTTTTTTTAATTAGATCAAATGCTTGAGATGGTAGTGAGGTATAAATTTCTGTACGTTTGATAATAGCCGCCGTCAGCCTCTCAAACAGCTATTATTTAGGCGCTCTCCTTTTTTACAATTCAAAGAATTTGAATTGTTTTGAAGCGCTGTTTAAGCGCTTTTTTTAAGATCTGTTCACACATTTTCTTGATTCAAGTTGAAGCAGAGATTTTGGTCACGCCGAAACAGGAAGTGTAGCGAAAAAACGATTGGCGGCGTAAAATTTTTTTGCTCTAATTTTGAACAAAAATTAGGTGTTTGAACAAAATTTCGCTTTCTCTCAATCCATCCATAGTTCATTCTAGGCCTAGTTTTTTGTTTGACTGAAATTTTCAATTCTTGCTAGGGGTTTTTTGTTCACATGCGGTATTTTGACATTGATTTTCTGTTTAATTGCTCTCAAACGATGTTTGTAGCAACTATATTAGTCCTGTCCGGTCTTTTTACGACTCGAAGAGGAGTATTGAGATTCTACAGGTTTTTTTAAGCAGAAACCAAGTTTGTTCATGACTTCTTTGTCTTCTTTCTGTTCGAGCATTTACCTTCATTTTTGATTGTTGACTTCTGTTTTCGAACATTGGACTTTAACAGTAGCTTCGTTTGTAATGCATAGTAATTAGGAACTGCTGGTTCCAGGTGAAGAGGTCATTTTGAGATTTTTTGTTCCTATATAAGTCACCCCTAATCATCTAAACAACACCGCCGCACAACCCCCCCCCCCCCCCCCCCCCCAACAACCTATCTACCCCCCACACCACCACCTATCTACCCCCCCCCCCCACCACCACCTATCTATCCCCCCAACAGCTAACTTCCACCCCCCCCAGATTACCCCCACCTACCCCTACCCCCTCCCTTCACATAGCTACCCCCCCCCCCCCAACTACCCCAGCACTACCCACCTCCCCAACCTATCTACCCACCTACATACCCCCCCACCACCTACCTACCCCCCCGCCCCAACTTACCCCCCAAACTACCCCCTCCTTTCACCTAACTACCCCCTCCAACTACCACAGCACTACCCACCTCCCCAACCTATCTACCCACCCACCCCACCTAGCTCCCCCTCACCTAAAAAAATGTCGGCATTTTTAAAACACTTTAATGTGGTTTGCAGGGGTACTTTTGTTTTTTTGTCTATTTTGATGTTCTGATTTCGGTAAGGTTAGGTTAGAGATTAGAATGCACGACGATTCAAGTCGTTTCCGGTATTCTACCCGCTATGTTTTTTTTATGCGATTTTTCGCTTGATCGATTTTTCATCTGACGCTTTTGAATTTTCGTCCTCAAAAACGGGATAAACAGGTAGCGCCCAGCGGGCATTAAGTTCTCTTAAAGCCTTTCAGCTCTGTTTCAGCTCAAACTGTTTTGGAGACTTGAACTTATGGTGTGAAGGGCGGTTCTTAGAGGTTGAAGACACCCCAACTGTTGACCCTCCCAATTGCCCCCACCCCCCCCCCCCCCACCACCACGTTGTTGCCCCCCAACCCACTGTTGCGCACCCCCGCCTTTCCCATCAGCCCCCCGGTTACAGCCCCCCAGACACAGGGGCCAGAAAACGTCCTTAAGGATTTGATAATAAGTTACTGAAGAATTTTTTGCCATGGATTAGTTTTCAATTTTGAATATGACAAATTTTAGCTTTTTTTAAAAAAAAAAATTTGCATTTTTTTAAAGTTTTTTTGAATTTTTTTCAGTTTTTTGATTTTTGGAGCCTCAAGGGCCGAAGAACCTCCTCTAGGGTTTGACAATAGGTTACTGTATATTTTCGAATTGTAATGGAATGCTTTTCAAGTTTTCAACACCAAAAAAGCAAATTTCTTTTTACGAAATTTGCTGTTTTACAATTTTTTTTATAATTATTGTCTTTATTCAGGTTTTTCAGCCTAACAGAAAAGCTCCGTTGGGGCTTGATAAAAAACTACTGGAAACATTTTTTGATCATGGATTAGTTTTCAACTTTTATTATCACAATTTTTAGCAGTTTTTCATGCAACCTCAATTTTTTTCGAAGTTTGTTTCGTCACTTCTTAGGTTTGTACAGCCTCAATTTTTCGTCACTTCTTAGGTTTGTACAGCCTCAAGAGCCACATAACCTCCTGTAAGGTTTGATAATAGATTGGCAAAAAGTTTACTGTCCATTGGATGGTTTTCAACACTTTAGCATCACGAATTTTAGCAGTTTTTGATAAAACTTGCATTTTTTCAGTTATGTTTACCTTTAATGTCATTACTCAAGTTTGTCCTCTCACAAGGGCCAGAAAACTTCCTTGAGGGTTTGATAATAAAGTAGTAAAAAAATTTTTTTTGATCATGAATAGCTTTCAACTTTTTAACATCACAAGTTTAAGCAATATTTTGAGAAAACTTGAAGTTTTTTTCATTTTTTTTTGAAAATTTTGTCATTTCTTAGGTTTCTCCAGCCTCAAGAGCCAAGCAACCTCCTATTGGGTTTTGTTATACGTCTTTCTTAGCTTCTAGATGTAATGGGATGTTTTTCAAAATTTTAATATCAGCAATTTTTAGAAAATGTTTGCAAATTTTTTAAAGTTTTTTTGAATCTTTGAGTTTTTGTTATTTTTTTCTGGCACCAGGGTCCTAGGGATCTTGTCCAAGGTTTGATAATTAGCTGTCGCATATATTTTAGAATTAATGGAATGTGTATCAATTTTTTAATGACTCCAGCTTTAGCAGTTTTTTGATAAATTTGATTTTTTGATTTTTTTTCAAAATTTTTGACTTTTTTTCCGAGTTTAACGATCATTACTGGCTAACGAGGCTTTTCTAGTCTTGCAGATAGGTTACTCGACATAACTCCAGAGAAAAAAAATAGTTTTGAACATTTTCACTGCAAAATCTGAAAATTTTTTAAAATTTTTTTAATATTTTGCAAGTTTTTAAAATATTAATTATTCGATTTATATACTAACAAAGCTAGAAAACTAAAAGTTGCAGAGTCGCATCAAGCTAGAGCTAGCCTCACTGAACGGTGGCTGGCTACTGACAAAGACAACCACTCGCCGGTCGTTTTGAGAGCAATTCGGCCGACGTTAGTTGGTTATGTTTCATTCTTTTGTTTTTTCCATCTTATTTTTTGAAATTGTTTTTTCCAATTCAATAATAGTCCGTTCTAGGTCCAGTTTTTTTGTTTAGTCAATGAAAATTTTTCAAATAGTACGCCAGGAGCTGTCCTGATATGTATTTTTTAATTCGATTTACATTTTGATCACGTTTTTGGTTTTACAGAAGTCACGATTTTCACGTTTGACTTCTGACTTACTTCACACACTGTTTCAACTAAATGGATTTCAAGTTCTTTCGTGCATTGATTTACGCAATTAATTGAATACTGTAAAAGGTCAAAGTGAAAAGATCAAATTGAATAGAGGCGGGATAAACCGATAAAGCCCGGTCATTAAGTCATTGAGAATTAGGTTGTCAAAGTTCATTAGAGTGTTTGCTAGCTGATATCGGTCTTAAGCTCATTAGCTTTTAGTTTAGAAGCTGAAATAATTATCGCGTCAGCATCTAACGGAAGCTGCATACCAAATTAGATCATTTTGTGACACTAAAAAACAGTAAAATTTCAGTTAATTTGTCTCTTCTTTTTTCTCTTTTTCTGTTTCAATCCCGATGTGCATCAAGGGCGTCAACGGCGGTTGTTTTCCGGCAACATGACGGCTATATTTGATTTTAATTTTCCAGTCGTGAGATAAAAATTTTCAGGAGTCAATTGTTTGAGCACTTACAGAAGCTTCGCACCGATATCTTAGAGCAAAGTTTTGGGAAAATGTTCTTGATTAAATGGAAATTGTATATTAATTTTTGCAGTGTAATGAGTTCGGAGTAAACCTTGACTGCTTAATAAGTTTCAACGAGCAATGTAAATAATTTTCGATGGTCTTTGCTGTGATATTGGCTAAAGGAGTTGTTCTTTTGATACTAAACTTGCTCAATTTTTCGAAGTAAAATTCACTCTTTGCGGCTGCCAATTTTCCTCACAAATTTTTTTTCAATACTTTCTTTAAAACTGAAACAATAAATTCACTGCCTAACAAAATTACTGACTTCTTAACCAGATTCAGTCGTTAGATACAGTCGAATTGTTAGCAAACTTTTTTAAAAACTTTTTTCCAATATGGGGTCCCATAAGTCCGACAGTTTAGTCAACTTCCGATTCACATCCTTAACATTTGCTTACTCGTGTATGTAATAAATGCGGGTTCCGACCGGCCAATCGAATTTGATTATCTTCAAGTTATGAACGAACATAAAATGTACACTGCTTTGACGCTCTCAAAAATTCAGAGAGAAAACATTCGAGAGAAAAAGTCTCTCAAAAGACGAGAGAAAAAAGTATTTGTGATTTTGATTAATTTGATATGGTCACTTACTTCATTTAGTTATTGATTAGCTGTAGTGAAAATAAAAACTATCTAAGCATAAAGTCACATTCTTGTGTATATGCATAATTATACACATGTCAATTGTACGCTACAACTCAACAAGATTTGTTTTTTACTTTGAGATTATTTTTTTCGCTTTATCTTAAATTCAATTCAAACCAAATTCTTCTAGCAAGATTTTTTTCACCCATCCGTGGTTGTTAACTTTTAATTTTGATTCTATGTAAATTGGGTTTATGAACATTGTGCCGTTTATGACCCCCGTTTTATTATTTTCGACCCCCGTTATAATATTAGTGAATACCCTTTCCGTCTTTTACTATTTGTAATATCATAATTAATTAGTTTGTACAAACTGTTTGTATACCTGCGATCGTGCTAGTTTTTAGCTGACCAAAGCGTTGACAAATCTAACTTTTGCGAATACGTTTGACATCGCTCTCAAAAACAAGGTGATTGCGGTATCGAAGTTTGAGTTGCAATGACGACAACCCTGACCCGGACCCTGGCTGGTGCCGGAAGAGTAGCCCAGTTGGGACAGGACATGGACCAGAAGTGGAAACAGCAGAACCACCTTAGAAGACTGGAAGATGCTTATAGACCCAACAGTGCCCAGAACCCATTTAATAACAGGTACTGCAAAACGTTCCCAGAACCAATTTAATAACAGGTACTGCAAAAGGATACCATTGCAGCTGATAAAATTTTAAAATATTTTTTGGTGGAAATCAAGCAGAGTTTTTAACTTCTACTCAAAAATTTGAAGCTCTACTTGATTGAGGGGAGTTTAACATATCAAGTTACCCCCGGGTTCATGAAGCTCCAGAAAAAATAGATCACATAATTTTCTGCTGAGCTGGGCTGTAACCAAACATTGAAACTATGTGGCTTATTCGTTAGAAATCAAAGATTTTTCACAGTTTCTGCTGTCACTCTACAGTATACAATCATGTCTCAATCTTTGAGAAAATATTTTTTACAAAATGAGCCGACAGTAAGTGAAAACATATAAGAAATTAATAAATTCTACAAAATTGGCTGTTCTTTAATTCCAATCCACTGATCGTAGTCAGCAATGATAAATTTTTTGTTTTCCGCTGCCATGATAATTCCATTATATAAAATTCTTACTAATCATATAAAATTATATAATAGACAAGGAGGCTCAGTAATGCGCGTTCGCACATAAAGTTCCGACCTGAGAACAGATAGAAAACCACAAAATTTCAAGTACTGTTTTTATTCAATTTTTCTTGCGGTTACAAAAGACTAACAAATAGAGACAACAAAAAAGTGATAAAACGCTGACGAAGCCGTAAAGCTATTTTCTGCCCCTCAAAATATATTCGGATACGCCTTTTGCGAAAACCAGAAATGTGGTATGTAACCTCTCATTAACGAAAGCAGGTAAAAAATTAACAAAAACCCCAAAAAGTTGCAAAATTAAAAACTTTTTTTGTTTTTCGAAAATTATTTTCAATGCCATGAAAATCGTTAACTTAAAATAGAAAATTTAAGAAATTTCCTTTATTCGTCCAAAGGAAGCCCCTGAGATCTGTAACTATTCGAATATGTCTTACGTTTACAAAAGGAACGTCAAATAAAGACAAAAACCAAAAAATATTTTACGGAAAATCCGTGTCGAAGCCAGTACTGTCATAATGAATTTCTTAAAAATTTTTAGATTATGTACACTCGTGCCTTCTATTGCCGCCAATAATTTCATATTTCATCATTAATTAACGAGACGAGGCAACAAATAGACGAAAAAACCAAAATTCGAAGTTAAAAAACAATTGTTTTCATAGTCAAGAAAGCCATCAGCTATCTACTCAAATCAGAATATAATTTTTTTCTCCATAAAAGTCAGTGAGGACAGTAGTTCTCCAGGAAAAGTCATACGACTAAAAGACAAAGTGAAAACGACAGTTAAAGACGAAAGTTAAAAAAAACTTAATTAAATTCTTCGAGAAGGTGATGTCGCAGAAGTTGAAATCATAATCTGTACCATTAAAGATTTTGATTTCTTCGAAAACGAGAAACAGGGGTGAAAAATGGGCAAATGCCTAAAAGTCAGACACCTCAATTTCGTGAAATATGATAGTATCAAGGCCAGAAAATTGTAACTTAACGCTTAAAACCGCAACAAAGATCAAATATTAATTCAGTAGAAAGAAGGATTGTCCATTCTTTGCTGACACTAAGCTACAAATTGACCAAATTAGGAGAAAAGTTCTAAAGTTCAAAAAACTCTTTGTTTATTTAAAAAAACAAATAATTTTTAGAGTCAGAACGAATTCAACATTTTGAGTAAAAAACAATATTTTAATTTGGAACTGCTTAGGAAGCCAATTGGACCTATCACCAGTGAGATGAATTGTTTCTGAATTGTAACAGTCCAAGGTTGAACCAAAACTAGAATTGCAATTGCTCTTCATCCACTAAAATCAATTTATTTGTTTCCAATGTTATAGATATAGAGAATTTGTTAGCGAACAAATCAAAAGTAAATGCTACGTTTTTGATAATATTCGAGATATGTTAGCAAAAAACGGCCGAACGGTGATTCCAGAGCACTCTCAATGGTATTGGAAGTAGTATTCGCCACATGGAATTTAAAAAGATTGTGTTAGTGGTTTTTAATAGCCGCGTCCTCATTTCTAGGTGGCTATTATAGCGCTCCTAATATTTTTTTACAATTCAAAGAATTTGAATTGTATTGGGGCGCTGTCTTTTTTTTAGATCTGTTCACACATTTTCATGATTTTTGAAGTCAAATTGGAGTAGTGATTTTGACCAAGCCGAAACAGGAAATGGAGCGAAAAACCAAGTGGTTTTGCTGGGTGAAATTTTTCCGCTCTAAATTTAAAGTAGAGTGAGAAAACGGTGTTTGAACAAAAATTCGCTTTCTCGCTAGTGGTTTTTGTTCAAATGCGGCAAATTCACTTTGATTTTACAGTTTTTCAATTTTTTGGATCGGTTTTTTTTCTAAATGGTTTTCCCAATCCATTCATAGTCCGTTCTTGGTCTAGTTTTCTGTTTAGTAAATGAAAATTCTTTGAATTGTTCGTCAAGACTTGCCCTGCTATGTTTTTTTTACTTCGTCTAACAGATTTTTGTTTCGTCTTAGCGTGATTTCTTGGAATTGGCTTTTTCAATGATTTGCCTCACATAAAAAAGTGATTTCTGAGCTCACTTTAAATCTTATGAGCATTTACTTATTAAAGGTCAATAGTGTGCATCTAAGTAGTGCCAAATATATGCGCTAATTCTTGAACATTAGAATCTTCAGTTTTTGATTTCGAATATTAATTTTGGGATCTTTTCCGTTTGTACCCCCCCTCCAAATATTGCACGTGCTTCTGGGGGGTGCAAATAATATGCGT
The DNA here is from genome assembly GCF_964194025.1 of Convolutriloba macropyga. NCBI lineage: Eukaryota > Metazoa > Xenacoelomorpha > Acoela > Convolutidae > Convolutriloba > Convolutriloba macropyga. The sequence goes on along the minus strand of NC_134471.1, from coordinate 80,329,181 downwards.
CAACTAAGCTGAAGGGGCACAAACGGAAAAGATCCTAATTTTGAAAAGCCCTATTAGGGCTTTCTTCTTATAGAGCTTATGTGTCTCATAAAAATGACAGTCCGAAGCTAACCCAAAAAGTCTAGTGGTCTATTAAAGTATTGGTGGTCGACCTTTCTATTTTATTTCTATAGTTGTTTCAATTCATGTAACGCCACAAGCGTCTATCGCAGCTATTTTCCGGAAGTCTGCCGACTATGTTTGTGTGTGTACCTCCAGCAAATTTAAGCAAATCGGACCAAAGAAGCTTTTTTTTGTGCAATTATGAAAATGCTGAAACTTGAAAAATTTACCCAAAATGTTAGCCAAAACATTAAATCAAAATAATCAACAGTAATTAATTGTTTTGTCTTTGAATAATAAATCAATAACACTATCGTTAACAATTTTAATATATTTGTAAAAAAATTTTTCAAATTTTCGATAAAACTTCCAAAAAATAAGAAGAAAAACAACGCAAATCGATCTCAATATTCACAAAATTTTAAAACTCGATAAATCCTCCCAGAAAACGAAATTCAAATAAAAATCTTTTTAATTTCATATTCTGAGCTGGATGGGCTTTTTAATGATACCACTCACAACTCTCTACGATGAATATATTGACCGGCCGAATTTGTCTGAAAAAAAACCAGTTGAGTATATAGTTCCTCCCCCCTTAAGAGGGGTCGGAACAATGATAAGTCGAATATAAGAATTTTTGGTATTATCACTTTGAAACAGGGTAGCTTCAAACAAATAGTGAAAAATTTTGGTTTTCGCATCAATCAGGAAATCTAAGATATGATAAATATTTTAATAATTAAGGGGAAAAATATGGCCGGACAAAAACCTTTTGATAAAATGGAACGCTTCCCCGAGTCCGTCTTTTTGCCGGCTTATGTAGCAGATAATGAACACAAAGATCTGTTCGAGTAAAATTTGACACACTATTTAGTCTAAGGAGATTTTTTAGTTCCTTTTAATTAACCTGATATCTTTTTTGCAAGACCTCGTTTTGTAGCATGCGGTACCAATATATTTCCTCTAAAATATTAATTATTTAAGATTTTGTTTTTCGTGTGCGCTGGAAAATTTGAAGAGAACTGAGATTACTCATTCTAAACGCACAAATAGTTCGCAGGATCGTAGCTAAATACTGCCGAATTTTTTGAGCTGCAACAATGGGCCTGAGTCTTTGAATCATTGGACAGATTTTGTACTCATTTTGTGCCGTTTAGAGCATCTAAATATTTGAGCTAGCGACTATTGTAAAAATTCTAACATTTAATTGGACGACAGAAACACAGTGTTGGTTTTGAAAAAAATGGCCATTGACTGTCATTTGCTGTTATCGCCAGACTATAATTGAACAGCTATAAACTTAAAATTGCCACAAATAGGGATGGTTAACATTTTTCTCGATTTTAAAAAGATTTGAACTTTTTTATTGAATTTTAATCAACTGTTCAAAAAAACCTGTGAAATTCAAAAGTTGTAGTTCATGTTAAACTTTAGGTCTAAATCGTTGATGATAAATTCTTGCACAATAGTGAGCGAATAAGGTAATCTAGGTAAAGACCCAACTGTAATATAATAATAATAATAATAATAATAATAATAATAATAATAATAATAATAATAATAATAATAATAACAAGTTCATTTGAGTACATCACGTACGGCAATTAGGCTAGAAGCCTGTTTTCAGACGCCGTAAGAGGTTGCTCTGTAAAAATTTCTAAAACTGGTGATAGCTGTGTTAGCTTTGAGCAATGATACGATTTACTTGTAATAAAAACCTGCAACCACGGGGGGAAAATTTTCAGCAAATTCAGATTTTGCTAACATCTTCACTAGCAAAACGATAATCATCACAATTATTTTATAACTCAAAAAGATTATATAAGAGAAAAAAGGCCCCTCTATATCGCTTGCAATTTTGGTTGAACAAATAAATTTTTAATGGGCGTTTGTGAAAAAACGGGAAAAAATTTTCACTAGGCCATTTGGTTTTTATTCCACCTAACATTGAAAACATATCCAAGTTATTTCTCTACAATTGGCCGCAAGAAGAAAAGGAGTGAACCCTTTATTGACAACATGATGCTATTTTCATTTTCCTTTATACTGACGAAAATCGACACGAAATAGCAAATTTTGACAGCTAGGTAAAATGTTTGGAATCTGGATGAAATAGAACAATTTTTATTTCATGTCATCACAATTTGATCAAAGAAATGATTAAAAAATGGTTGACAGAAAACCCACGAATTGACCAAGATGGTTTTTGTCATTTTTGTAGGACTACTGTCTCTGTAAGTGTCTAATTTTCTAAATTTCTGAAGAATTTGAATTATTTTGGCGATTCTAAGTCAGCGAGAATTCATGTGTATTTCAAATTTGATGAACTAGCTTCACTTTTCAAAAAATGAAATTGACTAATCTATATGGGGTTTGTTCTCCACGAATTTTCATCTTTTATATTTCTACAATATCGAAACTTTGAGAATCGCAATTTGGCTGGCCGCTGCATTTTGAGTATTAAAATAAAAAAATTGTAATTTGTAAAAAGAAGAGTCTAGTAAGCAATAACGCAGAAACTTAAAAGGCAGGAGAACTTCGAGGACTTCCTCAACTGGTATTTTGATTCTTATCCAATGCTCTATGACATGAGCTAAAAAAATGGTCCTCGTAGCTTTGAAAATGATAAAAATTGTGAAGAATTGTATTGATAAGAAGAAAAATGTGTCATTGTGTCGCCAATAACGGCTTCAAATTTGCAATAAGTGCTTCGATCCTGTTCTTTTGCGGCTCTTCGCGGGATAATTACTTAATCACTTAGCTATTTTTGTTGATATTTGGTGCTTTTTCGGGCAGCTTTCAAGTGTTATATTATGATTTTTGTCATCATTCTTGGTTCTGCGTTCAGTTTGATCTAAAATTTGACTTCAGTGCAAAATCAAATTTTTTAATTTCAAACTTTTTTCGATGACAAGAAAAAATGGTTATTTAAGGTTTACGTTTGATGGGGTGCACAACATTGAACTTCTGGCGTGTGGAGGGGTGGGGGCTGCAATTGGTCCAGATGACTCAATTCCAAAAATTGTCAACTATCACCTGGATAAAATGAAGCAAGTGAATGAGAGTGTGAAACGAGTAACAACAGCTGCGGCGGAGGAACAGAGAAAACAACAGGTTGGGCAGATTTTCACACGGTAGGCATGCGGGAGGCAGTTCAATTCCCACACGGAAATTCACTGCCCATTATCATGATCCCCCTCTTGAAAAAGATTTTGACTTTCGACAATTTGTTTGATTGTTGTAGAAATGTTGTAGAACTTCTAATTTAAGCCATCATAAGAAAACTAAGAAAACTTGAGAAATTGTAGCAAAAGGACCAACCTTGGGTTATATCGTAGAAGTTTTGACTCCCGGGCCGAGGATTTTCCCCAAAAATAACGGGGAAAAGAGTGTAAAGAGTGTAAAAAAAATATTTTTACACCGTTAGTGCTACCCTTAATAAGGGTGGAAAAAGTGTAATTTAAGAGTGTAAAAAAAAGATTTAACGGTGGAATAACGGTGTAATTTCTTACGATTACACTCTTCCTAATTACACCTTTAACTTATTTTTACACCCTTATTTTACACCATTAAATCTTTTTTTTACACTCTTCCACTCTTCTTCTTATAATTACACTCTTGCATTACACTTTTTCCACCCTTATTAAGGGTAGCACTAACGGTGTAAAAATATTTTTTTTACACTCTTTACACTCTTTTCCCCGTTATTTTTGGGGAAAATCCTCGGCCCGGGAGCTACTCCAGATGCACTAAATGAGTCAATAAATATATTTATAGCTACAGTAGTGTCGGAAATATCTCAATTTGATTTAAAAAAATCAACTCTTGAGATTTTTCCATTATGATTTGGGTGTGTTTCCCTCCTCCTTATCTCAACCGGGCTGGGGACCGGCTACGGCGGAGTTATGAACATTCAACTATAGGAGATTTTTGAGCAAAGCACTGGCCAGAAAACCAGGCCTAAATGAAAGGCCTAAACCAGGCCTATTTCATAAAAATTCTGTATACAAATCAAACTATTGGCTTTCATTTCTACACAATTTCAAAAATTGTATTATCGGGCAACAAAACGGGCCAACATAGGCTTCTCAATTCGTCTTTTTCAAAAAGTTGTTAACAAACGTTTTTAATGAATTTCGACATTTTCTTCACCTAATTGGAGATTTCATAAAAATTCTGTATACAAATCAAACTATTGGCTTTCATTTCTACACAATTTCAAAAAGTGTATTATCGGGGCAACAAAACGGGCTAACATAGGCTTCTCAATTCGTCTTTTTCAAAAAGTTGTTATCAAACGTTTTTAATGAAGCTCGACATTTTCTTCACCTAATTGGAGTTTTCTTAAAAATTCTGTATACAAATCAAACTATTGGCTTGTATTTCTAGACAATTTCAAAAAGTTCAGTATCAGGGGAAAAAAAGGGCTAAAATAGACTTTCTAACTTGTCTTTTTCGAAATGCTATTAACAAAAGATTTTCATTAAGTTCTACATTTGCTTCACCTAAATCGCTCAAGAGTGTAATAAAGAGTGGAAAAAAGAGTGTAATTATAGTGTATTTTTAAAAGTGTAATAAGGGTGTATTAAAGAGTGTAAAAAGTGTACATTAAAGTGTAATTTTCTCAAAATTACACTCTTACACTCTTATCCCTGCTAATTAAGAGTGGAATTGGCTTTACACCCTTATTCTCGCTTAATAACGGTGGAATACGGGTGTACGCCTCGGCCCGGGCTTCAAATATAATGAAAGAATAATGGCTAAGTAAGTAAAGACTTTATAATCGCTTTATTCAACAAATATTGATCATGATAATTAATGACAGTTGTGACTTTGTCTTAACTGAAAGGATTCAGAACATTTAATGAAACTTAGATTTCTTTGATCAAACTAAAGGCTACTACTACTAAAATGGGAATGAAACTGTTTTAGCCATGTAATTTCTGGGTCTTCTCTCACAAAAGTAATTTATAAAAGGGAATCGGACTTGATTATATCTCTATTATTTACTTTGTGAAGTATACATACTGCTTGGTTTTTGTACTTTTCAAAGGTTATTTCCAGAGGTAAGTTTTTAAGTGAAGTATCTCCTTTCTGTTGTAAGGACAGAGAGTACTTACTTAGATTTTGCCGTGCTTTGATGTATTTTTTTAGCAGACATAAGTATTACAAGTTAACTGATGTAAGTTAACTTTGCTAAGTATAGGATTGTGCCCGTTTTCTTTATAAAGTTGTTAGAGCAGAAGTCTTTAAGAGAGTTAACGTTGCCTAGAGGGGGCTAGGAAAGAGAAAAACAATACATAGGATTTATGTTTGAAACTTGTTGGAATTTAGAGGCTAAGGCCCCCGAATAACCGTAGCTAAAATTTAAAATTCTACAGTTGTGATAACTATTATCAAACCTTACGGGCCGCTAAGACATTGTCATGGCCCGAAGGCGCAGCTCTTAAACAAACAAGTGGGAGTTTATTTTCGTGGGTGGGAGATTTTTTTCTTGCGTTTTTTTTTCAGAGCAAATTATAATTATAGTTAAAAGACATACAGAAGGTAATATATAATCGAACAAATAATACGCTAATGTTTATAGAAGACTTTAAGATGAAGAGCGTGTTATTGAATTAGTTTGGATAATGATAAATTTATTTTAGTAAAAAACTATTTTTAATGATTAGCGGTATTTGTACAAGCCATTAATTGCAGCTTTTGTTACTGTTTAATGTCCAAATTATTTGTTTGAATACAAGATCAGAACTGAAACCAATACACGGCTCAGCAGATTTAATTAATAATTAAACAGTGGCTTCGAATATTACACTGAAAACATAGAAAGCAGCGTATAATGTTATTCTGAATGTAAAGTGTAGAACAGAAAAAATATGTAATACGTCTGCGAGACAGTTGTTTCACGAAAGGTAAGATTTTATAAATTTATTTGTTCGTTCTGACAATAATTTACTACATTTATTCAAGTGTCAACAATTGTTGTCCTAAAGCTCATTTTGTCTAAATCTCAGCAAAACACAATAAGAAAACAGAATGCACAAAATTCGAACCATGATTCAATTTATTGCAATTTTGAGTTATCATTACTTATTAATTATTATTGTTTTTTACTGTTTTTTCAATTCCTGGTTATGGAAAATTCCTAATTAATGCTTAAAATTTATCACTGTAGATTTTGTCTAAACAGAAGAGGCCCAAAACACGCAAGAACAGACCTCCTCTACCTTCATCTGCATCATCGTCATCTTTGAGACAGAAGGAGAGACTGGCACGAGAAGAGACAGAGGTCAAACAAGCTGCCAGGATTCTGAGTGCCAGCAGACAAGTCAGAAGTGCTCAGAAGGACATTCACAAATTCATGAACAGAGGTCAGTCACTTTGACCATAACTACCCACCCGGGTCAGATATTTTTTGACAATTTTGTAAGATAAGCGATATAAAAAATGCTAATTACAAATGCTAATTGAAAAATGCAAAAGTACAAACACTCTTGAATTTTTCATCGTGCGATGGTTAAACATACTAATTTTTTGTGTAAAAATTGCCAACCGTGCTTACATGGAAAATTTTGCATCGATTGCTGCAAATTAATTTAAGTTCACTGCTAAAATTTAGTCGTAAAAATGCACAAAATCATCATTGCCACAAATAAATTGGTAAGTTTGCCACGGGGATGAGATATTGAGTTAGTTAGAACAAATGTCAACGATTTGTTCTTTCTCCTTATGGCTGCCCAACATTTTCTAATAAACAACGGGGTAGTGTAAAGGTTGGCTGTATTTTCTAATGGTTGAGATTAATAAATTTAAAATATTTTAGTTTCCAAGTGTTTTGAAATATAATTTAATTTCCCGTGTTAACCTTTCTTGGCAACCATATCCAAGAGCCATATATGGTTCCATACACGCCATACAAAATTTTCGTTGCATGATCTTACCATGGTTGCCAAGTTTTCTATACAATTTTTTTTCGCGTTTCAGCGATTCCATGGAGGGGAGGGTATAGGCGTACAAAGTAGTCAGGGTAAATCCCAAACAGAACATTTTTGGTCTCTATGGCTCTTGTATGGCAACCAAGAATTCTTGTATGGCAATGTTTTGTATGTCTTGTATGACAAATCCAATGTTTTGTGACTCTGAGCCTTATATATCTTTCTTTTATTGATTTACTTCAAAAAATCAAGATTTAAAAAATTTTTGGCAACCATATCCAAGACCATAAAGTTTCACTGTACCTGTAAGAACCATGAAGGTGCATGGTCTTGCATATGGTTGCCAAGAAACCATAAACAACAAGTTTTCTGCAATACGTCTCCAAACACTTTTTTGGAGAAAAGATCTTATCTGATATCTGCTAAAAATTCGCATTTGAAGGATTTAAATTTTACCATATATGGTCATCCATGGCACCATGAACGTTTATGGTCATATATATGGTTGCCAAGAAACCATGAACTTGAACTTTTTTCAAAATTTCAACAGAGACTTTTCACCACTAAAATATGTCACAGGCACTTATTTCACGCTTCTTCAGCCTACGTTTGAAATTTCGTATGGGCAGGTATATGGTTGCCAAGTTTTCTTGGTCACCATATATGGCTTGGATATGGTTGCCAAGATTTATCTATGGTGGTCAACCCGGGTTGATTATAATAAATTAAATAAATTTTAAAACGTTTTTTGAACTGTAGGACCTCCCCCAAGGATGATAATAAAGAGAGGCCAGAACATAGATGGGATCGGATTCGAGAGTGACTTGAACTACTTCTCCGTGTGTGGATTGGGACAGGCTAATGACAATGCTGTCAAGGTGTTCGCTCGAGAGTCCGAGAAGCTATTCGTCACCAGCAGCAGGCATGAATAATAGTTACTAATCGTCATCTCAGAAAAGAATTGACGGATCTTTTCCGTTCGTGCCCCCCAGTACGTTATGCTCCCCCAGTTACAGAGCACGTGCCTTTACATAGTAAATCATCATGTAAAAATATGGCACGTGCGTCGGGGGGGGGGGGGTGCAAATAATATGCAGCCACTAAGTTGGGGGGGGGGGGGGATCCGAAATGACAATTGGGCGTTTTTGACAGATTGCTGTGAACTAAGTTTTCGCCATATTGATGAAATTTTTGATGCAAATTTTTCAATCACAATATTTCACCCTTAATTATTGAGCTCAAGCATATTACCAAAAAGTATTATATTGTTACTGGTATCAAAAATTCACCGACGTTACCGCTGGTAATTCATCGTTATATATTTTTGCTGCGTATAATTTACACGGTGTAAGCTTTTTAGTTCGTATTTGATATAAGCAGAGTCTTTTTTGAGAATATAGAGTATGCTTCCGCCATTGAGTTCAAAAGAAATTTCAATTAGCTCTTTGTGCCCGATAAAAGGAGTATACGGTTCTTTCCTCGACGAGCTCCGCAAGAGCCTCCACGGAGTTGGTTCCCAGTGTTTTTCATTGCTGGCTAAGCAAAACTGAATATGAAACATTACTGAACCATAGCGAATAAAGCTTACAGCACGAAGTCAGAATTACCAGAACCCATTCCGACTGCCAATTCTCGAGTCAGCAGAAACAGCCGACTGGAAATCTTCTGACCAGATTTCAGAGCCGACTGCCGGTCTACTGACCAGAGCTGAGCAGCGACTGCATTAGCTCGTAGCAGTGCGTTTATGAGCAAATCTCTGAGCACATTATGCTCATAGGATATCATGTTGAAACAGACTGTACAGAAACTATCCAGGAACTTAAATCGAATTTTTTGAAAATCATAAAAATCCTAAGACACATCAACTTAAAGACGGCCGCGCTCTACTTTGAGAGTCCCATTAAATTTCAATCAATCAAATTGTACATATAGACTTTTATACGTTCTCCTCCTACTAAATCTAGCCAACAGTTTACTTGTTGTGGAAAATATTCAAAATCGGTTCAACAGCCTTTCAACACACATTCATTAGATCTTATAAAAATGTATAGGCTGCTTAGATCCTATATTTATCAGACAATAAACGGCATAAAAGAATTAGGAAAGAAAACTTAGGAAAAACTGACATGAAAAAACTGTAATAATAATAATAACAATCATCACTTCGATGCTAACTTTGATTTAGGTTGCTAATTATTTGTTCAAAGTCGAATCGGTTAAGACTAATTTTGCAAACAACGAACAAAGCCAGACTAAAAGACGGTAGCTTTTATAACACGTGGACACAAAAATTGAAAGAGAACAAAAATATATCATTTCAAGCGCCGCTTTTTGGTTAAACGCTCTTTTAGGTCGATGCGCTTTTTAGAACAAACCGCCGTGTAGAATTGTTTAAAGCGTGACACCTGAGGGATAAATATAAATATTGCTGTGAATGTCACAAAACATTCAATGACCATTAGGATCAATCGGTTAATGCATGCAACAAAGAACACGGCGGCAGTTCGTAATCTAATGATTTCAAAACTTTTGACAAAAAATGAAACCTGAAATTACAAATTGGTTGGAAACCAAAAAAAAATCCCGAAAAAACTGAGGAAAATCCTGACATTATAAGGTATGCGCGGGGATGGGGTGTGGAAACCCATTGCATATAGAAAACTTACTGTAAAATTTTCAGCTCTTTAGCTCTTTCCGCAACGACATTTAAAAACACTTATTCAATAATAACATTCTTTTGCTGTCAGTAAGTTGTTCCCGTAACATAAAGGTAAAAATCTTGAAGCATGTCATTATCTTTGAAACTTTTGTCTTCGTTCGGTGGCTCTAGTACCATTTCAGACGCTTTTGGCTGTTTTAGCAGTTAATTAATAATGGACAAGATTTTATAGACTGCTGGCAATTATGATATTTATGACTGGATTATGCGCTCTTCTTGCAACCTCTTTCATTAAGATCTCTTTTGCTTGCACTTGTTTGGGAACAGTTTTATGATTGATTGTGCTCGTTTATCCTTGACAATAGTTGCTTTTCATTTGCAAAGGCAGTTGTTACTCTACATTTAATGAGCTCAATTTTGAGCATTTCCAATGCGTAGTAGTCTTTGTTTCTACATTTCTTGACTGCAATGTCCTTCAAGGATTAAAGTTATTTAATTCGGCTGGGAGGTCTCAACAAATTTTATGTCACTAATTTTGTTTGACAATTTTGTGTTCTGTTTTAATAAATTTTGTCTAAGAATTTGTTTCGTACTAGTTTTACAACTGGGAACTTAATTGTGGGTTTGCTTTTGAATAGTAAGATTATAGGCATTGAATTAAAATTAGGGTGTTTTGTCATTGGTTATACTGGGATTGGTTATTTTCGACGTGGGGATTTTAGCACTTTGGGTATTTTTGGGAATGGGTTTTATTGTTTTGGGTATGTGGGTTTTAAGTATGTTGCCTCACACGTTTTGCCTTTTTTCCACAGCTATAATACTTCTCTAACAAAACTGTGTGAGAATCAAGGAAGCTGTGTTACAAAATTCTACGTAAAAATAACAAATATATGGTCGTTGAAGATTCTTTAAGAACTGAACTATTGGAAATCGATTAGCAAAAAAGATAGTTCAGTTTCTTGCGCCAATGTTACGATGAATACATTTTAATTCGTCCATAGCTGATTGAGAGAATTCACCAAGGCTTCCATGATTCGAAATGAATCATTAAATATTATTGAGCTCAGATTACTGTTCTTAAAATCACCGTGCAGATTCTTTCTTTATTGGGTATGGAAATCGTAAGTCCATCTAATTCGAGTCTTGTCAGCAGCTGACTTAATTCATGCTAACAGCAGGATACAGTTTATATGGCGTTTTTTAAAAAAATCAGATCAAAAAATGAAAACTGAAGAAAAATGAATGTTTTTTTTATTCAACACCATCCTTATACGTAACTTAGGAAAATATCTATTTGCGGTCTGACATATTTGTTGATTTAGTGCTGAAGTACAAAATGGGCTTATTGAGTGAAATAATTGTCTTGAAATATCTGCCAAAAAGCCTAAGATGACGAGCCAAAACTTCTCAAATTAATACTATAGTTATTTTATACTAACTATGGTAAGGTCAACCGAACTGCCGAAAAGGCTTCCTCGACTTTTATTAGGTCTGAAATGATCACGTTTTGCAAACATTGCGTGTTAGAAGACTTCACTTTAATTAAGTCGTGTTCAGCTTAGACTTGAACCAAAATGCTCGATTTTGACTTTGACTCGAAAATACATGATCTCGACAATATGATCTCATATGATGAAGCAAGGAACTCGAGTATAAAAAATTCGTCAGACCCAATTTTTTTCTTAAAAAAACTTTGACTCGACTTATGAAAAGATTTTAGTTTAGTAGTCTCTACGTAAAAACAACAAAAATTAGGCCGTGGACGTGTCTATAAGAACTGATTGATTGGAAATCGAGTAACAATAAAGATAGTTCAGTTTCTTGTGCCATTGTTAGGATGAATACTTTTTAATTCTTCCATAACTGATTGAGAAAATCACCAACGCTTCTATGATTCGAAATGAATCTTTATATATTATTTACTTCAGATTACAGGTCTTGAAATCACCGTGCAGATTCTTTATTGGGTCTGGAAATCGTAAGTCCATCTAGTTTGAGTCTTGTTAGCAGTTGACCTAATCATGCTAAAAGCAGGATGCAGTTAAAAAGAACGTATGCCAATTGAAATGATGACTAAGGAGGAAAACATTGTTTTTCTTGCACAACTTTGCTTCAGCTGTAAACACATTTAAATTTTATGGTGAAATAAGTTTATTTTTACACTTCACGAAATACTTTTGGCATTTTCTTCATCTCTTTAACATACTGAATTAAAATCGTTATCTGAATTCACGTTCTACATCGCTGCTTTGTTAATTGTGTCACAAATTAGCAACCTCGATCAGTCAATTAACATGAGTGTTAGTTTTGTTATCAGTTGTTGGCAAGTTGGCTTTTCTTCGAAATGGATCTTTAAATATCGGGATCTTTTCTATTTTGCCCCCCCCCCCCCACCCCCACGTCCATTTGCACCCCCCCCCCCTTTACCTGTTATAGCATATCGTTTGCATTGTGTATAATTACATATACAATTATACAGAAAAGATCCAAATATCCTTGAATTCAGGTTACTGGAGTTAAAATCACCGTGCAGATTCTTTATTGGGTCTGGAAATCTAAATCGAGTCTTGTTAGCAGTTGACCTAATTCATGCTAAATGCAGGATGCAGTTTTAATTCGCATTTTTTAATAAATTCAGACCAAAAACGAAAAATGAAAAAAAAATTAAATGTTTTTTTTATTTCAATGCCACCCTTATAAGTACCTTAGGAAAATATCGATTTGCGGTCTGGCATTTTTGCTGATTCAGTACTGAAAAGCAAAGTATGGGCAGTCTGGGTGAAAAAATTTTCTTGTAATATCTTCCAAACAGCATAAGACGACGAGCCAGAGCTTTTCAAATTAATACTAGAGTTATCTTATAGAAATTATGGTAAGGGCAAGCGAATTGCCGAAAGGACGTCCTCGACCTTTATTAGGTCTAAAATGATCATGCTTTGCAAAAATTGCGTATGAAAAGACTTCGCATTACTTAAGACGTCTTCAACTTTGACTTGAACTAAAATGATCGATTTTGAAATTAAATGATCTCGACAATAAAAGAATGGTAGGTTTAAGGAAGGAACCCGGGTCAGAAAAAAAATTTTCATCCGACCCAATTTTGTTCATGCAAAGACTTTGACTCGACTTATGAAAAGAATTAGGCTTCACTTTTTAAATGTCCTCGCTCTGTAATTAAAGTCAATATTTAACCCCCTCCCACCTGAATTATTAAGTTTTTCATAAGGTTAAATTCCAGTCTAGTTTAGTAGTCTCATTTTAGTAACTATTTTAAATATTTAATTTCCTGAAGCACCCAGAGCAAAAATTTGGTTTCAGGTGTTCGAAAGTGATTGCACAACAAGCGGCTGCAAATACCAACAAATCAAGCCGAGTTCTGGTCGGCCGAAATGGCTATGTTCGTTCTTCCTCTGCTTACGGCCAGCCTTACGAATTCCGCAGAAATTCCACTGACGCCCGAGAGGCTAAAACTAAAGACATCGACACGTTCTCAAAACTTTCAGACACCGATTACGCAAAAGAAGTTCCAACTGTAATTCCTCTTTCTTGGCAGGACCAACTTAGTAAACAAAATGTTGTCATCAAGGAGGCAAAACCAATGTCAGAAAAACATGCTCAAAGTTCTGAGAATAAATGTGAAAAGGAGAACCCGAAATGTCATGAGTTAAAATTTCGAACGCTTCTCGAAGAAGAAAATCTTGACATGCTAAAACAAAATTTTAGATTGCAAAATCTAAACGCGGCTGCTTTCTTCTATGCAAATGAGTATACACCTAGTGAGTCTGACCGATTTTCGCAACTGGACTCGAAATATGATTGTAATTTACCTGATTATGACGAAAATATTAATCCTAACCAAAATAGAAATCTTTACACAACCGAACAATTGGTTGAAATAGCCTCACGCAGAAATAGAGAATCGTTCAAAACCCGACAAGGCGCTAAAAGTGCTCACGCGAGGTTAAACTCAAGCCCTGAACCGAGCGAAGAATTGAACATTCCTAAAATGGAAGTAAAATTTGACAAGTCATCAACAAGCGAACTAGATTACGCAATGATCAGAGGAGATTACGTAAGCAAGAAAACGGTTATGACATCGCCTATAACAGTTACGTCACAACAGCGACAAGAACAGCCAGAGTCGACAAGCAAAGAACGACTTCGTAGAGCTCAAACTGCGAAGCCTTACGTTAATTGGTACCCGACGACCTTGGATGTTTATCAACAAGCGACTCGGCAAGCCGAGCGAACTGTCGAATCCGAAGAAGTTAGGTTTAATGAACGACTGAAAAACCGGCGACCAATTACGAGCGCAACTCGCCGCCAATCTTCGGCTGTTATTTTGCGACGAGAACCAATGCCAACATCACGCGAATACACTCCAATTGTGTTCCCCATAAATTACAAAGTTGCCCAAAAATCACTAGCTGCCGATGAAAACCAAGTTATAAATGTTATAATTGACTCTAACGAGCCGAATGAGCCATTCAACTCGTCTGTAATTGGAGCCCAGCTCACCGCAAATCCGAGAGAACTTTCGTCGGCTTTGAGTAACCGGCCCAAATCGGGCTCTCTTTTCCCGGTCGTTCGACCGATTTCGAGGGGTTCCGACGCTTCGTTGAACAAACGAATGATAGGCTCAACTCAAATGGACCGAATGCCGAATGAAACATCGGAAGCCGAGAAATGGGACTCGGCAGGGTCGTTAAACCGGATCCCGAGTGGTGCTCGGGCGACTTCGAGGGCTGGACTTGGATCTCGAGAGGTTCTCGATTCTGGTCTGGACCAATCTGGTGACGTTTTGAAATACACTGAGGGCATTAGGGTTCAGATTGCATCCAAGCCGGCAGTTACGAACCCGCCACCAGCACCGACTCCGGAGCCGTCGGATTTTGTGGCCCAGGGTTTGAGTAACTCGGCCAGTAGTTCGCCCAGACGGAAACCAATGAAGAAAGTTCGCATCAATGGGCTTTGAAGAATTTAAGGATTTTCTTTAAGGATTTAAAGAATTTCTATAAAATGAAAAAAAAACTGCTAAACCTCAAAGAATGCTCGAACCGAATTGGAGAAATTCAATTTGCCTTTCAGAGCATAGAAATAGAAAGACTGGACAGAAGTAAAAGGCATTCATGATATCATAATTTGACCCGAGACTGATATTATCAACAATAAGTATACCGTTGTCTATCGAATTTATAAAACATACATACTATAATTTGACAAAAGTTGTAATTGTTGAACTTTGATATTCACCCCTTGTTGTTAAGGGCTCTAAGCAGGATTTGAACCAGCATATCTTACTCGAAAACCTAATGTGCTAACCATTACACCAACAAGTCTTAAGCTCTCTAACTTGGGCATTTCTTATAACCCGTTCTGTCGTTATTATTGTTAGTGTTAAATTGACTTGGTAGCCGCGATGCGGGAATCACTTTGTGAATTAATTACAAAAACAGAACTAAAAATGGTTCTTCCTTGTTCCTCAAGGCTTCATCTCTCTAGCCAAATGTACGTTGAATCTAAGTAGAGTTTCTTGTCAAGCCATTTGAAGCTTATCTCATGCACAATTTAAATTAAGTTGTTTTCTCTCAATCTTGGAACTCACATCATAAATTGTGAATTTAAAAATTACAGATGACAACCGATTTCTATGAACATATTTCTTTGATAAGTAGACAAAAGTGATTGATTTAAAAACCTCTTCATAACGGAAAGGTGGGCGAAAATCAGCCCCCCTTTTTAAAACAAAATCTAGGTTATAAATTGAATAATGTTGAATAATGAAAAAATTTGACCTCGAGTGCAGTACCAATTTTTGACACACTACAGTAGAAAAATGCGTTCATCAGTTTCTTACGGAAGAACAGTTGATTTTGGCCCTAATGAAAATCTGAAATAGTGTGCAGGATAGGACAGTATAAAAGTATAAAAGCACAGTAAGTATAGCACGATAAGAGAAGAACCGACAAAGGCATGAAGTTCCGCGAAGGATAGGTATGTAAGTTTTAAAACTTGAGATGAAAAAAAGCAATAGATTTTTCAGTCACCTGCTTTTGAACGAAACTAATAAGGCTGTTGTACATAATCATTTATTTGGTGCAGTAAACTTATTATACGATGTACTAATTTATTGATCATACTTAATCATGGGGGGGGGCATGTGTCAAAGTCAAGTTTAGTTCACTTATTATTTCATGTGATTGTCTGTTACCATTATTCCCGCATCGGGAAAACTATTGTTCATGCTTGTTGTGATCTCTGAGGGCCCACTTTATACTCAGTTTTCATTCTCTTAGTTTTGCACCTCGAGTACAGTTGCTCTATTTAAATTATTTCTTGTCATTCATATTTACTAGCTGAGTAAAATAGACAAGTAATTGACAAGCGATTCGCTAAGCGAATTCATTTATAAACTGTGTTAAGTGCACTCGTCGCACAAGTAAGCAAAACAAAATTACTGACGTGATTCGCAGCTCCATATCAAGAACACATTACTGATTGTGTACAACATGGCGCAGTTGAAACGCAAAATTGAACCCCACTTGGCCTTGAACCTTTCTGGGAACAACTGGGCGCTGATCCTTCATTGAAGTGGGAGAAATGGCGGATGCAGGCGAAGTTGGCCCTTCTTGCGAAGGAAAACATTACATAAGACATTGTCATACAGATTTCGTTACTGTATTCAGAGTGAAATAGCGGTGCCAAAGTACAGGATTTGTGGTTCTTAATTCTATGCTAATTCGCTGAGCGAATTCACTATTAAATTTGAAATATGAAAATTCGTTTTCTGAGTGCTAAATACGCGTGCAATTGGCTGCACGATTTTAACTCGAGTTGATAGATTCGTATTTCGTTTAGCGAATTAAGGCTTTAAATTGTTTGAATACAATTGAGTGTTTGGTGGAGCGGATTTGAGAGTAAATAGAGGCAACTAAACTTGGATTACGAATTTAAGCAGAATGAGGAAATCAAAATTAACTAAATTTGATCAACAATTTGATGGCATCAAAATATCTCCAAACGCGGCAACTCAAATCACAAGACTACATGAACAGACAGGGTTTTCAGACAAAATTTGTAAACAATTTAAATAAACGTGAAATATGAAGATCTGATCTTCAAACAGGAAATTGACAAGGAAATTAGAACTAAATGATAAACAAAATGAACTAAATTAAAATAACTTAAAATTAAACAGATTTGGTGTAACCAAATTAATAGCCCCTTTTTAATACCATGTCATACTAAACTACATTTCCCCCTCGGCTAAAAATAAATGACAAAGTGTTTTATTAGAAAATTAATAACATATTTACTGATTACTATATATAGTACTCTAATGTTTTTTGCAAGTTTTAATCTGAATCACTTTCATATAGTATCTCTGCTTCTCCGACTGTCATGGACGTTTCTGGCCCCTCGTAATTTGGTGAAATATAATACTGGGTTGGATACATCTGTACAGGAGAACATTGTCCTACTGTATAGTCTGTTTCCACATCTTGGCTCTGAGCTGCAACTTTCTTGATTGAAGATAAAATCGACTTATTTTGAATTTGAGTCTGTTTAAATAGCTGCCTTCTTTTGTTTCGTGAAGGTGCTGTAGACGAGGAAGTTGTTGGAGGGCATGTTTGGACAGACGCTAATGATTTGTCTGATTCAGTAATTGACGGAGAAAATCTTTTCCTTTTTAATGGCTGTATTGCTGCAGTTGCTTTGGTAGCGGCTTTCCTTTATGGTCTTGATGGTGGCTCCGCAATTACAATTGACGTCACTGGGAGCTCCGTTGGCGGCGCCAAATCACTTAGATTTTCTGAGGGTGATTGTGGCGGTGCTGGTACTACTGTTCTTTTGGGTTTTGTCGGTGTTCTCACTCTCAGTGCTCTCGTAACGTTAGAATGAATGAATGATACAGCACTGGCATCATCGGCGATTTTTCTATGTTTCATTCTCTTGTTTCACTCTAGCTTCTTCCTTGCCTCTTTCGCATGTTGGTTTATTAATTCTTCAGTTATTTTCCCGGAGGTTACTTTTGGTCTCCTATTTGCGTAAATTTGGAGTCCGGTTTGGCGCTCTGCCTTAGTCCCAAATTTCGCCAAATCAGAGTTGCGGATCGTGACTTCTCTTTTTCTTGGTTCTTTGATAACAGAGGTATATGTATCCGTCTTGACTACTGAGGAACCAGGTGCCAAGACCTCATAAAGCCCATCAAGACTTTTCTTCGACCTTTTGGTCCTCGGTTTTTTCTTGGCTAATTTAACTGATAACGAAGTCGCTGTCCGTGGCACTGGCAGACCAACATCAGGATGAGTGATCAATCTAGACTCTTTCTCTGGGTCTGCGCTCTTTCTTCGGTTCGCATCTTTGCTCAGTTTGTCCCTGTTGTGTTCCAGTTCTGTGTCGCTTGTGGCGTCTACGTCCCAATTTTCTTCAGAAATTGGTTCCTCCCAACGGACTGTCTCCAAATCTAAAAATTTTTTCAAAATGCGTTGATACGCGAGACTATTAGGATCAGGTTCCGTTGACATATTAGTTAACGGAGTATTGGCTTTTCCGCCAAAATGTGCTTCAAATGGGGATATATTTATTGTCTTTTGTCGACAAATGCTAGGCTGGTAAATTATAAAATTTATCGATGCTTTCAAGTTAAATTGCTTTTGCGCCGCCGTTTTAATACAAGCTAAACTATTCTTGATTGTTTGAATTAGACTTTCAGCAAGTCCAATTACTCTGTGATAGTGTATAGGAGCTTCAATTAATTGTATAATATTTTGACTACAAAATGCTTTAATTTTATGACCAGTTTGGCATCGCGCTTGGTCTAATCTAATTGAACGTGGAGGAATTTTACTCTTGAAGGAATTTTAAAATGTTGTCTGCGTTAGCTCTATCAAATACCTCCGCTGTCGGAAATTTAGAAAATCGATCTATACATGCAAGGAAGTAAACTTCTTGATTTTTTTTTCATTATAAATGGGTCCGCCAAAGTCAATTTGAATTTCTTCATTTGGTACTTTGCATAATTTTAATGGTGCCCATTTGTTAGCAGGAATAATAGACTTTAAATTTTTACCCATTTTGACACAGGGATTGCACTTTGCTGTTGTTGATATTATGTCCCGATGCATGTATGGCCACCATGCATGTATCGCCATATCTGTCATTCCCCAGCTGCCTGGGTGTGTTGCGTGAATTGCCTCCACGTAGGCTTCTTTGATCAAGTTTGGTATAGCTATCCTGTCATCGATGCACACACATCTATTCTTGACGTGCATATCAGGTATGAATGAACGGCGAAATCTGCTTGCATCGATCCTCATTTTCCGTCAGAATGCAGTCTCTTATCTCTTTGAGGATCGCGTCCTTGGTGGTCAGGCTGGCCATTAGGGTGCTTGAAAAGATTTTGGATAGCGCAAAATTGAAGGCATCTGTGTAAAGATCATCAGTAGATGGCGACGTGACCGTTGTGGTATCAGTATTGGGAGTTGGGGGTGTTGCTTGTACTGCGGGAGCCGTTGATGGACCTGCTTCGTCCGCGTATCTGACTTTTGAGGGTGTTGAGTGCTTATCTGCATCAGGGTTTCGTCGTCAGAGTTGGACATCATGAGTACGCTTTGAAATTTGTTTGCGATTCGTTGAAAATTATTCAAATTATTGGGCAACTGTTTTCTAGAACGTATTGTATTATCATATTCCGTAATCGCAGAATACTCTGGATTTCGCGGTGCGAATTCACTGCCTAATTTGTTAATGGAATTTGGGGTATTTGAGGCTTGTTTCAGAAGTGGATTTCGCGCTGCAAAATCGATGTAATTCTCTGCATTTAATAGGAAGCGTTTCGCGCCGCGCTTAATCAAATCCAATTTAGCAGCTATGAATTGTTCGTCATATGCAGATATATTAACAGCTTTTTGTTTTTGTTCGCGAGAGATATAGCCAACAAGTCCCATTTTTGAACCAAGTAGATGATCGATTGTGAAGTCAAAAGGTAGCATTGTATCTACCCAACGTGTTAGTCGACTATTATAGGATTTATTAGCTCTATTTTCTCCCAAGATCGAAAGTAAAGCTCTATGATCAGTTGTTACGGTGAATGGTTTGCCATATGATTAATATTTGAAATCTTCGATAGACCAAACAACACCCAACAACTCGAGTTCATTGATGCTATATCTATCTTCTACAAAACTCAAAAATCGCGATGCAAAAGCCACGGTGTTGCAACCGTTTGGTGTTCGTTGTTCTAATGCACAACCCAAACCTTTACGTGAAGCGTCGCACTTTATACGTGTTTCTAAGTCCGGGAAAACGCTTATTTTCGGTTGTTTCAGCAATTTTTGCTTTTATCAATTTGAATTGTTCCTCGTGTTCATCCGTCCAAACAGATTTTGTATTTTTCTTAAGTAGTGGTCTAAGTGAATAACATAATTGCGACAGATTAGGAATAAATTTGCCCAGATGATGAACTGATCCCATAAAAGATCGGAGTTTTTTGAGATTTGTAGGCGAAGATAATTTTTCGATTGCATCTGTTTTGTTCGATAATGGTGTTATGCCTATTTGAGTGATGCTATTTCCAAGCCATTCATTTTTATCTGTTGAAAAATGACATTTTGCCAGATTGATTCGAATGTTTTCATGATCAAATTTCATCAGACATTTCCGAACAAGATCGCGATGTTGTTCAATTCCACCTCTACTTACTATCAATATATCGTCCAAAAAACAGAATGTAATATTTAGGCCGGCGAGTGTACAATCAATTGCTTTTTGAAATTCGGCTAGCATATCCGTTAGACCGTAAATCCCCGTTTTAAAACAATAAGTGCCGGTCAAATGTCCGCTTACGAGATTGAAGTTAGAATGGCGGGCCGTATCATTGTGTAAATTTAATTGACTATACGCGTACTGCAAATCGAGTGTCGTGAAAAAAGCTGTCTCTTGCGGCGCGGTTGACAGTGCTTGTGAAACCGTTTGAATTAGTTAATCAATATTGGGCATCTGATAATTGTTTTTGTGGATAGTTTTATTCAGAATTTTGGAATCTAATGCTATTTTGATTGATTGATCCTTTTTGACTGTAATAACTATCAGAGATATGAAAAACTGATCAGAGCAGTTTGTTAATTTTTCGATCTGTCCTTCATTTAACAATTTTTCGTGTTCGATTTTTACTTTTGGTTGAAGATGAATTGGCACTTTTCTCCCTTTTTGATGTGTGACTCGATAATTTCTGTGAAATTTTGAATTGACTGTATGGTTTTTCGATTTTCCTATTCGTGAGATTAGATCAGGAAATTCTTTTGCCAGCGAATTTTTTATTGCACAAGGTGTTTCTATGTTGCTGATTTCTATATTTGGGCAAGGCTTGTGTGAGATTGTTATACCCAGGTGATCAAAAAGATCTCGTTCTAGAATAGGTCTAAATCCGTCTGCTACTACCGTGATTTTTGTTTTTTGAATTTTCCAATTATTACAACGAACTGGCGTTTTTAGAGTTCCTAGAGTTTCCACTATATTGTTCGAAAAAGACTTTAATTCGAGTGGTTTTTTCTCGGACCATTGTGATTGCGCACAATTGAGCATTATTTCCCTCGCGAGTGACATATTGATAATAGTACAACCACTACCAAAATCGAGGAGTAAATGACAGTCTGTATTTCCATTTGTTATCGTCATATTTTGCAGTGCAATAGGCGGTGTGCTAACATTTTCTACTGTTGCTACGTAATTATCGTCCAAAGAATCGTAGTCAGAATGAAATTGTTCATTATAATTTATATAATTAACATTTTGATTTTCAGAATGTGTGTTTTGTTCTGAAATTTCAGCATTTTCCACATTATCGATGCGATTACTTAGAGAGTTTTGTGAATTATTTAACTTTTTCCGACATACCTTGGCGAAATGGTTGAGCAAACCACAATGATTTCATTTCTTACCCAGAGCAGGGCAAACCTGGCGATGTGTTGTAGTCCAAGCCTGACCACATCCTCTACACTGACCAATCGTCGACCGATAATCTGCTACTCTGCCAGACTGATTTCCGCGAAATCTATTGAAAGATTGTATAGCATTTACCGTACTACCAGCTGCGCTGTTACTGTTGTTTGAGGAAATTCTCTGTTGATTCTGATGTCCCATTTCCATGTTTACAACTATACTGAGTGCTCTTTATGGGTCAACTGTGTCGCGAAGAAGTTCGCGTTGGATGTCGTCGTCCAACATATTTGTGATGAAGATGTCTCTGATTATTACCTCTTCTCGATTTTCGAAGTCGCAAATTTCTGCCAATTCTTTCAAAATACTGTAGAACTGTTCGGCTGTTTCGCCTTTCTTCTGCTTTCTTGAGAAGAACACATAGCGATCAATGGTGATATTTCTAGGACGAATGAAAGCTATCTCCATCATTTCCCAGAGCTTGAGGGTACTGAGATCGTAGATGTTATCATATGGGAATTTTTTGTTAGGAGAGGTCTTCCCTCTGTTCCGATGCTAAGATACAAAAGTGAAACACATTTTTGATCACAGAGATGCCATGGCCGTTCTCCGCATAAGACACCTGCCTCCGTTATCTTTTGGCATTTCAAGTCCCATTGAAGTTTGCATTGACTATTTCTTATTTGTCGATCTCTTTCTGTTTCTTCTGTCGCATCTTCAATTGCCATCTCGTACTTCGGTTCAGCTGGTAGTCGTACCATTGTTGGTTTCGGTTGGAGACGTGTATCTAGTGTGACGTTTTCACAGCAAGAATGTCAAGTTTTACTTGAATGCGCCACTTTTCCCATCTTATAGGAGGGTCCGAAGTTGGTCGACAACGGTGTTTTTTGAGATTCACGTGCTGACTGCGCCATGTCATACTGATTTCGTTACTGTATTCAGAGTGAAATAGCGGTGCCAAAGTACAGGATTTATAGTTCTTAATTTTATGCTAATTCGCGGAGCGAATTCGTTATTAAATTAGAAATATGAAATTTCATTTTCTGAGTGCTAAATATGCGTGCAATTGGCGGCTCGATTTTAGCTCGAGTTTATAGATTCGTTTTTCGCTTAGCGAATTAAGGCTTTAAATTGTTTGAATACAATTGAGTGTTTGGCGGAGCGGATTTGACAGTAAAGAGAGGCAACTAGACTTGAATTTCGAGTTTGAGCAGAATTAACAATTCAAAATTAACTAAATTTGATCAACAATTTGATCACATCAAAAAATCTCCAAACGCGGCAACTCAAATCACAAGACTACATGAACAGACAGGGTTTTCAGACAAAATTTGTAAACAAATTAAATAAACGTGAAATATGAAGATTTGATCTTCAAACAGGAAATTGACAATGAAATTAGAACTAAATGATAAACAAAATGAACTAAATTTAAATAACTTAAAATTAAACAGATTTGGTGTACCCAAATCAATAGCCCCTTTTTAATACAATGTCATACTATACCACAGACATTCTGCTTGAATCAAAACCCGAAAATGTCCAACTACCGCTAGAACCAATTTACGAGAACACAGTAACGGGTTCCTCAGCTCAGTCGGAACGAGAAAGGTTAGCAAGAAATGCGCAATTGAAAATGAATTGGGAAAATCAATGTCAGAAACAAATGGAGATAGGAATTATGTGTGGAGACAAGCCATGGATACAGGCAGACCGAAAAACTGTATCAATGCTATACCTTAGTCTGGGCACTGAAGGAAGACGGATCATATGTAGCAGAAATGGACATCTGAAAGTGTGTATATACGTATAATATCACGCCTTTAGCTACCGCTCAGTATCCAATCATACGTCAACATAGGTCTTCAGTTAAACCAAAAGACGGAATTAGGTGGAACTTTGTCATATCATAACGCTCCGGGAGGTCACATCACTCCCGGGGGGGGGGGGGGGTCACATCACTCCGGGTGGTCACATCACTCCGGGGGATCACATCACTCCCGGGGAGGGTCAAATCACTCCCGGGGGGGGGGGGGTCACATCATTCCCGGGGAGGGGCTCCAATCACTCCGGGGGGGGGGGTCACATCTCCCTAAACTGAAAACGGTCTTTTACAGCGTCAGACTTATCATTCGTTATGTGCACTGGGTCTTGGGTCTCATATTGACACTGGGTGTCCCCCCATTTGTTGTTATTGTTACATGTGCTGACATGTGAGATTTTCAAAATTTTCATTTTCATGGATTTATTATGATCCATCGATGGATAAATGGATTTTTTATGATCCATCGATGGGAAGTTAGCTTTTATGAAATTACACTGATCCATCGATGGATCTGGAAGTTACTATGAAGTAACAATGACTCATCGATGGGGTTCACTGGGAATGTCTTTTGACCAATTATTTAATTTCGTTCCGACTTCACCAATATTGTGCCACCAATTAAGACCTCTTCTGAAAAACTCGACAACATTTAACCTTTTGAAAAAGTAAAAAGACATCGCAAAAACAACCAAAAAACAATTACAGTCCTGAGTTAAAAAGTAGAGCAACGTGTGAACCATTTCTTAAGTGACTAGTCTGTGCAATTGAAGATTTAGTTCTTGAAGGGTGGAAGAGCATAGATGCTAGGAGTGTTGCTGTGAGAAGACTACTTAAATTACTATCTTCGCAGCCGAATTTTTACAGCAATCTACGGTCATAGAGTTCGGCTTTCAGTAGTGAAAGAACAGCGTTCAAAATAGTCGTCCAACAGCACGATGACACGTTGGGAAGACGAAATTTCACCATTTTTTGGAATTAAACTTTTGATGGGCACAACAATGAGCAACGTTGAATTTATATATATATATATATATATATATATATATATATATATATATATATATATATTTATATAAAAATACATATATATCTATATATAAACACACACACACATATATATATATATATATATATATATATATATATATATATATATATATATATATTCTACTGAACCTGAAAGGTTCAAAAAACATTTGGTTTCGTGCATAAACCCAAAATTTTTACCTAAATTTAATTGTACCTTTTCTAGTGAAAGTCGTTGACAGAATTTTCTCCTCGTATTGACTTGAACTTCTGTTTACGCTGGCTGATATTGCTTTTGAAAAAATAAGATGTTAAAGTCTTTCAAAAGGACTGGACTTGCGTGTGAGGTAAAATCCTTTGAAGTCAATAACTTCACATAATCTACATATAACGAAACAAGATTCCACTCAAAGCCAATGCAAAATCATTCAGTGAGTTAAGGTTACAAAAAACCAAAACTGTATCTCTTCTGTAAAAATCTGTAAGAAACAGAGCTAATGTATCTCAGATGAGCATCAAAAAGTTATGTGTATCAAGTTCGTAGTACATGTGATTCAAATGGTTTATCCTCCTGAATTCTACTGAGCCTGATCAGTTCAAAAAACATTGTAGAGTTTTATGCATAAGCCCACAATTTTAACCTAAGTCTAATTCTACAAATTCTAGTGATATTCGTCGACAAAAATGTCTCCTCGTGTTAATACGATTTTTTTTTACACGGGCTAACATTGCTTCTGAAATAATAAGAAATTAAAGTCGTTTAAAAGGAATGCGTCACAATAGTACTGGACTTGCGTATGAGTTAGAATCCTTTAAAGTCAATTACTTCACATAATCTACATAAAACGAAACGAGATTGCACTCATTGCCAATGGCAAAATCATTCAGTGAGTTAAGGCTACAAAAAACCAAAACATAAACTCAAAGATGCGCAAATTTTCCATAACGAAGTAACTTTCATAAAAATTAGTAGAACCAGAGCCAGAAAAACAATAAGTTCAGCGTTAAACAGTTTGTTAGATTAAATTGTTTTAAACTTTATTTTAAGAGAAAAAGTCGTAGACTATCATTATTTAGACTAACCTAAAAATGAAACAAATAAGATTATAAGGCAGGCGCAGTTCAAAAATTTAAAGCAGACAAGTTCAAAGTTATGAAAACCATTCACTATGGAATAAAATATAAAATACAGGTTCAATTTCACCTCCATGGGAAGCCATCAAGGTCGGTGATTTTCCAGACAATATCATTTGACTTCAAAAATACAAAAAAAATTTCAAAAATTTAGAAATATAATTAAAATTTGCAAAAAAACCTGTCAAAAACAACAAAATGAGTTAAAAAACATTAGATATTTTCAAAGGCGCCTTCCATCAACGCCATTTGTGCTTTATAAGACCTTTCATTATTGTAAAAATCCTTGTTATTTGACTAGACAAACCTAAAATTATTGTTCGACTAGACAAAAAATTAATGTTTGACTAGACAAACCTCAAAACATCAAGACTTGAAAAAGTCTCAGAATAAAAAAGTCTGCAAACTAGAAGCCAAAAATTTTGTTCCTATTGACAGGCGAAACTCAAACAATCTATGTGGAAATTTCTTAAAAAATGGCATGCCATCCACAAAGAAAGATGTGCAGCACAAGGCAAAACTTGCAAATCCTAAGGTCCACAAAATCTCTTTTGCGAAAATGTTTTTACGATAATGCTTACAACAATATGACGCAGAATCAACTTTGTAAGAAACAGAGCTAATGCAACTTCTAAGGGCCTCAAGGAATTAAGTGAATTATGTGGATTTGTGGTAAATGTATACGCACGTTGAAGTACATTGCAACCTTCAAAGCGAAAGAGTTCAAACTGTATCTCTTGTATTTGGCGCCTTTTGTGTTCCCTGACTTCTTTTTTGGTGAACACTGAACCAGTGGCATTGAAGACCTGAATAATCTGGTTTTCTCAGTGCGCTCACTGTATGAAACTAACCACGATGTAGTTTTGTGTGATAGCCTTTTGAATGCGTTTTGCCTGACCATGAGTGAAAAAACTAAACAAATTGGAGTCGATGAACTTTCACCTGCTAAAAGATCTAGGGTGGCAAGCTAAATTTATTGGATCACTGTTTACTTCATCTGCTTCAATGTTTGAATCCTCAAAACATGGTGTAATTTGTCCACTAAATGGAACAGCTAATCATTGTCAGCTGTGAAAAACGCGATATCGCCGGAACAAATTTATCGAAAAACTGAAGGCCGAAAACGGCTGTCTATCGACGTTTGTGCTTGTTGATAAGAAAAATTTTGACAAAACTTTCAGCATGAAAAAACCGCGGTCATTTGCTTCAATCCAGTTTGCCAGATTTTTGGTCCATTGCACACATAATTTTATCTTACGTCATCAGTTTACAATAAGGCTAGAGAAGCAGACCAGTTTGTAGCCATCAAAAAGGACCAATTTGTGATTGGAGAACTCCAGTTTTTCAATGAGAAAGACAAAAGAAGAGGAATTTGTCTCAAATTTTACAAAATTTTACGACGACACAGACTTTTAGAGGAAATAGGTTCACAAAGTAATACAGTCTTTGGGTACATTGCTCCGGAAATTGAAAAAGCCATTCATGTTCGGTTGTCCACCATCGCTTGCAAGCTTTTCCCAATAAATTTCCAGGAAACTCTTTTTTGTTACAATGTTGCAAAATTTTGAACATTATTAAATTTCTACCTTGCTGTTAACTCAAACTGAGATAGGAACTAATGCATTTGTATCTTTTTTGGCAAATTTTATGACTAAAAGGTTTAGCTGTTAATTTAGATGTTTTTCATTTAAACTTTGTCTTTCTTTTTTTGTTTAACTTTGTCGGCCGTTTTTGTTTAAGCATAATTATATCTTTGATTCTATTACCGAATATAATAAGCGAAGGGCGAAATTCAAAAATAGTTTGCTTTTCAAAGGATAAGTTTCACAGATTAATATCGGATTTTTCGAATAACTGATTATGAAGTATAGTATTTTCTGACGGGTCAACTAGTTGTTCAAATTGAACAAAATTTTGTATCAGCTTACCAAGAAAAAGTTCGTGTTTCAGACGCAATTTAGCGACCAACATATTTTAAAAATAAAGGGTTTTGTTGGACCAAGTAGTAATTCAAATCGAATCAAACCATTGGACTGAAATCCACTGCATATTGGAAATATCAAGAGTTTTGATCTAACTTGTCTCGGAAAAAACTCAGGAATTTCGTTGTTTTCTCTATTTGAATATAATAAGCGAATGTGAAATTTTTTAAAAAGTTATTTTTCAAAGGATCAAGGTGTTTAAAAATAGTGGATTGATGTCGGACCAATTAGTTATTCAAATCAAATGAAACACCTATTCGGAGTTTCCCTGCGTATGGGAAGTGCAAAGAGTCAAAAACTTTTGTTTTAGCTTGTCTAGGAAAAAAAGTTGTTTTACGTTGTTTTTATTTGAATATAAAAAGCAAAGGATGAGTTGTAAATAAAGTTATTTTTGAAAAGATCAAAGAGTTTTTTAAATCAAACGAAATTTTCTATGGATTGTACCCTGTGCATAAGAGTGTAAGATATAAAGAAATCTTGGTATAACTTGCCTAGGAAAAAAGTTTCGTTTTCATTCGGAAATTTCGGATTACCTAATTTAAAAAAGGTATTTTTTATCGGACCAAGGAATTGTTTAAATCAAACTGTTGGCATGCTGTATGTAAGACGCAATTGGACTGTAAAACAAAACATCCTTTTTGGTATAGCGTGCCTAGAGAAAAAATTTGAATTTTGGAGGTGATTTTGCGAATTGCCCGATTGACACATTTTAAATAATAGTAGATTTGAATCGGGTCAAGGCTTTGTTGAAATTGAATCAAACTCGTGATGGGTGATCTCCAGTGAATTTAGAGTCTGAATCAGAAAGAATTTGGTATAGTTTGTCCAGGAAAAAACCATGAAAAAAACCGAAGCTTCGGGGTCATTTGCTTCAATCTATTTTGCCAGATTTTTGGTCGCTTGCACAAATAATTTTATATTACATCATCAGTTTACAGTAAGGCTAGAAAAGCAGACCAGTTTGTAGCCATCAAAAGGGACCATTTTGTGATTGGAGAACTCCAGTTTTTCTATGGGAATGACAAAAGAAGAGGAATCTGTCTCAAAGTTTACAAAATTTTACGACGACACAGACTTTTAAAAGAAATAGGTTCACAAAGTAATACTATGTTTGGGTACATTGCTCAGGAAACTGAAAAAATCATTCATGTTTGGTTTTTCACCATCGCTTGCAAGCTTTTACCAACAGATTTCCAGTAAACTCTTTCTTCGTTACAATGTTGCAAAATTTTGAACATTATTAAATTTCTACCTTGCTGTTAACTCAAATTGAGATAGGAACTAATGCATTTGTATCTTTTTCGGCAAATTTTATGACTAGAAGGTTTAGCTGTTAATTTAGATGTTTTTCATTAAAACTTTGTCTTTCGTTTTTTGTTCAACTTTGTCGGTTGTTTTTGTTCAAGTATAATTATATATTTAATTCTCTTTAATTCTAATAAGCGAAGGATGAGTTGTAAATAAAGTTATTTTTGAAAAGATCAAGGAGTTTTTTAAATCAACGAAATTTTCTATGGAGTGTACCCTGTGCATAAGAGTGTAAGATATAAAGAAATCTTGCTATAACTTGCCTAGGAAAAAAGTTTCGTTTTCATTCGGAAATTTCCGATTACTTAATTTAAAAAAAGGTATTTTTTATCGGACCAAGGAATTGATTAAATCAAACTGTTGGCATGCTGTATGTAAGACGCAATTGGACAGTAAAACAAAACAAATTTTTTCGGTAGAGCGTGCCTAGAAAAAAGTTTGCATTTTGGAGGTAATATTGCGAATTGCGCGATTGACATATTTTAAATAATAGTAGATTTGAATCGGGTCAAGGTTTTGTTGAAATTGACTCAAACTCGTGATGAGTGATCTCCAGTGAATTTAGATTCTGAATCAGAAAGACTTTTTGGTGTAGTTTGTCTAGGAAAAAGTCATGAAAAAAACCGAAGCTTCGGGGTCATTTGCTTCAATCCTTTTTTGCCAGATTTTTGGTCGCTTGCACAAATAATTTTATATTACATCATCAGTTTACAGTAAGGCTAGAAACGTAGACCAGTTTTTAGCCATCAAAAAGGACCAATTTGTGATTGGAGAACTCCAGTTTTTCTATGGGAATGACAAAAGAAGAGGAATCTGTCTCAAAGTTTACAAAATTTTACGACGACACAGACTTTTAAAAGAAATAGGTTCACAAAGTAATACTATGTTTGGGTACATTGCTCAGGAAACTGAAAAAATCATTCATGTTTGGTTTTTCACCATCGCTTGCAAGCTTTTACCAACAGATTTCCAGTAAACTCTTTCTTCGTTACAATGTTGCAAAATTTTGAACATTATTAAATTTCTACCTTGCTGTTAACTCAAATTGAGATAGGAAATAATGCATTTGTATCTTTTTCGGCAAATTTCATGACTAGAAGGTTTAGCTGTTAATTTAGATGTTTTTCATTAAAACTTTGTCTTTCGTTTTTTGTTCAACTTTGTCGGTTGTTTTTGTTCAAGTATAATTATATATTTAATTCTCTTTAATTCTAATAAGCGAAGGATGAGTTGTAAATAAAGTTATTTTTGAAAAGATCAAAGAGTTTTTTAAATCAAACAAAATTTTCTATGGAGTGTACCCTGTGCATAAGAGTGTAAGATATAAAGAAATCTTGGGATATTTTGCCTAGGAAAAAAGTTTCGTGTTCATTCGGAAATTTCCGATTACTTAGTTTAAAAAATGTATTTTTTATCGGACCAAGGATTTGATGAAATCAGACTGTTGGCATGCTGTATGTAAGACGCAATTGGATGGTAAAACAAAACAAATTTTTTCGGTAGAGCGTGCCTAGAAAAAAAGTTTGCATTTTGGAGGTAAACTTGCGAATTGCGCGATTGACATATTTTAAATATTAGTAGATTTGAATCGGGTCAAGGCTTTGTTGAAATTTACTCAAACTCGTGATGGGTGATCTCCAGTGAATTTAGAGTCTGAATCAGAAAGACTTTTTGGTGTAGTTTGTCTTGGAAAAAACCATGAAAAAAACCGAAGCTTCGGGGTCATTTGCTTCAATCCCTTTTGCCAGACTTTTGGTCGCTTGCACAAATAATTTTATCTTACATCATCAGTTTACAGTAAGGCTAGAAATGTAGACCAGTTTGTAGCCATCAAAAAGGACCAATTTGTGATTGGAGAACTCCAGTTTTTCTATGAAAATGACAAAACAAGAGGAATCTGTCTCAAAGTTTACAAAATTTTACGACGACACAGTTTTTTAAAAGAAGTAGGTTCACAAAGTAATACTATGTTTGAGTACATTGCTCAGGAAACTGAAAAAAATCATTCATGTTTGGTTGTCCACCATCGCTTGCAAGCTTTTACCAACAGATTTCCAGGAAACTCTTTTTTTGTTACAATGTTGCAAAATTTTGAACATTAGTAAATTTCTACCTTGCTGTTATCTCAAATTGAGATAGGAACTAATGCATTTGTATCTTTTTTGGCAAATTTTATGGCTAAAAGGTTTAGCTGTTAATTTAGATGTTTTTCATTAAAACTTTGTCTTTCGTTTTTTGTTCAACTTTGTCTGTTGTTTTTGTTCAAGTATAATTATATCTTTAATTCTCTTATCGCATATAATAAGCGAAGGACAAAATATAAAAATAAACTGTTTTTCAAAGGATAAGTTTCATAAGTTAATATCGTAATTTTCGAATAACCGATTATGAAGTATAGTATTTTCTGACGGGTCAACTAGTTGTTCAAATTGAACAAATTTTTGTGTCAGCTTACCTAGGAAAAAAGTTCGTGTTTCAGACGCAATTTAGCGAATTTTGCGACTAACGTATTTTCAAAATAAAGGATTTTTATCGGATCAAGTAGTAATTCAAATCGAATCAAACTCTTAGCCCGAAATCCACTGCATATTGGAAATGTGAAATATCAAGAGTTTTGATCTAACTTGCCTTGGAAAACTTAGGAATTTCGTTGTTTTCTCTATTTGAATATAATAAGCGAATGTCGATTTTTTTTAAAAACTTTTTTCAAAGGATCAAGGTGTTTGAAAATAGTGGATTGTTGTCAGACCAATTAGTTATTCAAATCAAATGAAACTCCTATTCAGAGTTCCCCTGCGTATGTGAAACCCCAACAACCAAGGAATTGTTTAAGTCGAACTGTTGGCATGCAGTATGTACGACACAAATGGACAGTAAAAAAACATTTTTTTTCGGTGTAGCGTGCATAGAAAAAAAGTTTGAATTTCGGAGGTAATATAGCGAATTGCGCGATTGACATATTTTAAATAATAGCGGATTTTAATCAGGTCAAGGCGTTGTTGAAACTGAATCAAACTCGGAAAGGGCAATCTCCAGGGAATTTATAGTCTGAATCAGAAAGATTTATTGGTGTAGTTTGTCTAGGAAAAAGTTACAGTTTTCGTTATTTTCTTTCTCTCTTTAAATAAACAGAGCGATGGACCAATTCTAATAATAAGTATTTTTCATCGGACCAAAGAGTTGTTCACATCAAACCAAACTTGGTATGCATTACGTCCATGTATATAGAGTATGAAACATAAAAATTGGTGTTTCTTGCCTAGGAAAAAAGTTTAGTTTTTATACAGAGAATTGCCAATTTTGCAAATAACGAATTTAAAAAATTGTTCAAATCTAATTAAACTCGTTAAATAGTATCACCTGTGTGGACAAATTGCAAGACAAAGAGCTTTTGCTATAGCTTGCCCCGGTAAAACACAAAGTTTTCATACGGAAATTTAGGAATTTCGCGAAAAACTTATTTTAAAAACAAGTATTTTTTATCGGACCAATGAGTGGTTCAAATCCCACCAAACTTAGTATACTTGGTATGCCGTATGTCCAGCGCATGTAAAGTGCAAAACAACAAGAATTTTTGGTGTCGTTTGCTTAGGACAAAAGTTTGCTTTTCATACAGAAATTTGCGATTTTTGCGAGTAAAAAATTTTTAAAATAAGTTTTTGTATTGGGCCAAGGTAGGGGTCAAATTAAACAAAATTCGGCAAGGGAGTTGTCCAGTGTGTAAAAACGGTGAACCAAGAAGAATTTTTAGTGTAGCTTGTTTAGGAAAAAAGTTAGGTCTGTGGTTGTTTTCTTTCTCTATTTGAATATAATAAGCGGAGGACGAATTTTAAAAATAGGTATAATTTATTGGACCGAGCAGTTGTTCAAATTGAACAAAATTTGGTATGAACTATCCCCTTTTTATTTCGAGTATGAATAAACTAGAATTTTTAGAATTTTTGATATAGCTTGCCTGGGAAGGAGGTAAGTTTTTCATACGGAAATTTGCTTTCTTCAAGTAACAAATTTTGATAATAGTTATTTTTGATCGGGTTGAGAAACCGTTCAAATCAAACCAAACTTGGTATGGAGTATCCCCTGTTTAGGTAAATTAAATTTTCTCTATAGCTTGCCCAGGAAAAAATTAATGTGTTCATACACAAAATTAAGAGAACAACCTATTTTAAAAATAAGTTTTTTCTTTTGGAACAAGGAGTTGTTGAAATCGAACCAAACTTGGTATACTTGGTATGCCGTATGTCCAGCGCATGTAAAGTGCAAAACAACAAGAATTTTTGGTGTCGTTTGCTTAGGAAAAAAGTTTGCTTTTCATACAGAAAATTGCGATTTTTACGAGTAAAAGATTTTTAAAATAAGTTTTTGTATTGAGCCAAGGAATGGGTCAAATTAAACAAAAATCGGCAGGGGGGTTGTCCAGTGTGTAAAAAGGGTGAACCAGAAGAATGATTAGTGTAGCTTGTTTAGGAAAAAAAGTTAGGTCTGTCGTTGTTTTCTTTCTCTATTTGAATATAATAAGCGAAGGACGAACTTTAAAAATAGCTATATTTTATTGGACCGAGCAGTTGTTCAAGTTGAACAAAATTTGGTATGAACTATCCCCATTTTGTTTCGAGTATGATCAAGCCAGAGGTTTTGGAATTTTTGATATAGCTTGCCTGGGAGGGAGGTAAGTTTTTCATACGGAAATTTGCTTTCTTCAAGTAAAAAATTTTGATAATAGTTATTTTTGATCGGGTTGAGAAACTGTTCAAATCAAACCAAACTTGGTATGGAGTATCCCCTGTTTAGTTAAATTAAATTTTCTCTATAGCTTGCCCAGGAAAAAATTAAGGTGTTCATACAGAAAATTAAGAGAACAACCTATTTTAAAAATAAGTTTTTTCTTTTGGACCAAGGAGTTGTTGAAATCGAACCAAACTTGGTAAGGAGTATCGCCGTTTTGTTTATAGTATAAATCAGCAAGAATTTTGGATGAAACTTGTGTAGCAAAATTTTGGCTTGTCATAGAGAAGATTGAAATTCGGAAAGGCAAAGTGTTGTTGGTTTTTTATGTAAAAAATATTCTCATTTCTTTGCTACTGGGCCTAGGTGATTAAAACTGATTACATAACGGTGTGTTAGGATATTGTATGCTATGATAAAGGAGAATTTTAGGAATAGTCATATATAACATCGAGTTTTGCATTTTCGCCAATTGTTTCTCAAAATTTGTGTCGTATTTCTAAAATATGATGTGACCTTCTGGGCCAATGAGTTGTTCAATGTTGCCCATAATATATTCGTAGTATCTCCTATCCATAGGGGTTTTAAACATCAAGATTTTTTGGCTTAGTTCCTTTAGTAAACTTTTGGTGGGGAAAAGTTTACAAAAAAAATCAATTTTTTGTTAAATGTCCCTCCCTTTTGTATCCTTGTGGGGACCTTCTGCCATGTGCTGTTTATTAATTGTGCCTTGGTTCTTTGTGCTTTTGTGATGCTTACATGATTATTGAATCCTGGTCTATCTGGGATTCCTTTAGGTTTTAAAAAGTGTCGTATAAGAGCCTCAGTTTTTTCTGGGGCTGCAAGAAAAATTCTCAATTTTTCCTGTGGTCTTGGACAGTAAATAGAGCTCATGAAATAAAGACACTTAAATCCTTTTTTTTCAAAAAGACTTATGATGGACCCATGAAAAGACTTTAACTAGACACTTTTGTTTATGAAAAAGCTATTAACGGACCCATGAAAAGAGGTTAACTCGACTGTGTTGTTTATGAAAAGGCTATTGATGGACCCATGAAAAGACCTTAACTCGACTTTGTTGCTTATGAAAAGATTAATAATGGACCCATGAAAAGACTTGAATTCGACCCATGAGAAGTCCTTAAATCGAGTTTCTAGGTTATGAAAAAGACCTCGACTCAAGAAAAGACCTTGCTCGATTCTTATCTGTTATGAAAAGACTTTAGCAGACCCATGGAAAGACTGAAGCTCGAATTTTACTAGGAACCTCGACCGCGTAATTTTAGTCAATATTGCCCCCCATTAGACTTTTAAAGTCTATTCATTAGTCGAGGTCTAGACCTGGGAACCTTTCCTTATCGTTAGTAAACTTTTAGCACGTCGTTTGTGAAACAATTATCGGAAAACAAATGATATATGTAGAAAAATTAATCTCTGGTAGTTTTGTCTAAATCCAGCGATTAAGTCAACGCCGATCAGAATTGAAGATTAAACGTCAATTCGGTATTCGCACCGTGAGTATACAATTTATTTAAAAATTCAGTAAATTCATTCGCTCCGCGAATCATCTCAAAAAAGCTAATCTACGCTTTTCGCGAATGACACAGATTCAATTAAATAAAGTAACATTTGCTAGACAACCGAAAAATAAAAGCAAATGAAAATGTTTTTTTTTTGCTCAAGGTTGCAAACTAAGCAGCTGATGGCTAAAATAAACAGTAATTTTTTGTCTCTTTATTGTCCAAATTCTATAGCAAAGAAAAATAGAGGAGAATTTCAGTTAAATATTATGTGATCACATCTTTACTATCAAAAGCGTACAAATTTTGGTATTTTTGGGTAGCATGATTGAAAAAATACTTTTAAATAAAAAAAAACACTGTCAAAGATTTGTGACTTCAAAACCTCTCAAAAAACAAAAGTTGAGATACCTTTTCTAGGTAGAACTCAAATCCCGTGCTGCTTAAAAAAGAAACAAGATTTAGGCGAAAGCTGATCGAAACACCACCACGTTAATGCCCACAACACAATTGCACACATACACATCCGCACACTCACATACACACCCA